>NC_138291.1:312500-400000 GCF_965601325.2 Salmo salar
TCTCTCTGTCTCTCTCTGTCTCTGTCTCTCCTACCTCTCTCTCTCTCTCTCTCTCAATTCAATTCAATTCGCTTTATTGGCATGACGTAACAATGTACAGATTGCCAAAGCTTATTTTGGATATTTAGAATATAAAAATAAATAAAAATGAGAATCAAAATTGTCAATGGGACAACAGTAACAACAATAACCAAGGGTCAGAATAACCAACACATTCAACAATAACAATAATTATACAGTAGAGGACATGTGCAGGTTTATTGGTCTGTCAGACACTGTCCCTCAACTTATGGCAGGCAGCAATGTAGTGCGCTGCCAACCCACAGCTCTCTGCGTCCTCCCCCAACAGGACGGGTAGCCTATCCTCATCAGAGAGGTCTGTGAAACCTTGAATAAGGGTTTCAAATTTGGGGAAATGACACTCTCTAATTGTTTTATATTTTTTTACATTTTGTCAGGAAATGCAGCTCTGTCTCAGGTTCTGCTGTTGTGCAGTGGTTGCACAGCCTTTCCTCTACAGGGAGCCAGGTTTTCCTGTGTCTACCCTTCTCAATGGCAAGGCTGTGCTCACTGAGCCTGTACTTTGTCAAGGTTTTTCTAAGGTTTTGATCAGTAACCATGGTCAAATCGTTAGCCACAGTGTACTGTCAATTTAGGGCCAGATAGCACTGCATTATGCTTTGTGTTTGTGCTTCCAAATAAGTAATGTAGTTTTGTTTTGACTGTGTTGTAATTTGGTTTATTCTGATTGATTGGATGTTCTGGTCCTGAGGCTTCAGTGTGTTAGTGGAACAGGTTAGTGAACTCAGCCCCAGGACCAGCTGGATGAGGGTCCTGAGGCTTCAGTGTGTTAGTAGAACAGGTTAGTGAACTCAGCCCCAGGACCAGCTGGATGAGGGTCCTGAGGCTTCAGTGTGTTAGTAGAACAGGTTAGTGAACTCAGCCCCAGGACCAGCTGGATGAGGGTCCTGAGGCTTCAGTGTGTTAGTAGAACAGGTTAGTGAACTCAGCCCCAGGACCAGCTGGATGAGGGTCCTGAGGCTTCAGTGTGTTAGTAGAACAGGTTTGTGAACTCAGCCCCAGGACCAGCTGGATGAGGGAACTCTTTTCTTTGCTCAGCTCTTGGCATTGCAGGGCTTGGTAATGATATGAGAGGGGGTCACTGTATTTTAGATGTTTCCAAAATTTAATTGCTCTTTTTTGAGTTTTTATTATTAGTGGATATTGGCCTAATTCTGCCCTGCATGCATTGTTTATAGTTTTCCTCTGGACATGTAGGAGAATCTTACAGAACTCTGCATGCAGGGTTTCAATGGGGTGTTTGTCCCATTTGATGAAATCTTGTTTTGCAAGTGGACCCCACACCTCGCTACCATAAAGTGCAATTGGTTCAATGACACATTCAATTCGTTTTAGCCAAATTTTAATAGGTATATCAATTTGAATTTTCTTTTTAATGGCGTAGAATGCCCTGCGTGCTTTCTCTCTCAGTTCATTCAGTGCCTCATTAAGGTGTCCAGTTGAGCTATGTGTGAAGTAAAGGTGATCTAAAAATGTTTTGCCTCTAGTTGCACAGGTGACATGGTGGTATAAATGAGGTAAAACGGATTTCAGTTTTCCTTCATTAAAATCAGCGGTCACTAGGAGGGCCAACTCTTGGTGAGCATTTTCTTGTTTGCTAATGGCCTTATAGAGCTGGTTTAGTGCGGTCTTAGTGCCAGCATCGGTTTGTGGTGTTAAATAGACAGCTACAAAAAATATACATGAAAACTCTCTTGGTAAATAGTGTGGTCTACAGTTTATCATGAGGTATTCTAACTCAGGCGAGCAGAGATCGCGCACCAGACACACACCCCCTCCTCTGAGCTTTCCCGATGCAGCCGTTCTGTCCAGCTATGCATAGAAAAAACAACTAGATTTATATTATTATGTCCTTATTCATCCATGACTCGGAGAAACATAGGATATTACAGTTCTTCAGATCACATTGATAGGATCTTCCCGAACGGAGCTCATCCAGTTTATTCTCCAGTAATTGCACGTTCGCCAACAACCTGTTAAAATTCCAACTACAACAGTATTGATAGTATTGATTCTATTCACAGTATTGATATGGTTGATAGTATTACTAGTTTTGATTGTATTGATTGTGTTAATAGTATTGACAGGGTTGATAGTATTGACAGGGTTGATAGTATTGATAGGGTTGATATTATTAACAGTATTGATAGTATTGATATGTTTGACAGTAGTGATAGGACGGATAGGGTTGATAGAATTGATAGTGTTGATAGTATTGATAGTATTAATGGTATTGGCAGTATTGATAGGGTTGACAGTATTAATATGGTTGATAATATTGATAGTATTGATAGGGTCGATAATATAGGTAGTATTGATAGGCTTGATATTATTGATCATATTGATAGTATTGATATTATTGATAGTATTGATAGTTGTGATATTATTGATAGTATTGATATTATTGATAGTATTGATAGTGTTGATAGTATTGATAGGGGCGATAATATAGGTAGTATTGATAGTATTGATATTATTGATCATATTGATAGTTGTGATATTATTGATAGGGTTGATGTTATTGATAGTATTGATAGTGTTGATAGTGTTGATAGTATTGATAGTTTTGAGAGGGTTGATATTATTGATAGTATTGATAGGGTTGATAGTATTGATGGTATTGAGATAGTTGATGTTATTGATAGTATTGATAGGTTGATATTATTGATAGTATTGATAGTATTGATAGGGTTGATATTATTGATAGTATTGATAGGATTGATAATATTGATCAAATGTATTGTGTTGATATTATTGATATTATTGATAGTATTGATAGGGCTGATAGTATTGATACAATTGAAATGGTTGCCAGTATTGATAGTATTGATATGGTTGATGTTATTGATAGTATTGATAGGAATGATATTATTGATAGTATTGATATGGTTGATGTTGATAGTATTGATATGGTTGATGTTGATACTATTGATATGGTTGCCAGTATTGATAGTATTGATATGGTTGATATTGTTGATAGTATTGATATGGTTGATGTTATTGATAGTATTGATAGGGTTGATGTTATTGATAGTATTGATAGGAATGATATTATTGATAGTATTGATAGGGTTGATATTATTCATAGTATTGATAGGGTTGATGTTATTGATAGTATTGATAGGAATGATATTATTGATAGTATTGATAGGGTTGATGTTATTGATAGTATTGATAGGGTTGATGTTATTGATAGTATTGATAGGGTTGATGTTATTGATAGTATTGATAGGAATGATATTATTGATAGTATTGATAGGGTTGATATTATTCATATTATTGATAGTTTTGATATGGTTTATGTTATTGATAGTATTGATAGGGTTGATAGTATTGTAGTATTAATAGTATTGGTATTATTGACATGGTTGCTATCATTGGTAGTATATATATGGTAGATAGTACTGATATTATTGGTAGTATTGATATGGTTGATAGTATTGATAGTATTTATACTGTTGAAGTCGGATGTTTATATACACATAGGTTGGGGTCATTAAAACTCGTTTTTCAACCACTCCACAAATTTCTTGTTAAGAAACTATAGTTTTGGCAAGTCAGTTAGGACATCTACTTTGTGAATGACACAAGTCATTTTCTCAAAAATTGTTTACAGACAGATTATTTCACTTATAATTCACTGTATCACAATTCCAGTGGGTCAGAAGTTTACATACACTAAGTTGACTGTGCCTTTAAATAGCTTGGAAAATTCTAGAAAATTATGTCATGGCTTTAGAAGCTCCTGATAGGCTAATTGAAATCATTTGAGTCAATTGGAGGTGTACCAGGGTATGTACTTCATGGCCTACCTTCAAACTCAGTGCCTATATGCTTGACATCATGGGAAAATCAAAAGAAATCAGCCAAGACCTCAAAACATTTTTTGCAGACCTCCACAAGTCTGGTTCATCTTTGGGAGCAATTTCCAAATGCTTGAAGGTACCACGTTCATCTCTACAAACAATAGTAAGCAAGTATAAACACCATGGGACCTCGCAGCTGTCATACCGCTCAGGAAGGAGACACATTCTGTCTCCTCGAGATTAAAGTAATTTGATGTGAAAAGTGCAAATCAATCCCACAACAGCAAAGGACCTTGTGAAGATGCTGGAGGAAACAGGTACAAAAGTATCTATATCCACAGTAAAACGAGTCCTATATCGACATAACCTGAAATGCTGCTCAGCAAGGAAGAAGCCACTGCTCCAAAATCACCATAAAAAAGCCAGACTATGGTTTGCAACTGCACATGGGGACAAAGATCGTACTTTTTGGAGAAATGTCCACTGGTCTGATGAAACAAAAATAGAACTGTTTGGCCATAATAACCATCGTTATGTTTGGAGGAAAAAGGGGGCGGCTTGCAAGTCGAAGAACACCATCCCAACCGTGAAGCACGGGGGTGGCAGCATCATATTGTGGGGGTGCTTTGCTGCAGGAGGGACTGGTGCACTTCACAAAATAGATGGCATCGTGAGGAAGGACAATTATATGGATATATTGAAGCAACAGCAAGACATCAGTCAGGAAGTTAATGCTTGGTCGCAAATGGGTCTTCCAAATGGACAATTCCCCAAGCATACTTCCAAAGTTGTGGCAAAATGGCTTATTGACAACAAAGTCAAGGTGTTGGAGTGGCCATCACAAAGCCCTGATCTCAATCATAAAGAAAATTTGTGGGCAGAACTGAAAAAGCGTGTGTGAGCAAGGAGGCCTACAAACCTGACTCAGTTACACCAGCTCTGTCAGGAGGAATTCACCCAACATATTGTGGGAAGCTTCTGGAAGGCTACCCGAAATGTTTGACCTAAGTTAAAAAATGTAAAGGCAATGCTACCAAATACTAATTGAGTTTATGTAAACTTCTGACCCACTGGGAATGTGATGAAAGAAATAAAAGCTGAAATAAATCATTCTCTCTACTATTATTCTGACATTTCACATTCTTAAAATAAAGTGGTGATCCGAACTGACCTAAAACAGGATAGATCACTGTAGAACTCCACTATGAGTTGAGGCAGGAGGATGGATCACTGTAGAACTCCACTGTGAGGCAGGAGGATGGATAACTGTAGAACTCCACTATGAGGCAGGAGGATGGATCACAGTAGAACTCCACTATGAGTTAAGGCAGGATAGATCACTGTAGAACTCCACTATGAGGCAGGAGGATAGATCACTGTAGAACTCCACTATGTAGCAGGAGGATAGATCACTGTAGAACTCCACTATGAGTTGAGGCAGGAGGATAGATCCCAGTAGAACTCCACTATGAGGCAGGAGGATGGATCACAGTAGAACTCCACTATGAGGCAGGAGGATAGATCACAGTAGAACTCCACTATGAGTTGAGGCAGGAGGATAGATCACAGTAGAATTCCACTATGAGGCAGGAGGATAGATCACAGTAGAACTCCACTATGAGGCAGGAGGATAGATCATAGTAGAACTCCACTATGAGGCAGGAGGATGGATCACAGTAGAACTCCACTATGAGTTAAGGCAAGAGGATAGATCACTGTAGAACTCCACTATGAGTTGAGGCAGGAGGATAGATCACAGTAGAACTCCACTATGAGGCAGGAGGATGGATCACTGTAGAACTCCACTATGAGTTGAGGCAGGAGGATAGATCACAGTAGAACTCCACTATGAGGCAGGAGGATAGATCACAGTAGAACTTCACTATGAGTTGAGGCAGGAGGATGGATCACAGTAGAAATCCACTATGAGGCAGGAGGATAGATCACTGTAGAACTCCACTATGAGGCAGGAGGATAGATCACAGTAGAACTCCACTATGAGTTGAGGCAGGAGGATAGATCACTGTTGAACTCCACTATAAGGCAGGAGGATAAATCGCAGTAGAACTCCACTATGAGGCAGGAGGATGGATCACGGTAGAACTCCACTATGAGTTGAGGCAGGAGGATGGATCACTGTTGAACTCCACTATGAGTTAAGGCAGGAGGATGGATCACAGTAGAACTCCATTATGAGTTAAGGCAGGAGGATAGATCACAGTAGAACTCCACTATGAGTTGAGGCAGGAGGATAGATCACAGTAGAACTCCACTATGAGGCAGGAGGATAGATCACAGTAGAACTCCACTATGACGCAGGATCACAGTAGAACTCCACTATGAGGCAGGAGGATAGATAACAGTAGAACTCCACTATGAGTTAAGGCACAAGGATAGATCACAGTAGAACTCCACTATGAGTTGAGGCAGGAGGATAGATCACAGTAGAACTCCACTATGAGGCAGGAGGATGGATCACAGTAGAACTCCACTATGAGGCAGGAGGATGGATCACAGTAGAACTCCACTATGAGGCAGGAGGATGGATCACAGTAGAACTCCACTATGATGCAGGAGGATAGATCACAGTAGAACTCCACTATGAGGCAGGAAGATAGATCACAGTAGAACTCCACTATTAGGCAGGAGGATAGATCACAGTAGAACTCCACTATGAGTTGAGGCAGGAGGATAGATCACAGTAGAACTCCACTATGAGGCAGGAGGGTGGATCACAGTAGAACTCAACTATGAGGCAGGAGGATGGATCACAGTAGAACTCCACTATGAGTTAAGGCATGAGGATAGATCACAGTAGAACTCCACTATGAGTTAAGGCATGAGGATAGATCACAGTAGAACTCCACTATGAGGCAGGAGGATAGATCACAGTAGAACTCCACTATAAGTTAAGGCAGGAGGATAGATCACAGTAGAACTCCACTGTTAGGCAGGAGGATGGATCACTGTAGAACTCCACTATGAGTTGAGGCAGGAGGATAGATCACAGTAGAACTCCACTATGAGGCAGGAGGATAGATCACAGTAGAACTTCACTATGAGTTGAGGCAGGAGGATGGATCACAGTAGAAATCCACTATGAGGCAGGAGGATAGATCACTGTAGAACTCCACTATGAGGCAGGAGGATAGATCACAGTAGAACTCCACTATGAGTTGAGGCAGGAGGATAGATCACTGTTGAACTCAACTATAAGGCAGGAGGATAGATCGCAGTAGAACTCCACTATGAGGCAGGAGGATGGATCACTGTAGAACTCCACTATGAGTTGAGGCCGGAGGATGGATCACTGTTGAACTCCACTATGAGTTAAGGCAGGAGGATGGATCACAGTAGAACTCCATTATGAGTTAAGGCAGGAGGATAGATCACAGTAGAACTCCACTATGAGTTGAGTCAGGAGGATAGATCACAGTAGAACTCCACTATGAGGCAGGAGGATAGATCACAGTAGAACTCCACTATGAGGCAGGATCACAGTAGAACTCCACTTTGAGGCAGGAGGATAGATCACAGTAGAACTCCACTATGAGTTAAGGCACAAGGATAGATCACAGTAGAAAGCCACTATGAGTTGAGGCAGGAGGATAGATCACAGTAGAACTCCACTATGAGGCAGGAGGATGGATCACAGTAGAACTCCACTATGAGGCAGGAGGATGGATCACAGTAGAACTCCACTATGAGGCAGGAGGATGGATCACAGTAGAACTCCACTATGATGCAGGAGGATAGATCACAGTAGAACTCCACTATGAGGCAGGAAGATAGATCACAGTAGAACTCCACTATTAGGCAGGAGGATAGATCACAGTAGAACTCCACTATGAGTTGAGGCAGGAGGATAGATCACAGTAGAACTCCACTATGAGGCAGGAGGATGGATCACAGTAGAACTCAACTATGAGGCAGGAGGATGGATCACAGTAGAACTCCACTATGAGTTAAGGCATGAGGAGAGATCACAGTAGAACTCCACTATGAGGCAGGAGGATAGATCACAGTAGAACTCCACTATGAGTTAAGGCATGAGGATAGATCACAGTAGAACTCCACTATGAGGCAGGAGGATAGATCACAGTAGAACTCCACTATAAGTTAAGGCAGGAGGATAGATCACAGTAGAACTCCACTATTAGGCAGGAGGATAGATCACAGTAGAACTCCACTATGAAGCAGGAGGATGGATCACAGTAGAACTCCACTATGAGTTGAGGCAGGAGGATAGATCACAGTAGAACTCCACTATGAGGCAGGAGGATAGATCACAGTAGAACTCCACTATGAGGCAGGATCACAGTAGAACTCCACTATGAGGCAGGAGGATGGATCACAGTAGAACTCCACTATGAGGCAGGAGGATGGATCACAGTAGAACTCCACTATGAGACAGGAGGATGGATCACAGTAGAACTCCACTATGATGCAGGAGGATAGATCACAGTAGAACTCCACTATGAGGCAGGAGGATAGATCACAGTAGAACTCCACTGTTAGGCAGGAGGATAGATCACAGTAGAACTCCACTATGAGTTGAGGCAGGAGGATAGATCACAGTAGAACTCCACTATGAGGCAGGAGTATGGATCACAGTAGAACTCAACTATGAGGCAGGAGGATAGATCACAGTAGAACTCCACTATGAGTTAAGGCATGAGGATAGATCACGGTAGAACTCCACTATGAGGCAGGAGGATGGATCACAGTAGAACTCCACTAAGAGTTAAGGCATGAGGATAGATCACAGTAGAACTCCACTATGAGGCAGGAGGATAGATCACAGTAGAACTCCACTATGAGTTAAGGCAGGAGGATAGATCACAGTAGAACTCCACTATTAGGCAGGAGGATAGATCACAGTAGAACTCCACTATGAAGCAGGAGGATGGATCACAGTAGCACTCCACTATGAGTTGATGCAGGAGGATAGATCACAGTAGAACTCCACTATGAGTTGAGGCAGGAGGATAGATCACAGTAGAATTCCACTATGATGCAGGAGGATAGATCACAGTAGAACTCCACTGTGAGGCAGGAGGATGGATCACAGTAGAACTCCACTATGAGGCAGGAGGATAGATCACAGTAGAACTCCACTATGGGTTGAGGCAGGAGGATAGATCACAGTAGAATTCCACTATGAGGCAGGAGGATAGATCACAGTAGAACTCCACTATGAGGCAGGAGGATAGATCATAGTAGAACTCCACTATGAGGCAGGAGGATGGATCACAGTAGAACTCCACTATGAGTTAAGGCAAGAGGATACATCACTGTAGAACTCCACTATGAGTTGAGGCAGGAGGATAGATCACAGTAGAACTCCACTATGAGGCAGGAGGATGGATCACTGTAGAACTCCACTATGAGTTGATGCAGGAGGATAGATCACAGTAGAACTCCACTATGAGGCAGGAGGATAGATCACAGTAGAACTTCACTATGAGTTGAGGCAGGAGGATGGATCACAGTAGAAATCCACTATGAGGCAGGAGGATAGATCACTGTAGAACTCCACTATGAGTTGAGGCAGGAGGATAGATCACTGTTGAACTCCACTATAAGGCAGGAGGATAGATCGCAGTAGAACTCCACTATGAGGCAGGAGGATGGATCACTGTAGAACTCCACTATGAGTTGAGGCAGGAGGATGGATCACTGTTGAACTCCACTATGAGTTAAGGCAGGAGGATGGATCACAGTAGAACTCCATTATGAGTTAAGGCAGGAGGATAGATCACAGTAGAACTCCACTATGAGTTGAGGCAGGAGGATAGATCACAGTAGAACTCCACTATGAGGCAGGAGGATAGATCACAGTAGAACTCCACTATGAGGCAGGATCACCGTAGAACTCCACTATGAGGCAGGAGGATAGATCACAGTAGAACTCCACTATGAGTTAAGGCACAAGGATAGATCACAGTAGAACTCCACTATGAGTTGAGGCAGGAGGATAGATCACAGTAGAACTCCACTATGAGGCAGGAGGATGGATCACAGTAGAACTCCACTATGAGGCAGGAGGATGGATCACAGTAGAACTCCACTATGATGCAGGAGGATGGATCACAGTAGAACTCCACTATGATGCAGGAGGATAGATCACAGTAGAACTCCACTATGAGGCAGGAAGATAGATCACAGTAGAACTCCACTATTAGGCAGGAGGATAGATCACAGTAGAACTCCACTATGAGTTGAGGCAGGAGGATAGATCACAGTAGAACTCCACTATGAGGCAGGAGGATGGATCACAGTAGAACTCAACTATGAGGCAGGAGGATGGATCACAGTAGATCTCCACTATGAGTTAAGGCATGAGGATAGATCACAGTAGAACTCCACTATGAGTTAAGGCATGAGGATAGATCACAGTAGAACTCCACTATAAGTTAAGGCAGGAGGATAGATCACAGTAGAACTCCACTATTAGGCAAGAGGATAGATCACAGTAGAACTCCACTATGAGGCAGGAGGATGGATCACAGTAGAACTCAACTATGAGGCAGGAGGATGGATCACAGTAGATCTCCACTATGAGTTAAGGCATGAGGATAGATCACAGTAGAACTCCACTATGAGTTAAGGCATGAGGATAGATCACAGTAGAATTCCACTATAAGTTAAGGCAGGAGGATAGATCACAGTAGAACTCCACTATTAGGCAAGAGGATAGATCACAGTAGAACTCCACTATGAAGCAGGAGGATGGATCACAGTAGAACTCCACTATGAGTTGAGGCATGAGGATAGATCAAAGTAGAACTCCACTATGAGTTAAGGCATGAGGATAGATCACAGTAGAACTCCACTATGAGGCAGGAGGATAGATCACAGTAGAACTCCACTATAAGTTAAGGCAGGAGGATAGATCACAGCAGAACTCCACTGTTAGGCAGGAGGATAGATCACAGTAGAACTCCACTATGAAGCCGGAGGATGGATCACAGTAGAACTCCACTATGAGTTGAGGCAGGAGGATAGATCACAGTAGAACTCCACTATGAGGCAGGAGGATGGATCACTGTAGAACTCCACTATGAGTTGAGGCAGGAGGATAGATCACAGTAGAACTCCACTATGAGGCAGGAGGATAGATCACAGTAGAACTTCACTATGAGTTGAGGCAGGAGGATGGATCACAGTAGAAATCCACTATGAGGCAGGAGGATAGATCACTGTAGAACTCCACTATGAGGCAGGAGGATAGATCACAGTAGAACTCCACTATGAGTTGAGGCAGGAGGATAGATCACTGTTGAACTCCACTATAAGGCAGGAGGATAGATCGCAGTAGAACTCCACTATGAGGCAGGAGGATGGATCACTGTAGAACTCCACTATGAGTTGAGGCAGGAGGATGGATCACTGTTGAACTCCACTATGAGTTAAGGCAGGAGGATGGATCACAGTAGAACTCCATTATGAGTTAAGGCAGGAGGATGGATCACAGTAGAACTCCACTATGAGTTGAGGCAGGAGGATAGATCACAGTAGAACTCCACTATGAGGCAGGAGGATAGATCACAGTAGAACTCCACTATAAGGCAGGATCACAGTAGAACTCCACTATGAGGCAGGAGGATAGATCACAGTAGAACTCCACTATGAAGCAGGAGGATGGATCACAGTAGAACTCCACTATGATGCAGGAGGATAGATCACAGTAGAACTCCACTATTTGGCAGGAAGATAGATCACAGTAGAACTCCACTATTAGGCAGGAGGATAGATCACAGTAGAACTCCACTATGAGTTGAGGCAGGAGGATAGATCACAGTAGAACTCCACTATGAGGCAGGAGGATGGATCACAGTAGAACTCAACTATGAGGCAGGAGGATGGATCACAGTAGAACTCCACTATGAGTTAAGGCATGAGGATAGATCACAGTAGAACTCCACTATGAGGCAGGAGGATAGATCACAGTAGAACTCCACTATAAGTTAAGGCAGGAGGATAGATCACAGTAGAACTCCACTATTAGGCAGGAGGATAGATCACAGTAGAACTCCACTATGAAGCAGGAGGATGGATCACAGTAGAACTCCACTATGAGTTGAGGCAAGAGGATAGATCACAGTAGAACTCCACTATGAGGCAGAAGGATAGATCACAGTAGAACTCCACTATGAGGCAGGATCACAGTAGAACTCCACTATGAGGCAGGAGGATGGATCACAGTAGAACTCCACTATGAGGCAGGAGGATGGATCACAGTAGAACTCCACTATGAGACAGGAGGATGGATCACAGTAGAACTCCACTATGATGCAGGAGGATAGATCACAGTAGAACTCCACTATGAGGCAGGAGGATAGATCACAGTAGAACTCCACTATTAGGCAGGAGGATAGATCACATTAGAACTCCACTATGAGTTGAGGCAGGAGGATAGATCACAGTAGAACTCCACTATGAGGCAGGAGGATGGATCACAGTAGAACTCAACTATGAGGCAGGAGGATAGATCACAGTAGAACTCCACTATGAGTTAAGGCATGAGGATAGATCACAGTAGAACACCACTATGAGGCAGGAGGATGGATCACAGTAGAACTCCACTATGAGTTAAGGCATGAGGATAGATCACAGTAGAACTCCACTATGAGGCAGGAGGATAGATCACAGTAGAACTCCACTATGAGGCAGGAGGATGGATCACAGTAGAACTCCACTATGAGTTAAGGCATGAGGATAGATCACAGTAGAACTCCACTATGAGTTAAGGCATGAGGATAGATCACAGTAGAACTCCACTATGAGGCAGGAGGATAGATCACAGTAGAACTCCACTATAAGTTAAGGCAGGAGGATAGATCACAGTAGAACTCCACTGTTAGGCAGGAGGATAGATCACAGTAGAACTCCACTATGAGGCAGGAGGATAGATCACAGTAGAACTTCACTATGAGTTGAGGCAGGAGGATGGATCACAGTAGAAATCCACTATGAGGCAGGAGGATAGATCACTGTAGAACTCCACTATGAGGCAGGAGGATAGATCACAGTAGAACTCCACTATGAGTTGAGGCAGGAGGATAGATCACTGTTGAACTCCACTATAAGGCAGGAGGATAGATCGCAGTAGAACTCCACTATGAGGCAGGAGGATGGATCACTGTAGAACTCCACTATGAGTTGAGGCAGGAGGATGGATCACTGTTGAACTCCACTATGAGTTAAGGCAGGAGGATGGATCACAGTAGAACTCCATTATGAGTTAAGGCAGGAGGATAGATCACAGTAGAAGTCCACTATGAGTTGAGGCAGGAGGATAGATCACAGTAGAACTCCACTATGAGGCAGGAGGATAGATCACAGTAGAACTCCACTATGAGGCAGGATCACAGTAGAACTCCACTATGAGGCAGGAGGATAGATCACAGTAGAACTCCACTATGAGTTAAGGCACAAGGATAGATCACAGTAGAACTCCACTATGAGTTGAGGCAGGAGGATAGATCACAGTAGACCTCCACTATGAGGCAGGAGGATGGATCACAGTAGAACTTCACTATGAGGCAGGAGGATGGATCACAGTAGAACTCCACTATGAGGCAGGAGGATGGATCACAGTAGAACTCCACTATGATGCAGGAGGATAGATCACAGTAGAACTCCACTATGAGGCAGGAAGATAGATCACAGTAGAACTCCACTATTAGGCAGGAGGATAGATCACAGTAGAACTCCACTATGAGTTGAGGCAGGAGGATAGATCACAGTAGAACTCCACTATGAGGCAGGAGGATGGATCACAGTAGAACTCCACTATGAGTTAAGGCATGAGGATAGATCACAGTAGAACTCCACTATGAGTTAAGGCATGAGGATAGATCACAGTAGAACTCCACTATGAGGCAGGAGGATAGATCACAGTAGAACTCCACTATGAGGCAGGAGGATGGATCACAGTAGAACTCCACTATGAGTTAAGGCATGAGGATAGATCACAGTAGAACTCCACTATGAGTTAAGGCATGAGGATAGATCACAGTAGAACTCAACTATGAGGCAGGAGGATAGATCACAGTAGAACTCCACTATAAGTTAAGGCAGGAGGATAGATCACAGTAGAACTCCACTGTTAGGCAGGAGGATAGATCACAGTAGAACTCCACTATGAGGCAGGAGGATAGATCACAGTAGAACTTCACTATGAGTTGAGGCAGGAGGATGGATCACAGTAGAAATCCACTATGAGGCAGGAGGATAGATCACTGTAGAACTCCACTATGAGGCAGGAGGATAGATCACAGTAGAACTCCACTATGAGTTGAGGCAGGAGGATAGATCACTGTTGAACTCCACTATAAGGCAGGAGGATAGATCGCAGTAGAACTCCACTATGAGGCAGGAGGATGGATCACTGTAGAACTCCACTATGAGTTGAGGCAGGAGGATGGATCACTGTTGAACTCCACTATGAGTTAAGGCAGGAGGATGGATCACAGTAGAACTCCATTATGAGTTAAGGCAGGAGGATAGATCACAGTAGAAGTCCACTATGAGTTGAGGCAGGAGGATAGATCACAGTAGAACTCCACTATGAGGCAGGAGGATAGATCACAGTAGAACTCCACTATGAGGCAGGATCACAGTAGAACTCCACTATGAGGCAGGAGGATAGATCACAGTAGAACTCCACTATGAGTTAAGGCACAAGGATAGATCACAGTAGAACTCCACTATGAGTTGAGGCAGGAGGATAGATCACAGTAGACCTCCACTATGAGGCAGGAGGATGGATCACAGTAGAACTTCACTATGAGGCAGGAGGATGGATCACAGTAGAACTCCACTATGAGGCAGGAGGATGGATCACAGTAGAACTCCCCTATGATGCAGGAGGATAGATCACAGTAGAACTCCACTATGAGGCAGGAAGATAGATCACAGTAGAACTCCACTATTAGGCAGGAGGATAGATCACAGTAGAACTCCACTATGAGTTGAGGCAGGAGGATAGATCACAGTAGAACTCCACTATGAGGCAGGAGGATGGATCAGAGTAGAACTCAACTATGAGGCAGGAGGATGGATCACAGTAGAACTCCACTATGAGTTAAGGCATGAGGATAGATCACAGTAGAACTCCACTATGAGTTAAGCCATGAGGATAGATCACAGTAGAACTCCACTATGAGGCAGGAGGATAGATCACAGTAGAACTCCACTATAAGTTAAGGCAGGAGGATAGATCACAGCAGAACTCCACTGTTAGGCAGGAGGATAGATCACAGTAGAACTCCACTATGAAGCCGGAGGATGGATCACAGTAGAACTCCACTATGAGTTGAGGCAGGAGGATAGATCACAGTAGATCTCCACTATGAGGCAGGAGGATGGATCACTGTAGAACTCCACTATGAGTTGAGGCAGGAGGATAGATCACAGTAGAACTCCACTATGAGGCAGGAGGATAGATCACAGTAGAACTTCACTATGAGTTGAGGCAGGAGGATGGATCACAGTAGAAATCCACTATGAGGCAGGAGGATAGATCACTGTAGAACTCCACTATGAGGCAGGAGGATAGATCACAGTAGAACTCCACTATGAGTTGAGGCAGGAGGATAGATCACTGTTGAACTCCACTATAAGGCAGGAGGATAGATCGCAGTAGAACTCCACTATGAGGCAGGAGGATGGATCACTGTAGAACTCCACTATGAGTTGAGGCAGGAGGATGGATCACTGTTGAACTCCACTATGAGTTAAGGCAGGAGGATGGATCACAGTAGAACTCCATTATGAGTTAAGGCAGGAGGATAGATCACAGTAGAAGTCCACTATGAGTTGAGGCAGGAGGATAGATCACAGTAGAACTCCACTATGAGGCAGGAGGATAGATCACAGTAGAACTCCACTATGAGGCAGGATCACAGTAGAACTCCACTATGAGGCAGGAGGATAGATCACAGTAGAACTCCACTATGAGTTAAGGCACAAGGATAGATCACAGTAGAACTCCACTATGAGTTGAGGCAGGAGGATAGATCACAGTAGACCTCCACTATGAGGCAGGAGGATGGATCACAGTAGAACTTCACTATGAGGCAGGAGGATGGATCACAGTAGAACTCCACTATGAGGCAGGAGGATGGATCACAGTAGAACTCCCCTATGATGCAGGAGGATAGATCACAGTAGAACTCCACTATGAGGCAGGAAGATAGATCACAGTAGAACTCCAATATTAGGCAGGAGGATAGATCACAGTAGAACTCCACTATGAGTTGAGGCAGGAGGATAGATCACAGTAGAACTCCACTATGAGGCAGGAGGATGGATCAGAGTAGAACTCAACTATGAGGCAGGAGGATGGATCACAGTAGAACTCCACTATGAGTTAAGGCATGAGGATAGATCACAGTAGAACTCCACTATGAGTTAAGCCATGAGGATAGATCACAGTAGAACTCCACTATGAGGCAGGAGGATAGATCACAGTAGAACTCCACTA
This sequence comes from Salmo salar, assembly GCF_965601325.2. NCBI lineage: Eukaryota > Metazoa > Chordata > Actinopteri > Salmoniformes > Salmonidae > Salmo > Salmo salar. Next base: position 328,881 of record NC_138291.1, read on the forward strand.
TAAGTTAAGGCAGGAGGATAGATCACAGCAGAACTCCACTGTTAGGCAGGAGGATAGATCACAGTAGAACTCCACTATGAAGCCGGAGGATGGATCACAGTAGAACTCCACTATGAGTTGAGGCAGGAGGATAGATCACAGTAGATCTCCACTATGAGGCAGGAGGATGGATCACTGTAGAACTCCACTATGAGTTGAGGCAGGAGGATAGATCACAGTAGAACTCCACTATGAGGCAGGAGGATAGATCACAGTAGAACTTCACTATGAGTTGAGGCAGGAGGATGGATCACAGTAGAAATCCACTATGAGGCAGGAGGATAGATCACTGTAGAACTCCACTATGAAGCAGGAGGATAGATCACAGTAGAACTCCACTATGAGTTGAGGCAGGAGGATAGATCACTGTTGAACTCCACTATAAGGCAGGAGGATAGATCGCAGTAGAACTCCACTATGAGGCAGGAGGATGGATCACTGTAGAACTCCACTATTAGTTGAGGCAGGAGGATGGATCACTGTTGAACTCCACTATGAGTTAAGGCAGGAGGATGTATCACAGTAGAACTCCATTATGAGTTAAGGCAGGAGGATAGATCACAGTAGAACTCCACTATGAGTTGAGGCAGGAGGATAGATCACAGTAGAACTCCACTATGAGGCAGGAGGATAGATCACAGTAGAACTCCACTATGAGGCAGGATCACAGTAGAACTCCACTATGAGGCAGGAGGATAGATCACAGTAGAACTCCACTATGAGTTAAGGCACAAGGATCGATCACAGTAGAAAGCCACTATGAGTTGAGGCAGGAGGATAGATCACAGTAGAACTCCACTATGAGGCAGGAGGATGGATCACAGTAGAACTCCACTATGAGGCAGGAGGATGGATCACAGTAGAACTCCACTATGAGGCAGGAGGATGGATCACAGTAGAACTCCACTATGATGCAGGAGGATAGATCACAGTAGAACTCCACTATGAGGCAGGAAGATAGATCACAGTAGAACTCCACTATTAGGCAGGAGGATAGATCACAGTAGAACTCCACTATTAGGCAGGAGGATAGATCACAGTAGAACTCCACTATGAAGCAGGAGGATGGATCACAGTAGAACTCCACTATGAGTTGAGGCAAGAGGATAGATCACAGTAGAACTCCACTATGAGGCAGAAGGATAGATCACAGTAGAACTCCACTATGAGGCAGGATCACAGTAGAACTCCACTATGAGGCAGGAGGATGGATCACAGTAGAACTCCACTATGAGACAGGAGGATGGATCACAGTAGAACTCCACTATGAGACAGGAGGATGGATCACAGTAGAACTCCACTATGATGCAGGAGGATGGATCACAGTAGAACTCCACTATGAGGCAGGAGGATAGATCACAGTAGAACTCCACTATTAGGCAGGAGGATAGATCACAGTAGAACTCCACTATGAGTTAAGGCAGGAGGATAGATCACAGTAGAACTCCACTATGAGGCAGGAGGATGGATCACAGTAGAACTCAACTATGAGGCAGGAGGATAGATCACAGTAGAACTCCACTATGAGTTAAGGCATGAGGATAGATCACAGTAGAACTCCACTATGAGGCAGGAGGATGGATCACAGTAGAACTCCACTATGAGTTAAGGCACAAGGATAGATCACAGTAGAACTCCACTATGAGTTGAGGCAGGAGGATAGATCACAGTAGACCTCCACTATGAGGCAGGAGGATGGATCACAGTAGAACTTCACTATGAGGCAGGAGGATGGATCACAGTAGAACTCCACTATGAGGCAGGAGGATGGATCACAGTAGAACTCCCCTATGATGCAGGAGGATAGATCACAGTAGAACTCCACTATGAGGCAGGAAGATAGATCACAGTAGAACTCCAATATTAGGCAGGAGGATAGATCACAGTAGAACTCCACTATGAGTTGAGGCAGGAGGATAGATCACAGTAGAACTCCACTATGAGGCAGGAGGATGGATCAGAGTAGAACTCAACTATGAGGCAGGAGGATGGATCACAGTAGAACTCCACTATGAGTTAAGGCATGAGGATAGATCACAGTAGAACTCCACTATGAGTTAAGCCATGAGGATAGATCACAGTAGAACTCCACTATGAGGCAGGAGGATAGATCACAGTAGAACTCCACTATAAGTTAAGGCAGGAGGATAGATCACAGCAGACCTCCACTGTTAGGCAGGAGGATAGATCACAGTAGAACTCCACTATGAAGCCGGAGGATGGATCACAGTAGAACTCCACTATGAGTTGAGGCAGGAGGATAGATCACAGTAGATCTCCACTATGAGGCAGGAGGATGGATCACTGTAGAACTCCACTATGAGTTGAGGCAGGAGGATAGATCACAGTAGAACTCCACTATGAGGCAGGAGGATAGATCACAGTAGAACTTCACTATGAGTTGAGGCAGGAGGATGGATCACAGTAGAAATCCACTATGAGGCAGGAGGATAGATCACTGTAGAACTCCACTATGAAGCAGGAGGATAGATCACAGTAGAACTCCACTATGAGTTGAGGCAGGAGGATAGATCACTGTTGAACTCCACTATAAGGCAGGAGGATAGATCGCAGTAGAACTCCACTATGAGGCAGGAGGATGGATCACTGTAGAACTCCACTATTAGTTGAGGCAGGAGGATGGATCACTGTTGAACTCCACTATGAGTTAAGGCAGGAGGATGTATCACAGTAGAACTCCATTATGAGTTAAGGCAGGAGGATAGATCACAGTAGAACTCCACTATGAGTTGAGGAAGGAGGATAGATCACAGTAGAACTCCACTATGAGGCAGGAGGATAGATCACAGTAGAACTCCACTATGAGGCAGGATCACAGTAGAACTCCACTATGAGGCAGGAGGATAGATCACAGTAGAACTCCACTATGAGTTAAGGCACAAGGATCGATCACAGTAGAAAGCCACTATGAGTTGAGGCAGGAGGATAGATCACAGTAGAACTCCACTATGAGTTAAGGCATGAGGATAGATCACAGTAGAACTCCACTATGAGGCAGGAGGATAGATCACAGTAGAACTCCACTATAAGTTAAGGCAGGAGGATAGATCACAGTAGAACTCCACTGTTAGGCAGGAGGATAGATCACAGTAGAACTCCACTATGAAGCAGGAGGATGGATCACAGTAGAACTCCACTATGAGTTGAGGCAGGAGGATAGATCACAGTAGAACTCCACTATGAGGCAGGAGGATGGATCACTGTAGAACTCCACTATGAGTTGAGGCAGGAGGATAGATCACAGTAGAACTCCACTATGAGGCAGGAGGATAGATCACAGTAGAACTTCACTATGAGTTGAGGCAGGAGGATGGATCACAGTAGAAATCCACAATGAGGCAGGAGGATAGATCACTGTAGAACTCCACTATGAGGCAGGAGGATAGATCACAGTAGAACTCCACTATGAGTTGAGGCAGGAGGATAGATCACTGTTGAACTCCACTATAAGGCAGGAGGATAGATCGCAGTAGAACTCCACTATGAGGCAGGAGGATGGATCACTGTAGAACTCCACTATGAGTTGAGGCAGGAGGATGGATCACTGTTGAACTCCACTATGAGTTAAGGCAGGAGGATGGATCACAGTAGAACTCCATTATGAGTTAAGGCAGGAGGATAGATCACAGTAGAACTCCACTATGAGTTGAGGCAGGAGGATAGATCACAGTAGAACTCCACTATGAGGCAGGAGGATAGATCACAGTAGAACTCCACTATGAGGCAGGATCACAGTAGAACTCCACTATGAGGCAGGAGGATAGATCACAGTAGAAGTCCACTATGAGTTAAGGCACAAGGATAGATCACAGTAGAAAGCCACTATGAGTTGAGGCAGGAGGATGGATCACTGTAGAACTCCACTATGAGGCAGGAGGATGGATCACAGTAGAACTCCACTATGAGGCAGAAGGATGGATCACAGTAGAACTCCACTATGAGGCAGGAGGATGGATCACAGTAGAACTCCACTATGATGCAGGAGGATAGATCACAGTAGAACTCCACTATTAGGCAGGAGGATAGATCACAGTAGAACTCCACTATGAGTTGAGGCAGGAGGATAGATCACAGTAGAACTCCACTATGAGGCAGGAGGATGGATCACAGTAGAACTCAACTATGAGGCAGGAGGATGGATCACAGTAGAACTCCACTATGAGTTAAGGCATGAGGATAGATCACAGTAGAACTCCACTATGAGGTAGGAGGATAGATCACAGTAGAACTCCACTATGAGTTAAGGCATGAGGATAGATCACAGTAGAACTCCACTATGAGGCAGGAGGATAGATCACAGTAGAACTCCACTATAAGTTAAGGCAGGAGGATAGATCACAGTAGAACTCCACTATTAGGCAGGAGGATAGATCACAGTAGAACTCCACTATGAAGCAGGAGGATGGATCACAGTAGAACTCCACTATGAGTTGAGGCAGGAGGATAGATCACAGTAGACCTCCACTATGAGGCAGGAGGATAGATCACAGTAGAACTCCACTATGAGGCAGGATCACAGTAGAACTCCACTATGAGGCAGGAGGATGGATCACAGTAGAACTCCACTATGAGGCAGGAGGATGGATCACAGTAGAACTCCACTATGAGACAGGAGGATGGATCACAGTAGAACTCCACTATGATGCAGGAGGATAGATCACAGTAGAACTCCACTATGAGGCAGGAGGATAGATCACAGTAGAACTGCACTATTAGGCAGGAGGATAGATCACAGTAGAACTCCACTATGAGTTGAGGCAGGAGGATAGATCACAGTAGAACTCCACTATGAGGCAGGAGGATGGATCACAGTAGAACTCAACTATGAGGCAGGAGGATAGATCACAGTAGAACTCCACTATGAGTTAAGGCATGAGGATAGATCACAGTAGAACTCCACTATGAGGCAGGAGGATGGATCACAGTAGAACTCCACTATGAGTTAAGGCATGAGGATAGATCACAGTAGAACTCCACTATGAGGCAGGAGGATAGATCACAGTAGAACTCCACTATGAGTTAAGGCAGGAGGATAGATCACAGTAGAACTCCACTATTAGGCAGGAGGATAGATCACAGTAGAACTTCACTATGAAGCAGGAGGATGGATCACAGTAGAACTCCACTATGAGTTGAGGCAGGAGGATAGATCACAGTAGAACTCCACTATGAGTTGAGGCAGGAGGATGGATCACAGTAGAACTCCACTACGAGGCAGGAGGATAGATCACAGTAGAACTCCACTATGAGGCAGGAGGATGGATCACAGTAGAACTCCACTATGAGGCAGGAGGATAGATCACAGTAGAACTCCACTATGAGGCAGGAGGATAGATCACAGTAGAACTCCACTATGAGTTGAGGCAGGAGGATGGATCACAGTAGAACTCCACTATGAGGCAGGACGATGGATAACAGTAGAACTCCACTATGAGTTAAGGCAGGAGGATGGATCACAGTAGAACTACACTATGAGTTAAGGCAGGAGGATGGATCACAGTAGAACTCCACTATGAGGCAGGAGGATAGATCACAGTAGAACTCCACTATGAGTTAAGGCAGGAGGATGGATCACAGTAGAACTCCACTATTAGGCAGGAGGATAGATCACAGTAGAACTCCACTATGAAGCAGGAGGATGGATCACAGTAGAACTCCACTATGAGTTGAGGCAGGAGGATAGATCACAGTAGACCTCCACTATGAGGCAGGAGGATAGATCACAGTAGAACTCCACTATGAGGCAGGATCACAGTAGAACTCCACTATGAGGCAGGAGGATGGATCACAGTAGAACTCCACTATGAGGCAGGAGGATGGATCACAGTAGAACTCCACTATGAGACAGGAGGATGGATCACAGTAGAACTCCACTATGATGCAGGAGGATAGATCACAGTAGAACTCCACTATGAGGCAGGAGGATAGATCACAGTAGAACTCCACTATTAGGCAGGAGGATAGATCACAGTAGAACTCCACTATGAGTTGAGGCAGGAGGATAGATCACAGTAGAACTCCACTATGAGGCAGGAGGATGGATCACAGTAGAACTCAACTATGAGGCAGGAGGATAGATCACAGTAGAACTCCACTATGAGTTAAGGCATGAGGATAGATCACAGTAGAACTCCACTATGAGGCAGGAGGATGGATCACAGTAGAACTCCACTATGAGTTAAGGCAGGAGGATAGATCACAGTAGAACTCCACTATTAGGCAGGAGGATAGATCACAGTAGAACTTCACTATGAAGCAGGAGGATGGATCACAGTAGAACTCCACTATGAGTTGAGGCAGGAGGATAGATCACAGTAGAACTCCACTATGAGTTGAGGCAGGAGGATGGATCACAGTAGAACTCCACTACGAGGCAGGAGGATAGATCACAGTAGAACTCCACTATGAGGCAGGAGGATGGATCACAGTAGAACTCCACTATGAGGCAGGAGGATAGATCACAGTAGAACTCCACTATGAGGCAGGAGGATAGATCACAGTAGAACTCCACTATGAGTTGAGGCAGGAGGATGGATCACAGTAGAACTCCACTATGAGGCAGGACGATGGATAACAGTAGAACTCCACTATGAGTTAAGGCAGGAGGATGGATCACAGTAGAACTACACTATGAGTTAAGGCAGGAGGATGGATCACAGTAGAACTCCACTATGAGGCAGGAGGATAGATCACAGTAGAACTCCACTATGAGTTAAGGCAGGAGGATGGATCACAGTAGAACTCCACTATGAGGCAGGAGGATGGATCACAGTAGAACTTCACTATGAGGCAGGAGGATGGATCACAGTAGAACTCCACTATGAGGCAGGAAGATAGATCACAGTAGAACTCCACTATTAGGCAGGAGGATAGATCACAGTAGAACTCCACTATGAGTTGAGGCAGGAGGATAGATCGCAGTAGAACTCCACTATGAGGCAGGAGGATGGATCACAGTAGAACTCAACTATGAGGCAGGAGGATGGATCAAATTAGAACTCCACTATGAGTTAAGGCATGAGGATAGATCACAGTAGATCTCCACTATGAGGCAGGAGGATAGATCACAGTAGAACTCCACTATGAGTTAAGGCATGAGGATAGATCACAGTAGAACTGCACTATGAGGCAGGAGGATAGATCACAGTAGAACTCCACTATAAGTTAAGGCAGGAGGATAGATCACAGTAGAACTCCACTATTAGGCAGGAGGATAGATCACAGTAGAACTCCACTATGAAGCAGGAGGATGGATCACAGTAGAACTCCACTATGAGTTGAGGCAGGAGGATGGATCACAGTAGAACTCCACTATGAGGCAGGAGGATAGATCACAGTAGAACTCCACTGTGAGGCAGGATCACAGTAGAACTCCACTATGAGGCAGGAGGATGGATCACAGTAGAACTCCACTATGAGGCAGGAGGATGGATCACAGTAGAACTCCACTATGAGGCAGGAGGATGGATCACAGTAGATCTCCACTATGAGACAGGAGGATGGATCACAGTAGAACTCCACTATGATGCAGGAGGATAGATCACAGTAGAACTCCACTATGAGGCAGGAGGATAGATCACAGTAGAACTCCACTATTAGGCAGGAGGATAGATCACAGTAGAACTCCACTATGAAGCAGGAGGATGGATCACAGTAGAACTCCACTATGAGTTGAGGCAGGAGGATTGATCACAGTAGAACTCCACTATGAGTTGAGGCAGGAGGATGGATCACAGTAGAACTCCACTACGAGGCAGGAGGATAGATCACAGTAGAACTCCACTATGAGGCAGGAGGATGGATCACAGTAGAACTCCACTATGAGGCAGGAGGATAGATCACAGTAGAACTCCACTATGAGGCAGGAGGATAGATCACAGTAGAACTCCACTATGAGTTGAGGCAGGAGGATGGATCACAGTAGAACTCCACTATGAGGCAGGACGATGGATAACAGTAGAACTCCACTATGAGTTAAGGCAGGAGGATGGATCACAGTAGAACTACACTATGAGTTAAGGCAGGAGGATGGATCACAGTAGAACTCCACTATGAGGCAGGAGGATGGATCACAGTAGAACTTCACTATGAGTTGAGGCAGGAGGATAGATCACAGTAGAACTCCACTATGAGGCAGGAGGATAGATCACAGTAGAACTCCACTATGAGGCAGGAGGATGGATCACAGTAGAACTCCACTATGAGGCAGGAGGATAGATCACAGTAGAACTCCACTAGCTGACTGACTATATGACTGGCTGGGACTAGCTGACTGACTGGCGGTCTCTCATTAGAACAGTGTAAAGAAAAGGTAAATTGTATTGATATGACCACTGCTACCTGTATGCTCTAGTCGGCTGGCCCTCGCTCCCTATTCGTCGCCAAACCCACTGGGTCCAGGTCATCTACAAGTCTTTGCTAGGTAAAGCCCTGCCTTATCTCAGCTCACTCGTCACCATAGCAGCACCCACCTGTAGCACGCGCTCCAGCAGGTATATTTCACTGGTCACCATAGCAGCACGCGCTCCAGCAGGTATATCTCACTAGTCACCCCCAAAGCCAATTCCTCCTTTGTCCGCCTTTCCTTCCAGTTCTCTGCTGCCAATGACTGGAACGAATTGCAAAAATCACTGAAGCTGTAGACTTATATCTCCCTCACTAACTTTAAGCACCAGCTGTCAGAGCAGCTCACAGATCATTGCACCTGTACATAGCCCATCTGTAAATAGCCCATCCAACTACCTCATCCCCATATTGCACCCCATTTTCTCTACTTGCACATCTACAGTTCCAGTGTTTAATTGCTATATTGTATTTACTTCGCCACCGTGGCCTTTTTTTATTGCCTTTACCTCCCTTATCTCACCTCATTTGCTCACATTGTATATAGACTTGTTTTTGTACTGTATTATTGACTGTATGTTTATTTTACTCCATGTGTAACTCTGTGTTGTTGTATGTTGTCGAACTGCTTTGCTTTATCTTGGCCAGGTTGCAGTTGTAAATGAGAACTTGTTCTCAACTAGCCTACCTGGTTAAATAAAGGACTTGTTCTCAACTAGCCTACCAGGTTAAATAAAGGACTTGTTCTCAACTTGCCTACCTGGTTAAATAAATACAAAAACACCCTGATGATTGGTTGACGATAGAGCCTCCCACTGTGCAGGCGATGATTGGTTGACAATAGAACCTCCCACTGTGCAGGCGATGGCTGCAGAATGAAGCTGGTGAAGAGCAACTGCAGAAAGTTGCAGTCAAAACTTCATGACCTTTGATCACATCATTTTTGTTAAGTTCAGCAGTTGTCATGTAGGTGCAGCAGTTCATATGTAGGTGCAGCAGTTGTCATGTAGGTGCAGCAGTTCATATGTAGGTGCAGCAGTTCATATGTAGGTGCAGCATTTGTCATGTAGGTGCAGCAGTTGTCATGTAGGTGCAGCAGTTGTCATGTAGGTGCAGCAGTTCATATGTAGGTGCAGCATTTGTCATGTAGGTGCAGCATTTGTCATGTAGGTGCAGCAGTTGTCATGTAGGTGCAGCAGTTGTCATGTAGGTGCAGCAGTTGTCATGTAGGTGCAGCAGTTCATATGTAGGTGCAGCAGTTCATATGTAGGTGCAGCATTTGTCATGTAGGTGCAGCAGTTGTCATGTCGGTGCAGCAGTTGTCATGTAGGTGCAGCATGTAGGTGCAGCAGTTGTCATGTAGGTGCAGCAGTTGTCATGTAGGTGCAGCAGTTCATATGTAGGTGCAGCAGTTCATATGTAGGTGCAGCAGTTGTCATGTAGGTGCAGCAGTTGCCATGTAGTTGCAGCAGTTGTCATGTAGGTGCAGCAGTTCATATGTAGGTGCAGCAGTTCATATGTAGGTGCAGCAGTTGTCATGTAGGTGCAGCAGTTGCCATGTAGTTGCAGCAGTTGTCATGTAGGTGCAAGTCCTTATCCTTATAATGCAACACACTTTGAAAGGCGGTGACCAGCGATGGTGATCAGCTTGAACTGGCCAGTATGTTCTGACTTACTGACTGACTGTTTGACTGACAGTCAGACTGGGACTAGCTGACTGACTGTTCTCTCTGTGTTTCAGGACAGTGAGGGGTATATCTGGGGTTGTTTCTACGGTAACGGAGGCAGTGGTTCTGTTGGATACCCATGATGCACCGGTACGATGCCTGAGTCGGAGACGGGCTTAGTAGCTCAGCGTGTTGCTACGGTGACCAGAGGAATGGTTGCTGTGTGGTGTTCTCTCTGGCTCTCCCTCCTCCTCTTCCCTCTCTCCGTCTCTACAGCCAGACTACCCACAGTACTGCCCACAGGTAAATACACTCCTCTTTATCTCTCTCTCTCTCAATTTCAATTCAATTTAAGGAGCTTTATTGCCATGGGAAACATATGTTTACTTTGCCAAAGCAAGTGAAATCGATAATAAACTAAAGTGAAATAAACAATAAAAATGTACAGTAAACATTACACTCACTAAAGTTCCAGGAGAATAAAGACATTTCAAATGTCATATTATGTCTATATAGAGTGTTGTTTTGATGTGCAAATAGTTAAAGTACAAAAGGGAAAATAAATAAACATAAATATAGGTTGTATTTACAATGGTGTTTGTTCTTCACTGGTTGCCCTTTTCTTGTGGCAACAGGTCACACATCTTGCTGCTGTGATGTCACACTGTGGTATTTCACCCAGTAGATATGTGAGTTTATCAAAATTGCATTCGTTTTCGAATTCTTTGTGTATCTGTGTAATCTGAGGGAACTATGTGTCTCTAATATGGTCATACATTTGGTAGGAGGTTAGGAAGTGCAGCTCAGTTTCCACCTCATTTTGTGGGCAGTGTTGCACATAGCCTGCCTTCTCTTGAGATGTCTGCCTACGGCGGCCTTTCTCAATAGCAAGGCTATGTTCACTGAGTCTGTACATAGTCAAAGATTTCATTAACTTTGGGTCAGTCACAGTGGTCAGGTTTTCTGCCACTATGTACTCTCTGTTTAGGGCCAAATAGCATTCTAGCTTGCTTAGGGAACTCTTCTCCAGGTTCGTCTCTCTGTAGGTGATGGCTTTGTTATGGAAGGTTTGAGAATCGCTTCCATTTTGGGTGGCTCTTTTCTGGATTTTGATAATTAGCGGGTATTGGCCTAATTCTGCTCTGCATGTGTCACGTCCTGACCATAGAAATATGTTATTTTCTATGGTAGAGTAGGTCAGGGCGTGACAGGGTTTTTTTCTCTCTATGTTTTCTATGTTTAGGTTCTAGTTTTGTACTTCTATGTTGGGGTTTTGTTTGGGATGATCTCCAATTAGAGGCAGCTGGTCCTCGTTGTCTCTAATTGGAGATCATACTTAAGTAGGGGTTTTTCCACCTGGGTTTTGTGGGAGATTAATTTTGAGTTGTGTTTGTGTTCATCTCTGCGTCACGGTTTGCTTTTTCATTCAGTGTATTTATGTATTGCATAGTTTCACAGTATAAGTAAAATGTGGAAGGAAACACACGCTGCACTTTGGTCCGCTCATTCCTACGACGGCCGTGACAGCATGCATTATTTGGTGTTTTACGTCGTACACAGAGGATATTTTTGGCAGAATTTGTATTTGTATTGCCGCACGAAGGCGTGCAAGGCAATGGCAATCAATGTCACAACAACAAGACCACACGGGTCGTAATTCTACATTCTCAGTCAGTATTGACCAAATCAAGAGATCCCAGCTGAGGGAGCTGTGAGGGAAACCACCAGACACTGGGAGATGAATTCACCTTTCAGCAGGACAACAACCAAGTGATTTACCAAGATGAGTGAATGTTCCTGACTTAAATCTACTTGAAAAGCTATGGGAACACATCCAAAATGTCTGTCTCGCAATGATCAACATCCAGTTTGACAGAGCTTGAAGAATTTTGAAAAGAATAATGAGCAAATGTTGCACAATCCAGGTGTGGAAAACTCTTAGAGACTCACTCAGAAAGACTCGCACCTGTAATCGTTGCCAAAGGTTCTTCTACAAAGTATTGACTCTGGGATTTGAATACTTATGTAAATGAGATATTTCTGTATTTCATCTTCAATAAATTAGCTATATTCTATAAAAAACATGTTTTCACTTTGTCATTATGGGATATTGTGTGTAGATGAGTGAGAAAAAACATCTATTTAATCCATTATGAATTCAGGCTGTAACACAGCTAAATGTGACCCATTCCAATTATGGATTCAGGCTGTAACACAGCTTAATGTGACCCATTTCAATTATGGATTCAGGCTGTAACACAGCTTAATGTGACCCATTCCAATTATGGATTCAGGCTGTAACACAGCTTAATGTGACCCATTTCAATTATGGATTCAGGCTGTAACACAGCTTAATGTGACCCATTCCAATTATGGATTCAGGCTGTAACACAGCTTAATGTGACCCATTCCAATTATGGATTCAGGCTGTAACACAGCTAAATGTGACCCATTCCAATTATGGATTCAGGCTGTAACACAGCTTAATGTGACCCATTTCAATTATGGATTCAGGCTGTAACACAGCTAAATGTGACCCATTTCAATTATGGATTCAGGCTGTAACACAGCTAAATGTGACCCATTCCAATTATGGATTCAGGCTGTAACACAGCTTAATGTGACCCATTCCAATTATGGATTCAGGCTGTAACACAGCTTAATGTGACCCATTTCAATTATGGATTCAGGCTGTAACACAGCTAAATGTGACCCATTTCAATTATGGATTCAGGCTGTAACACAGCTAAATGTGACCCATTCCAATTATGGATTCAGGCTGTAACACAGCTTAATGTGACCCATTTCAATTATGGATTCAGGCTGTAACACAGCTAAATGTGACCCATTTCAAGAAAGCAGGCTTATGTCACACGCCACTACTTCACAGGAGAGGCATTTGAACATATTTAAAATAAAATATGAAAAATTGGAACGTGAATTAATTAATTAATTACAAACTTGTATGCCATCTGTAAGTACGAATAAAATTGTTGGTTTAGCCACTGAAAAATACAGGAACCTTCCCGCTAGCCGTGATTGGCTAAGATAATAGATGGGCTGGACATGCCGAGAGATGAGTTCAGATTGCGCTGCCATGTAGCATGTTTCTGTCTATAACATGAGTTGCTAAGTATGTGTGGATAATTCTGTCTAACACAGAAAGATATGAAGAACTGGAAAGGTTTTGCTACTGCTCTAAACATTTCTGCCCTGAACTTAATAGGGTTATTGACAAAACTCAGTGGGAAAACTTTCTGGAGGATGATCATGCCATGTTGACTATCTCTGACTCTGAAAATGAATCAGACAATGAGGAAATCACGGATTTAGGTAAAACCCTGTAGTGAGATATACATACCGGGGTATCCTGAGATATACAGACTGGGGTATCCTGAGATATACAGACCGGGGTATACTGAGATATACTAACTGGGGTATCCTGAGATATACTGGCTGGTCTGTAGTGAGATATACTAACTGGGGTATACTGAGATATACTAACTGGGGTATACTGAGATATACTAACTGGGGTATACTGAGATATACTAACTGGGGTATACTGAGATATACTAACTGGGGTATACTGAGATATACTGGCTGGTGTATACTGAGATATACTAACTGGGGTATACTGAGGTATACTGGCTGGTGTATACTGAGATATACTAACTGGGGTATACTGAGATATACTGGCTGGTGTATACTGAGATATACTAACTGGGGTATACTGAGATATACTAACTGGTGTATACTGAGATATACTGTCTGGTTGGCTGACTGTCTTTCTGACTGGTTGTCTGACTGTCTTTCTGACTGGTTGTCTGACTGTCTGTCTGACTGGTTGGCTGACTGTCTTTCTATCTGACTGTCTGACTGGTTGCTGAATGTCTGTCTGCCTGTCTGTCTGCCTGTCTGTCTGCCTGTCTATCTGGCTGGTTTTCTGACTGGTTGTTGACTGACTGTATGTCTTTTTGTCATTCTGACTGTCTGACTTTCTTATTGGCTGTTTGACTGGCTGTCTGTCTTCCTGTCTATCTGCCTTTCTGTCTGGCTGGCTGTCTGACTGATTGCTGACTGGTTGTCTCTCTGTCTTTATGTCTGTCTTTCTGACTGGTTGTCTGGTTTTAACCTAACATGTAGCTGTTGCATCATAGTGAGCAGTCTGAACAGTAAGACATTATTCTGAACCTGATGATGTCTGCAGTAAATCAACAGGCTTTTCCCCCTCAGGCAGAAAATGTATCCATCAAGTTAGCAGCAGAACAGTAGATCCACTGTTAAGTGTTTACACGCTCACCTGGAGTACAGACAACACACTCACTCACACACACACACACACACCCACACGCTACACACAGCAGCCATGTGTCTCCTGCTGACACGACAGGAACCATGGCGACTGATCCTTCATCTGCTCCCCCATCATCATCTACCGTTCCTCGCTCCCCCATCCTTCTCTCCCTCCGTCCCTCGCTCCCCCATCCTTCTCTCCCCCATCCCTCGCTCCCCCATCCTCCTCTCTCTCCATTCCATTCCACTCCCTCCCATCCTCCCTAACCCTAACCTCCTGGTCCTAACCCTCCCTAACTTCCCTCCCTAACCCTAACCTCTCCTAGGCCTCCCTAACTTCCCTCCCTAACCTATACTCGGCCTTGTCTTAGGACGGTAAGTTGGTGGTTGGAGACATCCCTCTAGTGGTGTGGGGGCTGTGCTTTGGCAAAGTGGGTGGGGTTATATCCTGCCTGTTTGGCCCTGTCCGGGGGTATCATCGGATGGGTCCACAGTGTCTCCTGACCCCTCCTGTCTCAGCCTCCAGTATTTATGCTGCAGTAGTTTATGTGTAGGGCTAGGATCAGTCTGTTATATCTGGAGTATTTCTCCTGTCTTATCCGGTGTCCTGTGTGAATTTAAGTATGCTCTCTCTAATTCTCTCTTTCTGTCTTTCTCTCGGAGGACCTGAGCCCTAGAACCATGCCTCAGGACTACCTGGCATGATGACTCCTTGCTTTCCCCAGGCCACCTGGCCGTGCTGCTGCTCCAGTTTCAACTGTTCTGCCTGTTGCTATGGAACCCTGACCTGTTACCTGTCCCAGACCTGCTGTTTTCAACTCTCTAGAGACAGCAGGAGCGGTAGAGATACTCTCAATGATCGGCTATGAAAAGCCAACTGACATTTACTCCTGAGGTGCTGACCTGTCGCACCCTCGACAACCTCTGTGATTATTATTATTTAACCCTGCTGATCATTTATGAACATTTTGAACATCTTGGCCATGTTCTGTTATAATCTCCACCCGGCACAGCCAGAAGAGGACTGGCCACCCCTCATAGCCTGGTTCCTCTCTAGGTTTCTTCCTAGGTTTTGGCCTTTGTAGGGAGTTTTTCCTAGCCACCGTGCTTCTACACCTGTCGTTCTATGTATTTTTGTAAATAACTGCTGGTGCACAATATCTAAGGAAGTCTCGAGCTATTGCTCGCCTGAGGTAGATTATCTCATGATAAGCTGTGGACCACACTACCAACCAAGAGAGTTTTCATCTGTATTCTTTGTAGCTGTTTACATACCACCACAATCAGAGGCTGGCGCTAAGACAGCATTGAATGAGCTGTATTCCGCCATAAGCAAACAAGAAAACGCTCACCCAGAGGCGGCACTCCTAGTAGCCGGGGACTTTAATGCAGGGAAACTTAAATCTATTTTACCTCATTTCTAGCAGCATGTCACATGTGCAACCAGAGGAAAAAGTACTGTGGACCACCTTTACTCCACACACAGAGACGCATACAAAGCTCTCCCTTGCCCTCCATTTGGCAAATCTGACCATAATTCTATCCTCCTGATTCCTGCTTACAAGCAACAATTTAGGCAACCCCCCCCCCCAGTAGATAGCTCACCACATAACCCCCCCCAGTAGATAGCTCACCACATAACCCCCCCCCAGTAGATAGCTCACCACATAACCCCCCCCCAGTAGATAGCTCACCACATAACCCCCCCCAGTAGATAGCTCACCACATAACCCCCCAGTAGATAGCTCACCACATAACCCCCCCAGTAGATAGCTCACCACATAACCCCCTCCCAGTAGATAGCTCACCACATAACCCCCTCCCAGTAGATAGCTCACCACATAACCCCCCCAGTAGATAGCTCACCACATAACCCCCCCAGTAGATAGCTCACCACATAACCCCCCAGTAGATAGCTCACCACATACCCCCCCCAGTAGATTGCTCACTACATAACCCCCCCAGTAGATTGCTCAGCACATAACCCCCCCCAGTAGATAGCTCACCACGTGACCCCCCCAGTAGATAGCTCACCACATAACCCCCCAGTAGATAGCTCACCACATAAACCCCCCAGTAGATAGCTCACCACATAACCCCCCCAGTAGATAGCTCACCACATGACCCCCCCAGTAGATAGCTCACCACATGACCCCCCCAGTAGATAGCTCACCACATGACCCCCCCAGTAGATAGCTCACCACATGACCCCCCCAGTAGATAGCTCACCACATAACCCCCCCAGTAGATAGCTCACCACATAACCCCCCCAGTAGATAGCTCACCACATAACCCCCCCTGTAGATAGCTCACCACGTGACCCCCCCAGTAGATAGCTCACCACGTGACCCCCCCAGTAGATAGCTCACTACATAACCCCCCCAGTAGATAGCTCACTACATAACCCCCCCCAGTAGATAGCTCACCACATAACCCCCCAGTAGATAGCTCACCACATAACCCCCCAGTAGATAGCTCACCACATGACCCCCCCCCAGTAGATAGCTCACCACATGACCCCCCCAGTAGATAGCTCACCACATAACCCCCCAGTAGATAGCTCACCACATAACCCCCCCAGTAGATAGCTCACCACGTGACCCCCCCAGTAGATAGCTCACCACGTGACCCCCCCAGTAGATAGCTCACCACATAACCCCCCCCCCAGTAGATAGCTCACCACATGACCCCCCCCAGTAGATAGCTCACCACATAACCCCCCAGTAGATAGCTCACCACATAACCCCCCCAGTAGATAGCTCACTACATAACCCCCCCAGTAGATAGCTCACCACATAACCCCCCCCCAGTAGATAGCTCACCACATAACCCCCCCCAGTAGATAGCTCACCACATAACCCCCCCCCCAGTAGATAGCTCACCACATAACCCCCCCAGTAGATAGCTCACCACATAACCCCCCCAGTAGATAGCTCACCACATAACCCCCCCAGTAGATAGCTCACCACAAGAACCCAAAACATGGATGTTATGGATGCATGTTTTCCGATGGTTAGATGGATGTGATAGACAGATGATGTTTAGATGGATGAATGTTAGATGGATGATGGCTGGATTGTTGATGGATGGATGGATGGATGGATAATGGATGGATAATGGATGGATGGATGGATGGATGGATGGATAACGGATGGATAATGGATGGTTGGATGGATAATGGATGGATTGATGGATAATGGATGGATGGATAATGGATGGATGAATGGATGGATGGATGGATAATGGATGGATGGATGGATGGATGGATGGATGGATAACGGATGGATAATGGATGGATGGATAATGGATGGATTGATGGATAATGGATGGATGGATAATGGATGGATGAATGGATGGATTGATGGATGATGGATGGATGTGATAGATGGATGATGGATGGATGGATGGACGAATGTTAGATGGATGATGGCTGGATTGTTGATGGATGGATGGATGGATGAATGTTAGATGGATGATGGCTGGATTGTTGATGGATGGATGGATGGATGGATGGATGGATGGATGGATGGATGGATGGAAGGATGGATGGATGATGGATGGATGTGATAGATGGATGGATGAATGTTGGATGGATGATGGCTGGATTGTTGATGGATGGATGGATGGATGGATGGATAATGGATGGATGGATAATGGATGGATGGATGGATGGATGGATGGATGTTTTCCGATGGTTAGATGGATGTCATAGACGGATGATGTTTAGATGGATGATGGCTGGATTGTTGATGGATGGATAATGGTTCGATAATGGATGGATGGATGGATGGATAATGGATGGATAATGGATGGATGGATAATGGATGGATAATGGATGGATGGATGGATGGATGGATGGATGGATGGATGGATGGATAATGGATGGATGGATGGATGGATGGATAATGGACGGATGGATAATGGATGGATGAATGGATGAATGGATGATGGATGGATGTGATAGATGGATGATGGATGGATGGATGGATGGATGGACGAATGTTAGATGGATGATGGCTGGATTGTTGATGGATGGATGGATGGATGAATGTTAGATGGATGATGGCTGGATTGTTGATGGATGGATGTTATGGATGGATGGATGTTATGGATGGAGGGATGGATAATGGATGGATGTTATGGATGGAGGGATTGATGGATGAATGGATGGAAGGATGTTATGGATGGATGGATAATGGATGTTATGGATGTTATGGATGTTATGGATGGATGGATGTTATGGATGGAGGGATTGATGGATGTTATGGATTGATGGATGTTATGGATGGAGGGATTGATGGATGTTATGGATTGATGGATGTTATGGATGGAGGGATTGATGGATGAATGGATGGAAGGATGTTATGGATGGATGGATAATGGATGGATGTTATGGATGGAGGGATGTTATGGATGGAGGGATTGATGGATGGATGTTATGGAGGGATTGATGGATGGAGGGATGGATGGATGAATGGATGATGGATGGATGTTATGGATGGAGGGATTGATGGATGTTATGGATGGGGGATGGATGGAGGGATTGATGGAGGGATGGATGATGGATGGATGGATTGATGGATGAATGGATGGATAATGGATGGATGTTATGGATGGAGGGATTGATGGAGGGATTGATGGAGGGATGGATGATGGATGGATTGATGGATGAATGGATGGATAATGGATGGATGTTATGGATGGAGGGATTGATGGATGAATGGATGGATGGAAGGATGGATGGATGGATGTTATGGATGGAGGGATGTTGTGGATGGAGGGATGTTATGGATGGATGGATAATGGATGGATGGATGGATGGATGGATGGAAGGATGGATGGATGTTATGGATGGATGGCTGGATGTTATGGATGGATGTGATAGATGGATTGATGGATGAATGGTGGGATGTTATGGATGGATGGATGGATGGATGTTATGGATGGATGTGATAGATGGATTGATGGATGGATGGAAGAATGTTATGGATGTTATGGATGGATGGATGTTATGGATGGATGGATGGATGATGGAGGAATGGTGGGATGTTATGGATGGATGGATGGAGGGATTGATGTTATGGAGGGATGGATGGAGGGTTGATGGATGTTATGGAAACGCATATTTACAGTTTCAGGTATTTTAAGGAAAATGCCATTTTAAAATCAACACAAAGTAGGTCAATGACGGTCTCAATCCTAATGTTGGGAGGGAGTGAATGTCCCTCAGGAGGTTACTATATCTATCTCATAAAGACCTGCACCCTATGTTTCAAAAGAGCCTTCATACATCATGGGAGATCAGAGCCTTCAGTAATACATAAAGGTAGATCAGAGCCTTCAGTAATAAAGGTAGATCAGAGCCTTCAGTAATACATAAAGGTAGATCAGAACCTTCAGTAATACATAAAGGTAGATCAGAGCCTTCAGTAATACATAAAGGTAGATCAGAGCCTTCAGTAATACATAAAGGTAGATCAGAGCCTTCAGTAATACATAAAGGTAGATCAGAGCCTTCAGTAATACATAAAGGTAGATCAGAGCCTTCAGTAATACATAAAGGTAGATCAGAGCCTTCAGTAATACATAAAGGTAGAGCAGAGCCTTCAGTAATACATAAAGGTAGAGCAGAGCCTTCAGTAATACATAAAGGTAGATCAGAGCCTTCAGTAATACATAAAGGTAGATCAGAGCCTTCAGTAATACATAAAGGTAGATCAGAGCCTTCAGTAATTCATAAAGGTAGATCAGAGCCTTCAGTAATACATAAAGGTAGAGCAGAGCCTTCAGTAATACATAAAGGTAGATCAGAGCCTTCAGTAATACATAAAGGTAGATCAGAGCCTTCAGTAATACATAAAGGTAGATCAGAGCCTTCAGTAATACATAAAGGTAGATCAGAGCCTTCAGTAATGCATAAAGGTAGATCAGAGCCTTCAGTAATGCATAAAGGTAGATCAGAGCCTTCAGTAATACATAAAGGTAGATCAGAGCCTTCAGTAATACATAAAGGTAGATCAGAGCCTTCAGTAATAAAGGTAGAGCAGAGCCTTCAGTAATACATAAAGGTAGAGCAGAGCCTTCAGTAATACATAAAGGTAGATCAGAGCCTTCAGTAATACATAAAGGTAGATCAGAGCCTTCAGTAATACATAAAGGTAGATCAGAGCCTTCAGTAATACATAAAGGTAGATCAGAGCCTTCAGTAATACATAAAGGTAGATCAGAGCCTTCAGTAATGCATAAAGGTAGATCAGAGCCTTCAGTAATACATAAAGGTAGATCAGAGCCTTCAGTAATACATAAAGGTAGATCAGAGCCTTCAGTAATACATAAAGGTAGATCAGAGCCTTCAGTAATACATAAAGGTAGATCAGAGCCTTCAGTAATACATAAAGGTAGATCAGAGCCTTCAGTAATACATAAAGGTAGATCAGAGCCTTCAGTAATACATAAAGGTAGATCAGAGCCTTCAGTAATGCATAAAGGTAGATCAGAGCCTTCAGTAATACATAAAGGTAGATCAGAGCCTTCAGTAATACATAAAGGTAGATCAGAGCCTTCAGTAATACATAAAGGTAGATCAGAGCCTTCAGTAATACATAAAGGTAGATCAGAGCCTTCAGTAATACATACAGGTAGATCAGAGCCTTCAGTAATACATAAAGGTAGAGCAGAGCCTTCAGTAATAAAGGTAGATCAGAGCCTTCAGTAATACATAAAGGTAGATCAGAGCCTTCAGTAATACATAAAGGTAGATCAGAGCCTTCAGTAATACATAAAGGTAGATCAGAGCCTTCAGTAATACATAAAGGTAGATCAGAGCCTTCAGTAATACATAAAGGTAGATCAGAGCCTTCAGTAATGCATAAAGGTAGATCAGAGCCTTCAGTAACACATAAAGGTAGATCAGAGCCTTCAGTAATACATAAAGGTCGAGCGGATTATAGCAGACTAACATCAGTATATTTATCTTCATCACACGTATTTTACTGTTTAATGACGATAGACAGCAGACTAGCATCAGTATTTTTCCACTCGTCTGAAATATCCAACTACTGTAAAATCAAGGAGGAGCGTACCCATGAAAGAAGCATTGATTTGTCAACTGGGGTTTCCTTGTTTCATACTGTGTGTGTGTTTACTGTATGTGGTCTCTGTTAACCTAGCTAGTAGCTAGACCTCCACAAAGAGAGAGAAAAAGAGACAGAGCGAAGGAGAGGGAGAGACAGAGAGAGGGAGAAAGAGACAGATAGGGAGGGAGGGAGAGAGAGAGAGAGCGTTAGAGAGAGAGAGGAACACAATTACACCTAACCAAATCATGAGAAAACAAAAAGATACAAGCTAGAATGCTATTTGGCCCTAAACAGAGAGTACACAGTGGCAGAATACCTGACCACTGTGACTAACTCAAAATTAAGGAAAGCTTTGACTATGCACAGACTCAGTGAGCATAGCCTTGCTATTGAGAGAGGCCACAGTAGGCAGACCTGGCTCTCAAGAGAAGGCAGGCTATGTGCACACTGACCACAAAATGAGGTGGAAACTGAGCTGCACTTCCTAACCTCCTGCCAAATATATGACCATATTAGAGACACATATTTCCCTCAGATTACACAGACCCACAAGGAATTTGAAAACAAATCCAATTTGGATTAACTACCATATCTACTGGGTGAAATACCACAATGTGACGTCACAGCAGCAAGATGGAACAGGCAACCAGTGAGGAACAAACAAATACAATCCATATTTATGTTTATTTACAGTTGAAGTCCGAAGATTACATACACCTTGGCCAAATACATTTAAACTCAGTTTTTCACAATTCCTGACATTTAATCCTAGTAAAAATTCCCTGTTTTAGGTCAGTTAGGATCAACACTTTGTTTTCAGAATGTGAAATGTCAGAATAATAGTAGAGAGAATGATTTATTTCAGCTTTAATATCTTTCATCACATTCCCAGTGGGTCAGAAGTTTACATACACTCAATTAGTATTTGGTAGCATTGCCTTTAAATTGTTTAACTTTGGTCAAACGTTTCGGGTAGCCTTCCACAAGCTTCCCACAATAAGTTGGGTGAATTTTGGCCCATTCCTCCTGACGGAGCTGGTATAACTGAGTCAGGTTTGTAGGCCTCCTTGCTCACACACGCTTTTTCAGTTCTACCCACAAATTTTCTATAGGATTGAGGTCAGGGCTTTGTGATGGCCACTCCAATACCTTGACTTTGTTGTCCTTAAGCCATTTTGCCACAACTTTGGAAGTATGCTTGGGGTCATTGTCCATTTGGAAGACCCATTTGCGATCAAGCTTTAACTCCCTGACTGCTATCTTGAGATGTTGCTTCAATAAATCCACATCATTTTAGTCCCGTGTGGCTCAGTTGGTAGAGCATGGTGTTTGCAACGCCAGGGTTGTGGGTTCGATTCCTGCGGGGGAAAAATTATGCATTCACTACTGTAAGTCGCTCTGGATAAGAGCGTCTGCTAAATGACTAAAATGTAAATGTAAATAATTTTCCTGCCTCATGATGCCATCTATTTTGTGAAGTGCACCAGTCTCTCCTGCAGCAAAGCACCCCCACAACATGATGCTGCCACCCCCATGCTTCATGGTTGGGATGATGTTCTTCAGCTTGCAAGCCTCCCCCTTTTTCCTCCAAACATAACAATGGTCATTTTGGCCAAAAAGTTATATTTTTGTTTCATCAGACCAGAGGACATTTCTCCAAAAAGTACGATCTTTGTCCCCATGTGCAGTTGCAAACCGTAGTCTGGCTTTTTTATGGCGGTTTAGGAGCAGTGGATTCTCCCAATGCTGAGCGGCCTTTCAGGTTATGTCGATATAGGACTCGTTTTACTGTGGATATAGATACTTTTGTACCTGTTTCCTCCAGCATCATCACAAGGTCCTTTGCTGTTATGCTGTGATTGGTTTGCACTTTTCGCACCAAAGTGCGTTCATCTCTAGGAGACAGAACGCGTCTCCTTCCTGAGTGGTATGACGGCTGCGTGGTCCCATGGTGTTTATACTTGCGTACTATTGTTTGTACAGATGAACGTGGTACCTTCAGGCGTTTGGAAATTGCTCCCAAGGATGAGCCTGACTTGTGGAGGTCTGCAATTTTTTTTTCTGAGTTCTTAGCTGATTTCTTTTGATTTCCCCATGATGTCAAGCAAAGAGGCACTGAGTTTGAAGGTAGGCCTTGAAATACATCCACAGGTAAACCTTCAATTGACTCAAATGATGTCAATTAGCCTATCGAAAGCTTCTAAAGACATGACATAATTTTCTGGAATTTTCCAAGCTGTTTAAAGGCACAGTCAACTTAGTGTATGTAAACTTCTGACCCACTGGAATTGTGATACAGTGAATTATATGTGAAATAATCTGTCTGTAAACAATTGTTGGAAAAATGACTTGTGTCATGCACAAAGTAGATGTCCTAGCCGACTTGCCAAAACCATAGTTTGTTAACAAGAAATTTGTGGAGTGGTTGAAAAATGAGTTTTAATGACTCCAACCTAAGTCTGCTAAATGACTTAAATGTAAATGTAATGTAAAATTGAACTATTTGTTCATCGTTACAACACTCTATATAGACATAATATGATATTTGAAATGTCTTTATTCTTTTGGAACTTTTTGTGAGTGCAACGTTTACAGTTAATTTTTATTGTTTATTTCACTTTAGTTTATTATATCTTTCCCTTAGCTTTGGCAATGTTGATATATGTTTACCATGCCAACAAAGCCCCTTAAATTGAAATTGAAATTGAGTTGAGAGAGAGAGAGGTTAATCTATAATTCATGCTTGATGTTATATTATGCATTCTCCTCGTAGTCTCTCAATCGTCTGGGTGTCTGGTTGCTCCTCATATCAACCTTTCCTCTCAACTTCAATATCATCCTCCTCTCTCTCTCTCTCTCTGTGAGAGATCTCAATGACAGAGAGAGTCTGTCTGTGGAGGACTGTCTGTTATCCAGACAGTGTTAATCCAGTGCTAATCAGAGAGCTGCTATCGTCTCAACTGGGCCTCCTCTGGTTAACATTGTCTGTGTGTCCCAATCACCACAAATTATGGTTTTATACTGTCATCTCTTAGCCCCCACAGTGGGTTCTCATGGTGTATAACGCACGATGAAAGAACAACTCAGTTTGAACCGAGGGAGAGAGAGGGAAAGAGAGAGGGGGTTAGGTAAAGGAGAGCAATGGACATAGGGACATGGAGAGTCACTGTTTAGATATTCCTACACGTCTGTGTTCTTGGTGTCTCAACAGTATCTCCTCTCCTCCTCTAACTAACCTGGCTGGACAGAATGATCTGCGGCCTGGTGTAGACTAAGATTCTTTCTAATAATTAGCTACAATAATCAGTTTCAACCACCCGAAAGAATGTTGGTCAGCGAGAAATTGGTTCTAAAGTAAAGAAACAGTATATTAGCAGACATTGTGGTTTGAAACTTCTTGAAGATCAGAGAACAATGTGTACTAATGAGTTACACAAGAAAGATCCAAAGAAAGGATACGGTCCCTCAAGGATTGGTGTTGGGTCCTCTTCTCTTTAGCTGTTATATCAATTATTGTACTCATATCAAATCATATGTGACCGACCCGCTCGATTCGGTCTTACAGTATGTAGCAAAATTGTAATTGTATTTTTGTATTTTTTTTTTTTACATTGGATAAAAGTAGAGCTAGAAAATGGCGTACCTACTGGAGAGCACTTCTTTGTCAACACCTAATCATCCTGTTACCAACCCTTAGTAAACTTTTGGGGAAAATGGTGTTTGACCAGATACAATACTATGTTACAGTAAACAAATGGACAACAAACTTTCAGCATGCTTATAGGGAAGGACGTTCAACAAGCACAGAACTTACACAAATGACTGATAATTGACTGAGAGAAATTGATGATAAAAAGATTGTGGGTGTTGTTTTGTTGGACTTCAGTGCGTCTTTTGACATTATAGATCATAGTCTGCTGCTGAAAAAACTTATCTGTTATGGCTTTACATCGCCTGCTATGTTGTGGATAAAGAGTTACCTGTCTAACAGAACACAGAGGGTGTTATTTAGTGGAAGCCCCTCCAACATAATCCAGGTAGAATCAGGAATTACCCAGGGCAGCTGTTTAGGGCCATTACTTTTTTCAATCTTAACTAATGACATGCCACTGGCTTTGAGTAAAGCGGATGACTCAACAATATACATGTCAGCTACTACAGCGACTGAAATGACTGCAAGACTTATCAAAGAATTGCAGTTAGTTTCAGTGTGTGTGGCAAGGAATAAGTTAGTCCTAAATATTTCTTAAACTAAAATGATTGTATTTGGGACAAATCATTCACTAAACCCTTAACCTCAACTAAATCTTGAAATAAATCATGAGGAACTTGAGCAAATTGAGGTGACTTAACTGCTTGTAGTAACCCTGGACTGTAACCTGTCATGGTCAAAACATATTGATACAACAGTAGCTAAGATGGGGAGAAGTCTGTCCATAATAAAGCGCTGCTCTGCCTTCTTAACAACACTATCAACAAGGCAGGTCCTACAGGCCCTAGTTTCTACCTTCTTAACAACACTATCAACAAGGCAGGTCCTACAGGCCCTAGTTTCTACCTTCTTAACAACACTATAAACAAGGCAGGTCCTACAGGCCCTCGTTTTGTTGCACCTGGACTACTGTTCAGTCGTGTGGTCAGGTGCCACAAAAATAGATTTAGGAAAATTGCAATTGGCTCAGAACAGGGCAGCACGGCTGGTCCTTGGATGTACACAGAGAGCTAATATTAATAATATGCATGTCAATCTCTCCTGGCTCAAAGTAGAGGAGAGATTGACTTCATCACTACTTGTATTTAGGAGAGTTATTGACATGTTGAATGCACCAAGCTGTCTGTTTGAACTACTGGCGCACAGCTCGGACACCCATACATACCCAACAAAACATGCCACCAGAGGTCTCTTCACAGTCCCCAAGTCCAGAACAGACTATGGGAGGAGCACAGTACTACATAGAGCCATGACTACATGGAACTCTATTCCACATCAAGTGACTGATACAGCAGTAGAATTCGATTTAAAAAAACAGATTTTATTTATTTAACCTTTATTTAACTAGGCAAGTCAGTTAAGAACAAATTCTTATTTACAATGACGGCCTACCAAAAGGCAAAAGGCCTCCTGCGGGGACGGGGGCTGTGATAAAAAAATGAAAATACATTATAAATATAGGACAAAAGTAACTGCCAGATCACGGTCAAACCAGGGGCTGAACCTGTTTTTAATTCTCATTTTCTTCATGGGCACGTATTTGTTAACGATACCACTGAAAATGTCAAAAAAGAAGGTCCAAGCGTCTTCGACAGAGGGGATTAAGATGCTATACCAATTTACAGAGGCCGGGTAGAGAATCTTGATCCCCTCTTTCGAAGACGCTTGGACCTAGTTTTTTGATATTTTCATGAAGGAAGGCTTGCTCATTAACGTTTTTTTAGCAAGCGCAAATGACAAGTCCGGACAGGTCATTTCACTGAGCAGCCATTACGACACAGGCTGTAAAACAGTGATTATTTGTAAGGATAACATCAAGGATAGCCTTTTCTGGTTGTTTGGAGTCATACCTTGTGTGATTGGTAATACTCTGAGAAAGATTTAGGGAGTCCCATTGTTTGTTGGACTTGGTCAGGTGGTTTCAGCATGTCCCAGTTTAGGTCACCTAGCAGGACAAATTCAGACTTAGTGTAAGGGGCCAGGAGAGAGCTTAGGGCAGGTAGGGTACAGGCCGGTGCTGATAACACACAGCAACAGTCAACAAAGAGCTATTTGAAAGTTTCATGCGTAAAACCAGCAAATCAAATTGTTTGGTGACAGACTTGTTGGAGACAACCGAGCACTGAAGGTGATCCTTAGTAAAGATTGCCACTCCACCACCTTTGGAAGATCTGTCTTGCTGAAAAAGGTTATAACCAGAAAGGTTAACATCTGTATTCAAAACACTCTTTCTTAACCACGTCTCAGTAATGACCAACACATCTGGATTGGAGCTGTGATCCCACACTTTCAAATGATCCATTTTAGGTAATAAGTTTCTAGTGTTAACGGGGGTACCTGTACCAGAGAGGGGGAAACAGGCCAGGACAGACAGTGAACAGAGAGGGGGGAGACAGGCCAGGGCAGACAGTGAACAGAGAGGGGGAGACAGGCCAGGGCAGACAGTGAACAGAGAGGGGGAGACAGGTCAGGGCAGACGGTGAACAGAGAGGGGGGGAGACAGGCCAGGGGAGACGGTGAACAGAGAGGGGGAGACAGGCCAGGGCAGACAGTGAACAGAGAGGGGGGAGACAGGCCAGGGCAGACGGTGAACAGAGAGGGGGAGACAGGCCAGGGCAGACAGTGAACAGAGAGGGGGGAGACAGGCCAGGGCAGACGGTGAACAGAGAGGGGGAGACAGGCCAGGACAGACGGTGAACAGAGAGGGGGAGACAGGCCAGGGCAGATGGTGAACAGAGAGGGGGAGACAGGCCAGGGCAGACGGTGAACAGAGAGGGGGAGACAGGCCAGGGCAGACGGTGAACAGAGAGGGGGAGACAGGCCAGGACAGACGGTGAACAGAGAGGGGGAGACAGGCCAGGGCAGACGGTGAACAGAGAGGGGGAGACAGGCCAGGACAGACAGTGAACAGATCACCAGGTGGAATCCAAGCAGCAGTGCAGCAGGTAACGGGAGTAGGTGTCACACCCACCTGGGATAAGCTTTTTTCGTAAGGCAGGTTCCTTGTAGAAAATCCCAGCTAGCTAGCTAGCTAATGTAGCTAGCAAGTCTCTGTCCATCTTTTCCACTTGGAAACGCAGCTCGTTAGCTAGCTATATCTTTTCAGTATCGGCGAATGGTCCTTTACGACGTCCAAACAAAGTTGTCCTGTGGCTGTTCTGTGGATTCTGAGGAGGATATCTTCTCTGCAAAGATGGAGGGGGCTTCAAAGGCCTCTGTATTTGGGTGGGGAGGGGGTTTCACATCTCTCACTTCACACTTCACACTTCAATGCTAATTTCAGTCAGATTCTTGCCTAGCAGCTTGGTAGCCTTATTTATGAAGCTTTATATAACAACATTACCTAGAGATTATTGTCTTTTACTTTTTAGCTTCAGAAAGTATGTTCAGACTGAACATTACTCACTCAGTGTTGTGTTGGATGGTATTTACAGGATCTGCTGTGTTTTTTCTGCAGGTTTTGGCTTGTTAGACTTTTTTTTTTCCTTGATAGTAATAGTCCATTCAGGTAATTTTGTCCAAAATCAAGGTTTTAGGCATGGAAATTGTAACTAATTGTAACTAAGGTTTTGATGTTGAGGTTAGTACCCTCTATAAGTCCTTAGTAACTCTATGTTTTTGCAGAAGAAGTCAGGAGCCCAAACTCTCTGTGTCTATTCACTCTCTCTCTCCGGCTGGTATATAAAAAAAAACACACCTTATGGAACAGCGGGGAATGTGAAGCAACACAAACATAGGCACAGA
Organism: Salmo salar; assembly: GCF_965601325.2. Taxonomy (NCBI): domain Eukaryota; kingdom Metazoa; phylum Chordata; class Actinopteri; order Salmoniformes; family Salmonidae; genus Salmo; species Salmo salar. Next base: position 357,776 of record NC_138291.1, read on the forward strand.
CACATGCATACACACACACAAACACGATAACATACGCACTATACACACACGTACACATGGATGTTGTACTGTAGATATGTGGTAGTGGTGGAGTAGGGGCCTGAGGGAACACAGTGTGTTGTGAAATTTGTGAATGAATTGTAATGTTTTTTAAATTGTATAAACTGCCTTAATTTTTCTAGACCACAGGAAGAGTAGCTGCTGCTTTGGCAGGAACTAATGGGGATCCATAATAAATACAAATACACGGATGCCCTTAGTTTGAAGATGTAATCCGGAGACAGGTGTTTTATACAACAGCCTTCTCTGTGTTCTCTTTTCAACTCCCTCTGCGTATTTGCAATCAAACGCCAGAATTGTCTCCATCTCCTTAGCTATCATACTCTAATTCCACTGGGCATTCCACTGATTTTAAAACCCAGTCCCCAAGAAAGAGGAGAACAACACTTTGATATCTTTAAAAAAACGCAGCGTTAGAAAGGATACTGACCAGCTCATGTTATAGACAGAAGCGTGTTACATGGCAGACCAATCTGAACTCATCTGTCGGCATGTCCAGCCCACTCATTATCTCAGCCAATCATGGCTAGCGGGAAGGTTCGTGTCAATTTCCTTGGCTAAACCAACTGGGCTCGTAATTTCACAATTTTATTCGTATTTACAGATGGCATACAAGTTTGTTATTAAGGCACATGAAAGTTCACATGTACGAGAAGGCATTTCTGCCCAAAATTGCATTTTGATAAAAAATTAAGTTTACGTTCAAATAGTTCTCCTGTGAAATATTAACGCGTGACGTACACCGAGTTTCCTGAAATTAGTCACCCTGGATCTATCCTTTCTCTCTCCCTCTCCAGACTGTCTCCAGTGAGGCTGTCTTCCCAGAGGACTATGTGGTTGCTTTTGCTCTGTCTGTCTCTGTCTCTCTGACCCTAACCCTGTCTCTCTGACCCCAACCCTGTCTCTCTGACCCCAACCCTGTCTCTCTGACCCCTAACCCTGTCTCTCTGACCCCTAACCCTGTCTCTCTGACCCTAACCCTGTCTCTCTGACCCCAACCCTGTCTCTCTGACCACTAACCCTGTCTCTCTGACCCCAACCCTGTCTCTCTGACCCCTAACCCTGTCTCTCTGACCCCTAACCCTGTCTCTCTGACCCCTAACCCTGTCTCTCTGACCCCTAACCCTGTCTCTCTGACCCCTAACCCTGTCTCTCTGACCCCAACCCTGTCTCTCTGACCCCTAACCCTGTCTCTCTGACCCCTAACCCCTAACCCTGTCTCTCTGACCCCTAACCCTGTCTCTCTGACCCCAACCCTGTCTCTCTGACCCCTAACCCTGTCTCTCTGACCCCTAACCCTGTCTCTCTGACCCCTAACCCTGTCTCTCTGACCCCAACCCTGTCTCTCTGACCCCTAACCCTGTCTCTCTGACCCTAACCCTGTCTCTCTGACCCCAACCCTGTCTCTCTGACCCCTAACCCTGTCTCTCTGACCCCAACCCTGTCTCTCTGACCCTAACCCTGTCTCTCTGACCCCTAACCCTGTCTCTCTGACCCCAACTCTGTCTCTCTGACCCCTAACCCTGTCTCTCTGACCCCTAACCCTGTTTCTCTGACCCCAACCCTGTCTCTCTGACCCCTAACCCTGTCTCTCTGACCCCAACCCTGTCCCTCTGACCCCTAACCCTGTCTCTCTGACCCCTAACCCTGTCTCTCTGACCCCAACCCTGTCTCTCTGACCCCCAACCCTGTCTCTCTGACCCCCAACCCTGTCTCTCTGACCCCTAACCCTGTCTCTCTGACCCCAACTCTGTCTTTCTCCCCATCCAGACTCTGTGTCCAGTGAGGTTGTGTTCCTGGAGGACTACGTGGTTCCTACAGGAGACACCCTGGATCTGTCCTGTAATACTGACGCCCTCGCCCAACCTGTCCTCTGGTTTAAGGATGGCAGTAGTGTGTTGCCTAGCAACCGGAAGTGGCTGGTCCAGAGGGATCTACGCATCATCAACGTGTCGTACGAGGACTCCGGAATGTACTCCTGCCGCGTCATCCACGGCAACACACTGCTCAGCAACTACACAATCAGGGTGACAGGTAAGAGACGGACCTCTCTCTTCTCCCCATCTCACCTCTCCATTTCCCCTCTCTCTCTTCTCCCCATCTCCCCTCTCCATTTCCCCTCTCTCTCTCTTCTCCCCATCTCACCTCTCCATTTCCCCTCTCTCTCTCTTCTCCCCATCTCACCTCTCCATTTCCCCTCTCTCTCTCTTCTCCCCATCTCCCCTCTCCATTTCCCCTCTCTCTCTTCTCCCCATCTCACCTCTCCATTTCCCCTCTCTCTCTTCTCCCCATCTCCCCTCTCCATTTCCCCTCTCTCTCTTCTCCCCATCTCACCTCTCCATTTCCCCTCTCTCTCTTCTCCCCATCTCACCTCTCCATTTCCCCTCTCTCTCTTCTCCCCATCTCACCTCTCCATTTCCCCTCTCTCTCTTCTGCCCATCTCACCTCTCCATTTCCCCTCTCTCTCTTCTCCCCATCTCACCTCTCCATTTCCCCTCTCTCTCTTCTCCCCATCTCCCCTCTCCATTTCCCCTCTCTCTCTTCTCCCCATCTCACCTCTCCATTTCCCCTCTCTCTCGCTCTCTCTTTCTCTCTCTCGCTCGCTCTCCCTCTCAATTCAGTTCAATTCAAAGGGCTTTATTGGCATGGGAAAAATACGTTTCCATTGCCAAAGCAAGTGAAACAGATAATAAACAAAAGTGAGAAAAAAAACATTAAAAAATGAACAGTACATTTATAATGGTGTTCGTTCTTCACTGGTTGTCCTTTTCTTGTTGCAACAGGTCACAAATCTTGCTGCAGTGATGGCACACTGTGGTATTTCACCTAATAGATAAGGGAGTTGATCAAAATTGGGTTTCTTTTCAAAATCTTTGGACCAGTTTGCTTCTCCAGGTTCATCTCTCTGTAGGTGATGGCTTTGTCATGGAAGGTTTGGGAATCACTTCCTTTTAGGTGGTTGTAAATTGTAATGTCTCTTTTTTTGGATTTTGATAATTAGAGGGTTTCGGCCTAATTCTGCTCTGCATTATTTGGTGTTTTAACGTTGTACCAGAGGATATTTTAGCAGAATTCTACATGCAGAGTCTCAATTTGGTGTTTGTCCCATTTGGTGAATTCTTGGTTGGTGAACGGACCCCAGACCTCACAACCATAAAGGGCAATGGGTTCTATAACTGATTCTAGTATTTTTAGCCAGATCCTAATTGGTATGCCGAATTTTATGTTCCTTTTGACGGCATGGAAGGCTCTTCTTGCCTTGTCTCTCAGATCGTTCACAGCTTTGTGGAAGTTACCTTTGTGTCATTTTTTGTGTGCTCTAGGGCAAGAGCGTCCAGATGGAATTTGTATTTATGGTCCTGGAAACTGGACCTTTCTTGAAACATCATTATTTTTGTCCTACTGAGATTTACTGTCAGGGCCCAGGTCTGACAGAATCTGTGCAGAAGATCAACATGCTGTAGGCCCTCCTTGGTTGGGGACAGAAGCACCAGATCATCAGCAAACAGTAGACATTTGACTTCAGATTCTCGTAGGGTGAGGCTGGGTGCTGCAGACTGTTCTAGTGCCCTCGCCAATTCATTGATATATTTATATTTTACCTTTATTTAACTAGGCAGGTCAGTTAAGAACAAATTCTTATTTATAATGACGGTCTACCAGGGAACAGTGGGTTAACTGCCTTGTTCAGGGGCAGAACAACAGATTTTTACCTTGTCAGCTCAGGGATTCGATCTAGCAACCTTTCAGTTACTGGCCCAACACTCTAACCACTAGGCTACCTGACACCCCATATATATGTTGAAGAGGGTGGGGGGTGCATCCCTGTCTCACCCCATGGCCCTGTGGAAAGAAATGTGTTTTTTGCCAATTTTAACTGCACACTTGTTGTTTGTGTACATGTATTTGATAATTTCTTATGTTTTTCCCCAAAAACCGCTTTCCATGAATTTGTATAGCAGACCATCATGCCTAATTTAGTCAAAAGCTTTTTTTTTGTCTGGAAGTAGCTAGATAGCAAGCTAGCCAACTTTAGCCAGTTAGCTTGGGTGCTTGTTTCTGCATTGGCAGATAAGCTGCAGAAGGACGAGGAGGCTACAATTCCCCATCGTTTATCAGTGCAATTTTGACGGCCAACTAGCTAAAACATTAATTTTTTTTTTACATTTTATAATATGTTTATTATTTTAAAATAAAAAAAAGACAGTGATACAAACATTGACATTCATTGTACTGTTGAATGGGATGGCCAATTTAGAGGACAAAACAAAACTTAACTCACACATACACAAAATAAAAAGAAATCCTATTAGGTGGTACATGTATAAGAAGACAGCATATAGTCAGTACAAGCAGTGTAGTTAAGCCAAAAATGAATATTGAGTGGAGTACAGCACAGGGTAGCAGCAGACCGTCAACCCAGTTATGAAGCGGGACTAGACCATTTATCCAGTATCGGCTGCCGTATTTTGTAAAACATTGGACTTTGATCATTGATCATTGATCATCAATGTATAAGTTACCAATTGTTGTGAGCCCCTTCTCCCTCCACTGTGAAAACACCATATCATCCAATGCAGGGTGGAAAACATGATTCAGGCTAATCGGGCTGTCAATGTATGCAGTGGGTATGTTAAGAAAATACCTAATCTGTTTCCAGATCCTGAGAGGATGACAAATGACTGGATTAGAGTCATAAGTGGCTTTTTCCACATATGCTGGACTAGTGCAGGGAGTGAGGAACGTTGACAGGAGGCTCAATCAAAAGCATATTATTCTGTCGCATCCCAGGTAAACTTTCCCTCCAGAAAGACACAATGTTCAGATTAGCAGCCCAATAATACCGTTTAAAGTGAGGAAGGCCAAAGCCCCCCCTCTATCCAGTACTTGCAATAAATGCTTCTTTGAAATTCTGGCTGCCTTGTTATCCCATAAAAACAAATGGAATTACTATTGAATCCAGTTTCTTAAAATAGCTTTATGGTATGAAATTGGGTAGATATTGGAAGAGGTAAAGAAACCTGGGTAGGACAACCATTTTAGTAGTGTTTATATGACCAACCAAGGAGATAGGCAGAGTTTTCCATAAATCTATATTTTGTTTATGCAGATAAATGTTCATGTCCCAATTCGCTTTCAATAGCTGATCAAGTTCTCTTGTCACTACAATGCCAAAGGCTTGTGAACTTGTCCATCACTGTTCTAAATGGGGTAGATTGCAAAAATTGCATATCCACAGGCCGTGATATCGGCATCAATTCGCTTTTTTGCCAGTTTATCTTGTAGCCAGAGAAGGAGCCGAATGTATTTATCAAGTTAAGTAAGGGGGGAATAGAAGTTTTAGGCTTGGATAAAAACAAAAGAACATGGTCTGCATATAGGGACATTTTGTGCTAAGTGTCTTTTATTTTAACTGGAGTTATATCGGCACATGCACGAATGAGAGTAGCAAGGGGTTCCATGGCTATAGCGAAGAGAGCAGGCGAAATAGGGCACCCCTGTCAGCAGCCCTTGAACAGGTGGAATGACTGCGACATTTCCTGATTGTGTTACCACAGATGCCATTGGGTGTGCATAAATAATTCTTATCCAATTAATAAATTCCTTTCCAAACCCGAAATGCTCCAGAACCGACATCATATATTTCCACTCAATCTAATCAAATGCCTTCTCTGCGTCAAGAGCAATTATCACGACTTCTCCATGGAATCTCTATCTTTTTTTCAAGATTAGTGCTATTGTACAGTGTTTGCGGGAGTTTGGCATTTTCTTTGGAATGTTTAAACCGGGCTGGGAAGAGGAATCCATATCGGATGTTGGCCGCCCTGCATTTATTGCGTAACTCATCATAGTCTTTCCGTTGGTTCCTCACCTCCAAAGTAAGATCTGGGTAGAAAGACACCCTGGCTCCGTTGTAGTTAAGGGGGACAAAGACATTTTAATAGTAGGTTTATTTGAACAGTGAGAGACAGAATAACAAAAAAAAATCCAGAAAAACGCATGTCAAAAATGTTATAAAATGATATTCCAGAAATACCATTAAAATTATAGATTGATCATTTCTTTGTCAGTGGGCAAACGTACAAAATCAGCAGGGGATCAAATACTTTTTTCCCCCACTGTAGCTGATGCTTAAAGTTAGCAAGGGAGATATAAGTCTCCAACTTCAGCAATTTTTGCAATTCGTTCCAGTCATTGGCAGCAGAGAACTGGAAGGAAAGGCGGCCAAAGGAGGTGTTGGCTTTGGGGATGACAATTGAGATATACCTGCTGAAGCGCGTGCTACGGTGGGTGTTGTTATGGTGACTAGTGAGCTGAGATAAGGTGGAGCTTTCCCTAGCAAGGACTTATAGCTGACCTGGAGCCAGTGGGTCTGGCGACGAATATGTAGCGAGGGCCAGCCGACGAGGGCATACAAGTCGCAGTGGTGGGTGCTATAAGGGGCTTTGGTAAAGAAACGAATGGCACTGTGATAGACTGCATCCAGTTTGCTGAGTAGAGTGTTGGAGGCTATTTTGTAGATGACATCGCCAAAGTCGAGGATCGGTAGGATAGTCAGTTTTACGAGGGTAAGTTTGGCGTCGTGAGTGAAGGAGGCTTTGGTGCGAAATAGAAAGCCAATTCTAGATTTGATTTTGGATGAGAGATGTTTAATATAAGTCTGGAAGGAGAGTTTACAGTCTAGCCAGACACCTAGGTATTTGTAGTTGTCCACATATTCTAAGTCAGAACCGTCCAGGGTAGTGATGCTGGACAGGCGAGCAGCGATCGGTTGAAAAGCATGCATTTGGTTTTACTAGCGTTTAAGAGCAGTTGAAGGCCACAGAAGGAGTGTTGTATGGCATTGAAGCTCATTTGAAGGTTAGTTAACACAGTGCCCAAAGAAGGGCCAGAAGTATACAGAATGGTGTCGTCTGCATAGAGGTGGATCAGAGAATCACCAGCAGCAAGAGCGACTGTCAGTGTCAATGTAGTGGAGATGAGAAATAAAGTCAATCGCAGGACACCGAACTGAGTAAAATATACGTATTTAGTCTAGAAAAGCTCATCAGTCAAAATCCACGCAGGGATAAAACAATAATGACTAACACAACTAACACGACCAACAGTAAAATAATAACGCACAAAACATCATGATAACCAGAGGGTTTAAATAGGGAAATAATCATAATGAGATGGGAACCAGGTGTGAACAATCAAGACATAACAAATGGACAAAGAAGCATGGATCTGTGGCAGCCAAACGCCGCCCGAACAAGGAGAGGCACCAACTTCGCCGGAAGTCGTGACAGCGACATCATTGATATATACAGAGAAAAGAGTCGGCCAGAGAATTGAACCCTGTGGTACCCCCATAGAGACTGCCAGAGGTCTGGACAACAGGCCCTCCGATTTGACACACTGAACACTGTCTGCGAAGTAGTTGGTGAACCAGGCGAGGCAGTCATTTGAGAAACCAAGGCTGTTGAGTCTGTCGATAAGAATACGATGATTGACAGAGTCAAAAGCCTTGGCCAGGTGGATGAATACGGCTGCACAGTACTGTCTTTTATCTATAGCGGTTATGATATCGTTTAGTACCTTGAGCGTGGCTGAGGTGCACCCGTGACCAGCTCGGAAACCAGATTTCACAGCGGAGAAGGTACGGTGGTATTCGAAATGGTCAGTGATCTGTTTATTAACTTGGCTTTCGAAGACTTTAGAGAGGCAGGGCAGGATGGATATGGGTCTATAACAGTTTGGGTCTAAAGTGTCACCCCCTTTGAAGAGGGGGATGACCGCGGCAGCTTTCCAATCTTTAGGGATCTCGGACGATACGAAAGAGAGGTTGAACAGACTAGTAATAGGGGTTGCAACAATGGCGGTGGATAGTTTTAGAAAGAGAGGGTCCAGATTGTCTGTCCCAGCTGATTTGTAGGGGTCCAGGTTTTGCAGCTCTTTCAGAACATCTGCAATCTGGATTTGGGTGAAGGAGAAGCTGGGGAGGCATGGGCGAGTAGCTGCGGGGGGTGCGGAGCTGTTGGCCGGGGTTGGGGTAGCCAGGAGGAAAGGATGGCCAGCCGTAGAGAAATGCTTATTGAAATTTTCGATGTATGTGGTGTAATGTGTTGTATGAATTGTAATTTAATGTAATGTGTTATTATGTAACTTAATGTAATGTAATGTAATGTGTTTTAATGTAATGTAATGTAATGTGTTGTAATGTAATGTGTTGTAATGTGTTGTAATGTAATGTAATGTAATGTGTTATAATGTAATGTAATGTGTTATTATGTAATGTAATGTAATGTAATGTGTTTTTATGTAATGTAATGTAATGTAATGTGTTTTAATGTAATGTAATGTAATGTAATGTGTTGTAATGTAATGTAATGTGTTGTAATGTAATGTAATGTGTTGTAATGTAATGTAATGTGTTGTAATGTAATGTGTTGTAATGTAATGTGTTGTAATGTAATGTAATGTGTTGTAATGTAATGTGTTGTAATGTAATGTGTTATTATGTAACTTAATGTATTGTAATGTAATGTAATGTGTTATAATGTAATGTAATGTGTTATTATGTAATGTAATGTAATGTAATGTGTTTTTATGTAATGTAATGTAATGTAATGTGTTTTAATGTAATGTAATGTAATGTAATGTGTTGTAATGTAATGTAATGTAATGTAATGTAATGTAATGTGTTGTAATGTAATGTGTTGTAATGTAATGTAATGTAATGTAATGTAATGTGTTGTAATGTAATGTAATGTAATGTGTTGTAATGTAATGTATTGTAATGTGTTGTAATGTAATGTAATGTAATGTAATGTAATGTATTGTAATGTGTTGTAATGTAATGTGTTTTAATGTAATGTAATGTAATGTAATGTAATGTAATGTGTTGTAATGTAATGTAATGTGTTTTAATGTAATGTAATGTAATGTAATGTATTGTAATGTGTTGTAATGTAATGTAATGTAATGTGTTGTAATGTAATGTAATGTAATGTGTTGTAATGTAATGTGTTGTAATGTGTTGTAATGTGTTTTAATGTAATGTAATGTAATGTGTTGTAATGTAATGTAATGTAATGTGTTGTAATGTAATGTAATGTAATGTGTTGTAATGTAATGTGTTGTAATGTGTTGTAATGTGTTGTAATGTAATGTAATGTAATGTAATGTGTTGTAATGTAATGTGTTTTAATGTAATGTAATTTGATGTAATGTAATTTGTTGTAATGTATTGTAATGGAATTTGTTGTAATGTAATGTCATTTCTTTATGTGTTTCCGTGCCGACAGATTCCCTGTCTTCTGGAGATGATGAAGACTATGATGAAGACTTGGACAATACAGGTAATGTAAATACAGGTTCCATCATTCATTCAATTCTTCATTACTCTGATGTCATTACATGTTGAACTGAAAACATGGCTTCAGGAACCTGGTGAAAGGTTTAGGCAGAATACAACAACACTGCTGTTCTGAGCTATTGTGGCTTTGAAGTCTATCAGTTTGGTCCAACTATCCAACGTAGTTCAATTCAATTCAAGGGGCTTTATTGACATGGGAAACATATGTTAACATTTCCAAAGCAAGTGAAGTAGATAATATACAAAAGTGAAATAAACAATAAAAATTAACAGTAAACATTACACTGACAGAAGTTCCAAAAGAATAAAGACATTTCAAATGTCATATTATGTCTATATAGTGTTGTTTTGATGTGCAAATAGTTAAAGTACAAAAGGGAAAATAAATAAACAGAAATATGGGTTGTATTTACAATGGTGTTTGTTCTTCACTGGTTGACCTTTTCTTGTGGCAACAGGTCACACATCTTGCTGCTGTGATGTCACACTGTGGTATTTCACCCAGTAGATATGGGAGTTCATATTGCTGCTGTGATGGCACACTGAGGTATTTCACCCAGTAGATATGGGAGTTCATATTGCTGCTGTGATGGCACACTGTGCTATTTCACCCAGTAGATATGGGAGTTCATATTGCTGCTGTGATGGCACACTGTGCTATTTCACCCAGTAGATATGGGAGATCATATTGCTGCTGTGATGGCACCCTGTGCTATTTCACCCAGTAGATATGGGAGTTCATCTTGCTGCTGTGATGGCACACTGTGCTACTTCACCCAGTAGATATGGGAGTTCATATTGCTGCTGTGATGGCACACTAACTTCTAGACATCAGGACTGTGATTACTCACCACAGACTGGTAGAATCCTTTTTTTCCTTTAACGAGTCTGACGAGGCCGACGCGAACGATATCCTGCTTTCTCAGGAACAGGCCCAGATCCCTGTGATTTGCGTGAAGAGGAGGCGGAGAAAAAGGGGCCAGAGGGCGGGGCTGCCTTCTGAGAATTTGTAGGCGATCGAATAAACCCCCACTTCCTTCCATTCTGCTAGCAAATGTGCAATATTTGGAGAATAAAATAGATGACCTACGCGGAAGATTAAACTACCAACGGGACATTCAAAACTGTAATGTCTTATGCTTCACGGAGACGTGGCTGAACGACGACACTATCAACATACTGGTTATACGCTGCAACGGCAGGATAGAACAAAGCCGTCAGTGGCTCACCCAGACGCGGCTCTCCTAGTGGCCGGGGACTTTAATGCAGGGAAACTTTAATCCGTTTTACCAAATTTTTATCAGCATGTTAAATGTGCAACCAGAGGGGGAAAAAAAATCTGGACCACCTTTACCCCACACACAGAGACGTGTACAAAGCTCTCCCTCACCCTCCATTTGGCAAATCTGACCATAATTCTATCCTCATGATTCCTGCTTACAAGCAAAAATTAGAGCAGGAATCACCAGTGACTAGATCAATAAAAAAAAGTGGTCAGATGAAGCAGATGCTAAGCTACAGGACTGTTTTGCTAGCACAGACTGGAATATGTTCCGGGATTCCTCTGATGGCATTGAGGAGTACACCACATCAGTCATTATCTTCATCAATAAGTGCATCGATGACATCGTCCCCACAGTGACCGTACGTACATACCCCAACCAGAAGCCATGGATTACAGGCAACATCCGCACTGAGCTAAAGGCTAGAGCTGCCGCTTTCAAGGAGCAGGACTCTAACCCGGAAGCTTATAAGAAATCCCGCTATGTCCTCTGACGAACCATCAAACAGGCAAAGCGTCAAGACAGGACTAAGATCGAATCGTACTACACCGACTCTGATTCTCGTTGGATGTGGCAGGGTTTGCAAACCATTACAGACTACAAAGGGAAGCACAGCCGAGAGCTGCCCAGTGACACGAGCCTACCAGACGAGCTAAACTACTTCTATGCTCGCTTCGAGGCAAATAACACTAAAACATGCATGAGAGCACCAGCTGTTCTGGAAGACTCTGTGATTACGCTCTGCACAGCCGATGTGAGTAAGACCTTTAAACAAGTCAACATTTACAAGGCCGCAGGGCCAAACGGATTACCAGAATATGTACTGCCAGCATGCGCTGACCAAGTGGCAAGTGTCTTCTATCAAGGCACAAGGTGAGACCCAGATGCAGACACAGGAGGCAGATGGTTGGAGTCTTACAATATTTAATAATCTAAAGGGGTAAGCAAGAGAATGGTCATGGACAGGAAAAAATATCAAAACCAGTTCAGAGTCCAGGAGATACAGAGTGGCAGACAGGCTAGTGGTCAAGGCAGGCAGAATGGTCAGGTAGGCGGGTACAGAGTCCAGAAACAGGCAAGGGTCAAAACCGGGAGGACTAGAAAAAGGAGAATAGCAAAAGGTGTACGGGAAAAACACGCTGGTTGACTTGACTAAACATAAACATACAAGACAAACTGGCACAGAGAGACAGGAAACACAGGGATAAATACACTGGGGAAAATAAGTGACACCTGGAGGGGGTGGAGACAATCACAGGAACAGGTGTAACAGATCAGGATGTGACAGTACCCCCCCACCCTAGGGACTCCACCTGACGTCCTACCTGGGCGCATACCTGGCTGACCAGGGTGTCGGCGGTGGAAATCGGCGATGAGGGCTGGTTCCAAAATGTCTTTAGCCGGGACGCAGCACATCTCCTCTGGGCCATAACCATCCCAGTCAACCAGGTACTGGAAACCCCTGCCCCGTGGTTGAACCTTCAGGAGGCGTCTCACCCTATACGCTGGCTGGCCACCGATAACCTGGGGGGAGGTATGGGACTGGAGACAGAAGACAAAGGACAATGAGACACGTGCTTAATCCTAGACATATGGAAGGTAGGGTGAATACGGAGGGTACGGGGTAACACAAGATGGACAGCAGTGGATCTCAGGACTCTGGAGATGGGAAACGGACCAATGAACTGGGGAGACAGCTTGCGGGACTCTACCCGAAGGGGCAGATCCCGAGTGGAAAGCCATACCCTCTGCCTAATGCGGTAGCGGGAGCTGGGGTCCGGCGACGGTCCGCTTGTAGACGACACCTGGAGTTGGTCTTGAGAATAGCTGATCTGGCTCTTCTCCAGGTACGTTGACAGCGGCGGACTAACATCTGGGCCGAGGGTACGCTGACCTCCTTGGCAGGACTGGGAAGGGTGTTCCAGGCATACTCCACCCAGACCAGTTGACGGGTCCAGGTAGTGGGGTTGGTTGAGACCAGGCACCTTAAGGTGGTCTCCAGGTCTTGGTTGGCTCACTCCGACTGACGGTTAGTTTGGGGATGGAATTCGGATGACAGACTGGTCGACGACCCAATAAGGGTGCAGAATGCCTTCCAGAACTGAGACGAGAACTGAGGACCCCGATCGGAGACCATGTCTACCGGGATTCCATTGATCCGGATGACATGCTGCACCGTAAGATGGGCCGTCTCCTTGGCAGAAGGTAATTTGGGGAGAGGGATGAAATGGGTGGCCTTGGAGAACCGATCAACTACCGTCAGAATGACAGTGTTGCCATCAGACGGAGGGAGCCCAGTGACAAAGTTCAGAGATATATGAGACCAGGGACGATGAGGGACCGGTAGTGACTGAAGGAGGCCAGAAGGAGCTTGCCGTGGAGGCTTGTTCTGAGCAGACACTGTGCATGCAGTGACGAAGGCAGAGACGTCAGGGACCATTGTGGGTCACCAGAAACATTGTCGGAGGAAGGCTAGTGTATGACGGGACCCTGGATGACAGGTCAGCCTGGAAGAATGAGCCCATTCCAAGACCCGGGACCGGACTGGATTAGGGACAAACAGTCAGTTAGCCGGGCCCCCTTCAGGTCCAGGTTGGGAGCATTGCGACCTCACGGACCAGGTTCTCAATACCCCAATCCACAGTGGCAGCAAGGCATGAAGTAGGGAGAATGGTTTCAGAGGTCGAGGGTGTGACAGAGGAACTGTATAGGCGGGAGAGAGCGTCAGGCTTCACATTATTTGAACCTGGGCAGTAGGAGATGGTGAAGTTAAATCTGGTGAACAAGAGGGCCCACCGGGCCTGCCTGGAGTTGAGGCGCTTGGCTGTATGGAGCTATTCCAGGTTTTTATGGTTGGCGCAGACCAGGAATGGCTGTTCTGCTCCTTCCAGCCAGTGCCTCCACTCTTCCAATGCCATCTTCACCGCCAGGAGTTCTCGTTTGCCAACATCATAGTTCCTTTCAGCAGGATTGAGATGATGGGACAGGAAGGCACAGGGATGAAGCTTCTGGTCCTGGGCAGATCGCTGGGACAGGATGGCCCCCACTCCAACATCCGAAGCATCCACTTCCACCACAAATTGACACGAGGGGTCCAGATCGATGAGGACGGGTGCTGTTGTGAACCGATGCTTCAGGTCCACAAAGACTTTGTTGACAGCTGGAGACCATTTGAATGGTACCTTGGGAGAGGTGTGTGCCTAGAGGGGGGCCACCAGGGTGCTGTATTCCTGAGTGAAATGGCGGTAGAAGTTTGCCCAAGAAACCGTTGCAACTGCAACCTGGATGTTGGTTGAGGCCAATCCACCACTACTTTCACCTTTCCAGGATCCATCTGAACATTGCCCTCAGCAATGACATATCCCAGAAAGGTGACTGTAGAGCGGTGGAACTCACACTTCTCAGCTTTCACAAACAATTGGTTCTCCAGGAGGGGCTGAAGGACCTGTCTGACATGAAGAACATGTTCTTGTGCAGATCGGGTAAAAAAACAGGATGTCGTCAAGGTACACGAACACAAACCGGTTTAGCGTGTCCTGAAGCACATCATTGACCACAGCCTGGAAAACAGCATGGGCATTGGTGAGTCCAAATGGCATGACCTGGTACTTATAATGTCCACTGGCTGTGTTGAAGGCTGTCCTCCACTCATCCACCTCACGTATCCGAACCTGGTGGTAGGCATTTCGAAGGTCCAACTTGGAAAATATGGTGGCGCCCTGGAGAGGTTCAAACGCCGAGGAGAGGAGAGGTAGGGGGTAACGATTCTTGACGGTAATATCATTAAGTCCCCGGTAGTCAATGCACAGATGCAGGGTCTTGTCCTTCTTCTCCACAAAGAAAAACCCTGCACCAGCAGGAGATACAGACGGACGGACGGCCCCTGTGGCCAGAGACCCCTCTATGTCCTCCTCCATAGCTTTGGTCTCTGGTCCAGACAGAGAATACAATCAATCCCGAGGTGGTGTAGTGCCTGGGAGAAGATCAATGGCACAATTATAAGGATGGTGCACGGGAAGGGAAGTTGCATGTGCCTTACTGAACACTTCCAGGAGGTTATGGTATTATGTGGGATAGCAGAGACATCCACAGTCTAGCTAACATCCTGAGGAGTACGACTTGGGGAAGGCTGTGCTGCTTGAAGGCAGTGGGAATGGCAAAATGGGCTCCAATCCAGGATGGAGCTTGTGGTCCAATCAATCACAGGATTGTGTTTTTGTAGCCAGGAAAATCCCAAAACCACGGGAACATGGGGAGATGCAATGAGGAGGAGCTGTATGGTCTCTGTGGTTACCAGAAACCCGTAATTTAACCTGTTAGGGCTAGGGGGCAGTATTGACACGGCTGGATAAAAAACATACCCGATTTAATCTGGTTACCACTCCTACCCAGTAACTAGAATATGCATATACTTATTACATATGGATAGAAAACACCCTAAATTTTCTAAAACTGTTTGAATGGTGTCTGTGAGTATAACAGAACTCAAATGGCAGGTCAAAACCTGAGAGATTCCTTTACAGGAAGTGGCCTGTCTGACCATTTCTTGACCTTCTTTTCCATCTCTATCATTTACTAAGGATCTCTGCTCTAACGTGACACTTCCCACGTCGTCCATAGGCGCTCAGAGCCCGGGAAAAAACAGAATGTCGTCATTCCAGCCCCAGGCTGAAACACATTATCGCCTTTCTCAAGTGGCCGATCAAGGGACACTGGGCTTATGCGCGTGACCCCGACCGCCCCCGCCTTTGGGATTTTTTCCTCTGTTTGCCGAAAAGGAGATTCCCTGTCGGAATATTATCGCTTTTCTACGAGAAAAATGTCGTAAAAATTGATTTTAAACAGCGGTTGACATGCTTCGAAGTACGGTAATGGAATATTTCGAATTTTATTGTCACGAATTGCGCCATGCGCGCGACACTTCTTTACTATTTCGGATAGTGTCTGGAACGCACGAACAAAACGCCGCTATTCGGATATAACGATGGATTATTTTGGACCAAACCAACATTTGTTATTGAAGTAGCAGTCCTGGGTGTGCATTCTGACGAAGACAACAAAAGGTAATCAAACTTTTATAATAGTAAATATGATTATGGTGAGTGCTAAACTTGCCGGGTGTCTAAATAGCGAGCCCGTGATGCCTGGGCTATGTACTTAGAATATTGCAATATGTGCTTTCACCAAAAAGCTATTTTAAAATCGGACATATCGAGTGCATAGAGGAGGTCTGTATCTATAATTCTTAAAATAATTGTTATGCTTTTTGTGAACGTTTATCGTGAGTAATTTAGTAAAATGTTAGCGAATTCCCCGGAAGTTTGCGGGGGGTATGCTAGTTCTGAACGTCACATGCTAATGTAAAAAGCTGGTTTTTGATATAAATATGAACTTGATTGAACAAAACATGCATGTATTGTATAACATAATGTCCTAGGGTTGTCATCTGATGAAGATCATCAAAGGTGAGTGCTGCATTTAGCTGTCTTCTGGGTTTTGGTGACATTATATGCTGGCTTGAAAAATGGGTGTCTGATTATTTCTGGCTTGGTACTCTGCTGACATAATCTAATGTTTTGCTTTCGTTGTAAAGCCTTTTTGAAATCGGACAGTGTGGTTAGATTAACGAGAGTCTTGTCTTTAAATGGCTGTAAAATAGTCATATGTTTGAGAAATTGAAGTAATAGGATTTTTAAGGTTTTGAAAATCGCGCCACAGGCTGGCAGTGGCTGTTACGTAGGTGGGACGCAAGCGTCCCACCTAGCCCATAGAGGTTAACAGGCTATTTAAAGTACTATGGGTGACTTCCCCTATAGAGCGGCCGTCCAGTTCCCTAGCATCCATGGGCACAGAGAGGCTGAGTGGGAATACCAAGCTCCAAAGCTATCGTGGCATCCATAAAACTTTTATCAGCCCCAGAGTCAATGAGCACTCGGAGAGACTTAGAATGGTCTCCCCACAGCACAAGATCAAAAAGGGGTGTACAGGTTATGGGAATTAGGGAACTCCCAGTCTGACTCACCATAGTGCTGTTACCCACTAGAGACAAGGGTTTCCTAATAAGGCAGGTAGCTATAAAATGTCCTGCCCCTCCACAGTACAAACAGTTGTTATTCATCCTTCGTGAGCATTCTCCAACTGATAACCTAGCTCTTCCCAACTGCATAGGCTCAGGAGTATCCAACTCACCCATCGTAGATTCCTGAGAGTGCTCGGGTGCCTTCGAATGCTCTCGGAAGAGCTGGCTTCGGAAACTTCCGGATTTCCTTTTAGGTGAACGCGCCATATCGGGTGCACGAGTGTGCCCGAGACCCGACCTCATCTCACTCTTGCGTTCCCTTAGGCGTCCATCAATTTTAATGGTTAAGGTGATAAGGGAGTGGAGGTCCACCGGCAGTTCCCGAGCAGCTAGCTCATCCTTTACCTCCTCAGAGCAGCTAGCTCATCCTTTACCTCCTCAGATAATCCTTGCAAAAAAGTATTGAAAAGAGACTCCGGATTCCAGGCACTCTCGGCGGCCAACATGTGAAAATCAACCGCGTAGTCTGCCACACCACAGGAGTTTTGACGTTAGTCAAGCAGTTTACTGGCCGCCTTTCTCCCGGAATCCGCAGACTCAAATACCTCTCTCACTTCTGCCTCCAGATGCCCACAAATGGCAGATTGTTGCTCCCAAACTGCCGTAGCCCAGTAGACATTAGCGTAATTATATACGCTATCTTCGATCGGTCTGAAGAAAACGAAGATGGCTGTAGCTCAAAGGAGAGTGCCCTTCTCGACATTAGCGTTATAATATTTTTTTATTTTTTTATTTCACCTTTATTTACCCAGGTAGGCAAGTTGAGAACAAGTTCTCATTTACAATTGCGACCTGGCCAAGATAAAGCAAAGCAGTTCGACACATACAACAACACAGAGTTACACATGAAGTAAAACAAAGATACAGTCAATAATACAGTAGAAAAATAAGTCTATATACAATGTGAGCAAATGAGGTGAGATAAGGGAGGTAAAGGCAAAAAAAGGCAAGTAGAAATAGAAATAATGGGGTGCAAAGGAGCAAAATAAATAAATACAGTAGGGGAAGGGGTAGTTGTTTGGGCTAAGTTATAGATGGGCTATGTACAGGTGCAGTAATCTGTGAGCTGCTCTGACAGCTGGTGCTTAAAGCTAGTGAGGGAGATACGCGTTTCCAGTTTCAGAGATTTTTGTAGTTCATTCCAGCCATTGGCAGCAGAAAACTGGAAGGAAAGGAGGCCAAAGTAGGAATTGGCTTTGGGGGTGACCAGTGAAACATACCTGCTGGAGCAAGTGCTGCGGGTAGGTGCTGCTATGGTGACGAGTGAGCTGAGATAAGGCGGGGCTTTACCTAGCAAAGACTTGTAGATGACCTGGACCCAGTGGGTTTGGCAACGAGTATGAAGCGAGGGCCAGCCAACGAGATCATACAGCTTGCAGTGGTGGGTAGTGTATGGGGCTTTGGTGACAAAACGGATGGCACTGTGATAGACTGCATCCAATTTGTTGAGTAGAGTGTTGGAGGCTATTTTGTAAATGACATCGCCGAAGTCGAGGATAGTCAGTTTTACGAGGGTATGTTTGGCAGTGTGAGTGAAGGAGTCTTTGTTGCAGAATAGGAAGCCGATTCTAGATTTAATTTTGGATTGGAGATGCTTAATATGAGTCTGGAAGGAGAGTTTACAGTCTAACCAGACACCTAGGTATTTGTAGATGTCCACATATTTTAAGTCAGAACCGTCCAGAGTAGTGATGCTAGTCGGGCGGGCGGGTGCGGGCAACGATCGGTTGAAGAGCATGCATTTAATTTTACTAGCGTTTAAGAGCAGTTGGAGGCCATGGAAGGAGTGTTGTATGGCATTGAAGCTTGTTTGGAGGTTTGTTAACACAATGTCCAAAGAAGGGCCAGATGTATATAGAATGGTGTCATCTGTGTAGAGGTGGATCAAGTTATCACCCGCAGCAAGGGCGACATCATTGATATATACAGAGAAAAGAGTCGACCCGAGAATTGAACCCTGTGGCACTCCCATAGAGACTGCCACAGGTCCGGACAACAGGCTCTCAGATTTGTCACACTGGACTCTGAGAAGTAGTTGGTGAACCAGGCGAGGCAGTCATTTGAGAAACCAAGGCTGTTGAGTGTGCCGATAAGAATACAATGATTGACAGAGTCAAAAGCCTTGGCCAGGTCGATGAAGACGGCTACACAGTACTGTCTTTTATCGATGGCGGTTATGATATCGTTTAGGACCTTGAGTGTGGCTGAGGTGCACCCATGACCAGCTCTGAAACGGGATTGCACAGCGGAGAAGGTACGGTGGTATTCGAAATGGTCAGTAATTTGTTTGTTAACTTGGCTTTTGAAGACTTTGGAAAGGCAGAGCAGGATGGATATAGGTCTGTAACAGTTTGGGTCTAGTGTCACCCTCTTTGAAGAGGGGGATGACCGCGGCAGCTTTCCAATCTTTAGGACTGTGGGGACTGATGTAGTTTTGTTATTCCTTGTATTTGTTACATGTCTGAAACTTCTTATGGTTCTCTTCGCGCGCCAATCCCTTTGGTGGGATCGATTTGACAACACCCAGTGAAATTGCAGCGCGCCAAATTCAAAAACAGAAATACTCATAACAAGAATTCATAAAACATACTAGTGTTATACATCGGTTTAAAGATTAACTTCTTGTTAATCCAGCCACAGTGTCAGATTTCAAAAAGGCTTTACGGCGAAAGCAGACCATGCGATTATCTTAGGACAGCGCCCAGCATACCAACACATGAAAATCAGATTTCAACCAGGCAGGTGCTACACAAAAGTCAGAAATAACGATATAATTCATGCCTTACCTTTGAAGATCTTCTTGTTAGCACTCCAATATGTCCCATAAACATCACAAATGGTCCTTTTGTTCGATAAATTCCGTCGTTATGTCCCCAAAATGTCCATTTATTTGGCGCATTTGATTCAGAAAATACACTGGTTCCAACTCGCCCAACACGACTACAAAGTATCTAATAAATTACCTATAAACTTGATCCAAACATTTCAAACAACATTCCTAATCCAACTTTAGGTATTTTAAAATGTAAATAATCGATCAAATTTAATGTGTTCAATAGCGGATAAAATTAAAGTGGAGCGAGTTTCAGGTCGTGTGCACCAAACAAAACAGTCCACTTGGTTATACACAGGAAAGGGCTACTTCTTCATTTCTCAAAGGAAAAACATCAACCAATTTCTAAAGACTGTTGACATCTAGTGGAAGCCATAGGAACTGCAACCAGGTCCCTCATAAATCTAGTTCCCCATAGAAACCAATTGAAAAGACAGTGACCTCAATTTTTTTTCTTCCTGGATGGTTTGTCCTCGGGGTTTCACCTGCCAAATAAGTTCTGTTATACTCACAGACATAATTTTAACAGTTTTAGAAACTTTAGAGTGTTTTCTACGCAATACTACCAATTATATGCATATCCTAGCTTCTGGGCACGACCAGGTGGAACCCTAACCCTCTCTCTCTCCTGTCCAATCAGAACCCTGACCTTCTCTCTCTCTCCTGTCCAATCAGAACCCTGACCCTCTCTCTCTCTCCTGTCCAATCAGAACCCTGACCCTCTCTCTCTCTCTTCCTCTCTCTCTCTCTCTCTCTCTCTCTCTCTCTCTCTCTCTCCTGTCCAATCCGAACCCTGACCCTCTCTTTCTCCTGTCCAATCAGAACCCTGACCCTCTCTCTCTTCTGTCCAATCAGAACCCTGATCCTCTCTCTCTCTCCTGTCCAATCAGAACCCTGACCCTCTCTCTCTCTCTCCTGTCCAATCAGAATCCTAACTATCTTTCTCTCTCTCTCCTGTCCAATCAGAATCATAACCTCGCTCTCTCTCCTGTCCAATCAAAACCCTAACCCTCTCTCTCTCTCCTGTCCAATAAGAACCCTAACCCCTCTCTCTCTCTCTCTCTCTCTCTCTCTCTCTCTCCTGTCCATTCAGAACCCTAACACTCTCTCTCTCTTCCATCCAATCAGAAACACCGTACTGGACCAGACCGGACCGCATGGAGAAGAAGCTCCTCGCCATCCCAGCAGCCAATACCGTCAAGTTCCGCTGCGCTGCTGCCGGCAACCCCACACCCTCCATCCATTGGTTGAAGAACGGGAAGGAGTTTAAGGGCGAGCAGAGGATGGGTGGGATCAAGGTGAGTCAGACAGCCAATTAGAAGTTAGTAGTCAGCAGAAGGTAAAACCAGAGTAATCCCCTGTTTTAGAGTACTAACAAAGTCAGCATCCAAAATGGCACCCTATTCCCTATAGTGCACTACTTTTGACCAGAGCACT
The DNA here is from genome assembly GCF_965601325.2 of Salmo salar. Taxonomy (NCBI): domain Eukaryota; kingdom Metazoa; phylum Chordata; class Actinopteri; order Salmoniformes; family Salmonidae; genus Salmo; species Salmo salar. The sequence goes on from NC_138291.1 coordinate 378,829, forward strand.
ACATAGAGCACTACACAGACTACTACTTTTAAGTCCTATTGGTCAAAAGTGATACACTATATAAGGAATAAATAGGGTGCCAAGTTACCATCCTACTGTGTTGAGAAAGAGCCCCTGGTTGCTGACTGTGTGTTTGAAGGCGTAAATGTAAAATGACATGGGAAACATATGTCAACATTGCCAAAGCAAGTGAAGTAGATAATTAACTAAAGTTAAATATACAATAAAATCAACATTACACTCATAAAAGTTCCAAAAGAATATACTTTTTTTTTCTCTCTGTCTCTCTCTCTCTCTCTGTGTATCGCTCTCTTTTTCTCAATTCAATTTTATTCAATTTAAGGACTTTATTGGCATGGGAAACATTTTTACTTTGCAAACGCAGGTGAAATAGATAAGCAAAAGTGAAATAAACAATAAAAATTAACAGTAAACATTATACTCACAGAAGTTCCTAAAAAATTAAGATGTAATAAATGTCATATTATGTATATAAACAATTTTGTAATGATGTGCAAATAGTTAAAGTACAAAAGGGAAAATAAATATACATAAATATAGGTTGTGTTAACAATTGTAACGGGCGTCGTAATGATTGGACCAAGGTGCAGCGGGGCGTCGTAATGATTGGACCAAGGTGCAGCGGGGCGTCGTAATGATTGGACCAAGGTGCAGCGGGGCGTCGTAATGATTGGACCAAGGTGCAGCGGGAACGTGTAAACTCATCTTCTTTAATTGGTTAAAAGAAGGAAAAACAAACAAAACACGTATACAAACACAACGAACGACACTAACAGTCCTGTCAGACACTAAACAAGGAGACAACTACCCATAATTCCCATTACAAACACACCCCTATACATAGGACCTTCAATCAGAGGCAACGAGGAACAGCTGCCTCCAATTGAAGGCCAATCCCAATTAACTAAACATAGAACTAAACAGCCTAGATCTAACATAGAAATACACTAACCTAGAAGATAACCCAAAAACTCCGGAACACTCTAAACAAACACCCCTCTTACATAATAACATAACCCAACAAACCCCAAACCACATGAATCAAACACCCCCCTGCCACGTCCTGACCAAACTACAATAACAAATAACCCCTTTACTGGTCAGAACGTGACACTGGTTCTTCACTGGTTGCCCTTTTCTTGTGGCAGCAGGTCACAAATATTGCTGCAGTGAGTGCACAGTGTGATTTATTTCCAAATTCTTTGTAATCTGAGGGAAATATGTGTCTCTAATATGGTCATACATTTGGCAGGAGGTTAGGAAGTGCAGCTCAGTTTCCACCTCATTTTGTGGGCAGTGTTGCACATAGCCTTTCTTCTCTTGAGAGCCAGGTCTGCCTACGGCAGCCTTTCTCAATAGCAAGGCTACGCTCACTGAGTCTGTAAATAGTCAACACTTTCCTTAATTTTGAGTTAGTCACAGTGGTCAGGTATTATTATGTATTTTTTTGAAGTTATTTAACGAGGCAAGTCAGTTAAGAACAAATACTTATTTTCAATGACGGCCTAAGAACAGTGGGTTAACTGCCTTGTTCAGGGGCAGAACGGCAGATTTCTACCTTGTCAGCTCAGGTATTCGATCTTGCAACCTTTCGGTTACAAGTCCAACACTCTAACCACTAGGCTACCTGCCGCCCCGTATTCTGACACTGTGTCCTCTCTGTTTAGGACCAAATAGCATTCTAGTTTGCTCTGTTCTTTTTTTAAAAATTCTTTCCAATGTGTCAAGTAATTATCTTTATGTTTTCTCATGATTTGGTTGGGTCTAATTGTGTTGCTGTCCTGCGGCTCTGTGGGGTCTGTTTGTGTTTGTGAACTAAGCCCCAGGACCAGCTTGCTTAGGGGACTCTTCTCCAGGTCTGTTTCTCTGTAGGTGATTCCTTTGTTATGGAAGTTTTGGGAATTGATTCCTTGTAGGTGGTTGTAGAATTTAACCTCTATGGGCTAGGTGGGACGCTTGCGTAACAGCCACTGGCAGCCTGTGGCACGATTTTCAAAACGTTAAAAATCCTATTACTTCAATTTCTCAAACATATGACTATTTTACAGCTATTTAAAGACAAGACTCTCGTTAATCTAACCACACTGTCCGATTTCAAAAAGGCTTTACAACGAAAGCAAAACATTAGATTATGTCAGCAGAGTACCAAGCCAGAAATAATCAGACACCCATTTTTCAAGCCAGCATATAATGTCACCAAAACCCAGAAGACAGCTAAATGCAGCACTCACCTTTGATGATCTTCATCAGATGACAACCCTAGGACATTATGTTATACAATACATGCATGTTTTGTTCAATCAAGTTCATATTTATATCAAAAACCAGCTTTTTACATTAGCATGTGACGTTCAGAACTAGCATACCCCCCGCAAACTTCCGGGGAATTCGCTAATATTTTACTAAATTACTCACGATAAACGTTCACAAAAAGCATAACAATTATTTTAAGAATTATAGATACAGACCTCCTCTATGCACTCGATATGTCCGATTTTAAAATAGCTTTTTGGTGAAAGCACATTTTGCAATATTCTAAGTACATAGCCCAGGCATCACGGGCTCGCTATTTAGACACCCGGCAAGTTTAGCACTCACCATAATCATATTTACTATTATAAAAGTTTGATTACCTTTTGTTGTCTTCGTCAGAATGCACACCCAGGACTGCTACTTCAATAACAAATGTTGGTTTGGTCCAAAATAATCCATCGTTATATCCGAATAGCGGCGTTTTGTTCGTGCGTTCCAGACACTATCCGAAATAGTAAAGAAGTGTCGCGCGCATGGCGCAATTCGTGACAATAAAATTCTAAATATTCCATTACCGTACTTCGAAGCATGTCAACCGCTGTTTAAAATCAATTTTTACGACATTTTTCTCGTAGAAAAGCGATAATATTCCGACAGGGAATCTCCTTTTCGGCAAACAGAGGAAAAAATCCCAAAGGCGGGGGCGGTCGGGTCACGCGCCTAAGCCCAGTGTCCCTTGATCGGCCACTTGAGAAAGGCGATAATGTGTTTCAGCCTGGGGCTGGAATGACGACATTCTGTTTTTTCCCGGGCTCTGAGCGCCTATGGACGACGTGGGAAGTGTCACGTTAGAGCAGAGATCCTTAGTAAATGATAGAGATGGAAAAGAAGTTCAAGAAATGGTCAGACAGGCCACTTCCTGTAAAGGAATCTCTCAGGTTTTGACCTGCCATTTGAGTTCTGTTATACTCACAGACACCATTCAAACAGTTTTAGAAGATTTAGGGTGTTTTCTATCCATATGTAATAAGTATATGCATATTCTAGTTACTGGGTAGGAGTGGTAACCAGATTAAATCGGGTATGTTTTTTATCCAGACGTGAAAATACTGCCCCCTAGCCATAACAGGTTAAGTTTAGCCAATTGGAATTTGTGATCTGTATATTTTATAATTTTATATAGGATGCCATCAACACCACAGGCCTTTTGTGTTGGAGGGTTTGTATTTTTTCATGTAGTTCATTCAATGTAATTGGAGAATCCAGTGTGTTCTGGTAGTCTTTAATAGTTTATTCTAAGATTTGTATTTGATCATGGTATATGTTTTTTTGTGTGTCTTTGTTATAGAGCCAAAAAGATCCACACATCTTAGTTTTGGATAGATACCTCTTTGTGTTGTTGTTTGTTTATTGTGTTCCAATTTTCCCAGAAGTGGTTTGAATCTTTGGATTCCTCAATTACATTGAGCTGGTTTCTGACGTGCTGTTCCATCTTTTTCCGTAGTGTATTTCTGTTTTGTTTTAATGATTCACCATAGTGAAGGCGTAGGCTCAGGTTTTCTGGGTCTCTATGTTTTTGGTTGGACAGGTTTCTCAATTTCTTTCTTAGGTTTTTGCATTCTTCATCAAACCATTTGTCATTGATGTTAATTTTCTTATGTTGTCTGCTTAACATTTTTAGATTTGATATTGAAGCTGAGAGGCCAAATATACTGTTTAGCTTTCCTACTGCCAAGTTTACACCTTCACTATTACAGTGGAACATTTTGTCCAGGTAGTTGTCTGAAAGGGATTGAAATTGTTGTGGCCTAATTGTATTTTGGTAGGTTTCCACACTACTTTCCTTCCATCTATAGCATTTCTTAATATTATTCAGTTCCGTTGGGTTTGATGCCTCATGATTGAGTATTGCTCTGTTCAAGTAGACTGTGATTTTGCTGTGATCTGATAGGGGGGTCAGTGGACTGACTGTGAACGCTCTGAGAGACTCTGGGTTGAGGTCAGTGATAAAGTAGTCTACAGTCCTACTGCCAAGAGATGAGCTATAGGTGTACCTACCATAGGAGTACCTTCGAAGCCTACCATTGACTATGTACAGACCCAGTGTGTGACAAAGCTGCAGGAGTTGTGACATGTTTTTGTTGGTTATGTTGTCATAGTTGTGTCCAGGGGGGCGTATGGTGGAGAGAATGCTGTCACCTCCAGGTAGGTGTTTGTCCCCCTGTGTGCTGAGTTTGTCAGGTTCTTGTCCAGGTCTGGCATTTAGGTCGCCACGGACTATTACTTGTCCCTGGGCCTGGAAATGATTGATTTCGCCCTCTAAGATGGAGAAGATGTCTTCATTAAATTATGGGGATTCTAGTGGGGGGATATAGATAGCACACAGGAGGACATTTTTCTCTGTTGAGACAAATTTGAATTTCTGTTAAGATCATTTCCTTTTTAATTTCTAGCCAAATGTAAAATGTTCCTGTTTTGATTGTGGTTTAGGTCTGCTCTATATCAAATGAGCATACCCCCTGAGTCTCTTTCCTGTTTCACACCTGGTAGTTTGGTGGATGGGACTACCAGCTCCCTGTAACCTACAAGGGAAACCAGTGGGTCCATCTCCTCTATACCACCCACCTGGTAGTGTGGTGGATGGGACTACCAGCTCTCTGTAACCTAGAGGGCAACCAGTGGGTCCATCTCCTCTATACCACCCACCTGGTAGTGTGGTGGATGGGACTACCAGCTCTCTGTAACCTAGAGGGAAACCAGTGGGTCCATCTCCTCTATACCAGGTTTCTTGTAGGATGACATTGTCTGTATTCCTGATTTCTTTGGTGAAGTCCAGGTTCCTGCTCTTTAGGCCAAAGGCAGATGACCTCAGTCCTTATATATTCCAGGATGAGATAGTGAAGGTTTTGTGTTTCATAAAGTGTCCAATGTTGTTGGTCGTGTGGTTTGGACTCAGGCCAGTAAGTGTGAGCAGAGCCTGCTGAGCATCTGGTACATGCCATTGGCTTGGGCTAGTGTCAGAGTGGGGGTTGGGCCTGTTTGGGCTGCTCACGGCCTGGGCGTATGTGTGTCTTCCATGTTGAGGCCCTTTTTTTCGGGGGTGCATGGGGTGGGAAGGAGGGGCATAGGTCTGATCTGAAGGGGCCTAAATTGTGTGTGGGCATGGTTGACTTGGGGGGGTGTTAATTGGTTGGGGTGGGGGTGTGTATGTGGCTGGTGGTGTTGTGCTCTGTGTAGGTCCGGGGGGGGGGGGGGGGGTCCCAGAGGTCTGGGAGAGTGTCTCGCTGGTCTGGGAGAGTGTCTCACTGGTCTGGGAGAGTGTCTCGCTGGTCTGGGCAGGGGGTCCCGCTGGTCTGGGAGAGTGTCTCGCTGGTCTGGGAGAGTGTCTCGCTGGTCTGGGAGAGTGTCTCGCTGGTCTGGGCAGGGGGTCCCGCTGGTCTGGGAGAGTGTCCCGCTGGTCTGGGAGAGTGTCCCGCTGGTCTGGGAGAGTGTCCCGCTGGTCTGGGAGAGTGTCCCGCTGGTCTGGGAGAGTGTCCCGCTGGTCTGGGAGAGTGTCCCGCTGGTCTGAGAGAGTGTCTCGCTGGTCTGGGAGAGTGTCTCGCTGGTCTGGGAGAGTGTCTCGCAGGTCTGGGAGAGTGTCCCGCTGGTCTGGGAGAGTGTCCCGCTGGTCTGGGCAGGGTGTCTATTGGTCTGTTGCTCCTGTGTGAGGTGTTGGGGCTGCGGTTAAGAGCGATGTCCTTTAGAGTCCGGGCGAAGGTGGGCACTGCTGCCTTGTATAGGTGGACCTGGTCATAGAGGCTGTTCAAGTCCAGGGTTGGTTTTGAGGCACAGTCACAGGAAATACTAGCGTTTACCTGCTGTATGGTAGCAGGGTGGAAGTCTTTTCGTGGTAGCAGGGTGGATATAACCAATCCTGTATATGTCCTGGTGACATAGTGAAGGGGGGCTGGGGTGGAGGGGGGCTGGGGGGCTGGGGTGGAGGGGGGCTGGGGTGGAGAGGGGGCTGGGGGGCTGGGGTAGAGGGGGGCTGGGGTGGAGGGGGAAGGGGGTGGGGAATGGGGTAGAGGGGGGCTGGGGTGGAGGGGGGCTGGGGTAGAGGGGGGCTGGGGTGGAGGGTAGGGGGTGGGGAAGGGTACAAAAACCATTTGCCAGCCTGTGCTATTCCTGCCCTCTGTTACCATGCAACTTAACAAACAAATACAGTCATAATATTTACACTGGTTCATTATTTTCCACATTGGCCTCCAAGAGTGAGAGAAGAGAGAAACAGAGTAAGACAGAAGGGGTGGAAAGAGAGGGAGAGGAGAGATGAAGAGAGAGGAGAGATAGTTCTCCACAATGACAGCACCGTATGAGTAACTGACTGACCTGTGAGGTGACCTCCCCCAGCTTTACCCAGGGTTCTACCCAGGGTCGGGGGAAACGGTTCTACCCAGGGTAGGGAGAAACGGTTCTACCCAGGGTAGGGGGAAACGGTTCTACCCAGGGTAGGGGGAAACGGTTCTACCCAGGGTAGGGGGAAACGGTTCTACCCAGGGTAGGGGGAAACGGTTCTACCCAGGGTAGGGAGTAAATGGTTCTACCCAGGGTAGGGAGTAAATGGTTCTACCCAGGGTAGGGGGAAACGGTTCTACCCAGGGTCGGGGTTAAATGGTTCTACCCAGGGTAGGGGGAAACGGTTCTACCCAGGGTAGGGGGGAAACGGTTCTACCCAGGGTCGGGGTTAAATGGTTCTACCCAGGGTAGGGAGTAAATGGTTCTACCCAGGGTAGGGGGAAACGGTTCTACCCAGGGTAGGGGTAAATGGTTCTACCCAGGGTAGGGGGAAACGGTTCTACCCAGGGTAGGGGGAAACGGTTCTACCCAGGGTAGGGCGTAAATGGTTCTACCCAGGGTAGGGGGAAACGGTTCTACCCAGGGTAGGGAGTAAATGGTTCTACCCAGGGTAGGGGGAAACGGTTATACCCAGGGTAGGGAGAAACGGTTCTACCCAGGGTAGGGGGAAACGGTTATACCCAGGGTAGGGGGAAAATGGTTCTACCCAGTGTAGGGAGTAAATGGTTCTACCCAGGGTAGGGTAGAAATAGTGTTAAATAGATTCCCCTCTCTCTGTTCTCTATTCCTCTCTCTGTTCTCTATTCCTCTCTCTGTTCTCTATTCCTCTCCCTGTTCTCTAATCCTCTCTCTGTTCTCTATTCCTCTCTCTGTTCTCTATTCCTCTCCCTGTTCTCTATTCCTCTCTCTGTTCTCTATTCCTCTCTCTGTTCTCTTTTCCTCTCTGTTCTCTATTCCTCTCTCTGTTCTCTATTCCTCTCTCTGTTCTCTATTCCTCTCCCTGTTCTCTATTCCTCTCTCTGTTCTCTATTCCTCTCTCTGTTCTCTATTCCTCTCTGTTCTCTATTCCTCTCTCTGTTCTCTATTCCTCTCTCTGTTCTCTATTCCTCTCTCTGTTCTCTATTCCTCTCTCTGTTCTCTATTCCTCTCTCTGTTCTCTATTCCTCTCTGTTCTCTATTCCTCTCTCTGTTCTCTATTCCTCTCTCTGTTCTCTATTCCTCTCCCTGTTCTCTATTCCTCTCTGTTCTCTATTCCTCTCCCTGTTCTCTATTCCTCTCTGTTCTCTATTCCTCTCTCTGTTCTCTATGCCTCTCTCTATGCTTCTAGCGAGGGCAATTTTGGGGCTTCACCATGTTTCATTGAAATGTACAGCTGTGTGTCGTCCGCATAGCAGTGAAATTTAACATTATGTTTTCGAATGACATCCCCAAGAGGTAAAATATATACACTGCTCAAAAAAATAAAGGGAAAACTTAAACAACACAATGTAACTCCAAGTCAATCACACTTCTGTGAAATCAAACTGTTTTGATGTTTTGGTCACTTTTGAATGCTGGCGGTGCTTTCACTCTAGTGGTAGCATGAGACGGAGTCTACAACCCACACAAGTGGCTCAGGTAGTGCAGCTCATCCAGGATGGCACATCAATACGAGCTGTGGCAAGAAGGTTTGCTGTGTCTGTCAGCGTAGTGTCCAGAGCATGGAGGCGCTACCAGGAGACAGGCCAGTACATCAGGAGATGTGGAGGAGGCCGTAGGAGGGCAACAACCCAGCAGCAGGACCGCTACCTCCGCCTTTGTGCAAGGAGGAGCAGGAGAAGCACTGCCAGAGCCCTGCATAATGACCTCCAGCAGGCCACAAATGTGCATGTGTCTGCTCAAACGGTCAGAAACAGACTCCATGAGGGTGGTATGAGGGCCCGACGTCCACAGGTGGGGGTTGTGCTTACAACCCAACACCGTGCAGGACGTTTGGCATTTGCCAGAGAACACCAAGATTGGCAAATTCGCCACTGGCCCCCTGTGCTCTTCACAGATGAAAGCAGGTTCACACTGAGCACGTGACAGAGTCTGGAGATACCGTGGAGAACGTTCTGCTGCCTGCAACATCCTCCAGCATGACCGGTTTGGCGGTGGGACAGTCATGGTGTGGGGTGGCATTTCTTTGGGGGGCCGCACAGCCCTCCATGTGCTCACCAGAGGTAGCCTGACTGCCATTAGGTACCGAGATGAGATCCTCAGACCCCTTGTGAGACCATATGCTGGTGCGGTTGGCCCTGGGTTCCTCCTAATGCAAGACAATGCTAAACCTCATGTCGCTGGAGTGTGTCAGCAGTTCCTGCAAGAGGAAGGCATTGATGCTATGGACTGGCCCGCCCGTTCCCCAGACCTGAATCCAATTGAGCACATCTGGGACATCATGTCTCGCTCCATCCACCAAAGCCACGTTGCACCACAGACTGTCCAGGAGTTGGCAGATGCTTTAGTCCAGGTCTGGGAGGAGATCCCTCAGGAGACCATCCGCCACCTCATCAGGAGCATGCCCAGGCGTTGTAGGGAGGTCATACAGGCACGTGGAGGCCACACACACTACTGAGCCTCATTTTGACTTGTTTTAAGGACATTACATCAAAGTTGGATCAGCCTGTAGTGTGGTTTTCCACTTTAATTTTGAGTGTGACTCCAAATCCAGACCTCCATGGGTTGATAAATTGGATTTCCATTGATTCTTTTTGTGTGATTTTGTTGTCAGCACATTCAACTATGTAATGAAAAAAGTATTTAATAAGATTATTTCTTTCATTCAGATCTAGGATGTGTTGTTTAAGTGTTCCCTTTATTTTTTTGAGCAGTATATATATATATATATTCCTCTCTCTGATCTCTATTCCTCTCTGTTCTCTATTCCTCTCTGTTCTCTCATCCTCTCTCTCTGTTCTCTATTCCTCTCTCTGTTCTCTATTCCTCTCTCTGTTCTCTATTCCTCTCTCTGTTCTCTATTCCTCTCTCTGTTCTCTATTCCTCTCTCTGTTCTCTATTCCTCTCTCTGTTCTCTATTCCTTTCTCTCTGTTCTCTATTCCTCTCTCTGTTCTCTATTCCCCTCTCTGTTCTCTATTCCTCTCTCTGTTCTCTATTCCTCTCCCTGTTCTCTATTCCTCTCTCTCTGTTCTCTATTCCTCTCTCTCTGTTCTCTATTCCTCTCTCTGTTCTCTAATCCTCTCTCTGTTCTCTATTCCTCTCTCTGTTCTCTATTCCTCTCCCTGTTCTCTATTCCTCTCTCTGTTCTCTATTCCTCTCCCTGTTCTCTATTCCTCTCTCTGTTCTCTATTCCTCTCTGTTCTCTTTTCCTCTCTCTCTCTGTTCTCTATTCCTCTCTCTGTTCTCTATTCCTCTCTCCCTCTCTGTTCTCTATTCCTCTCTGTTCTCTATTCCTCTCTGTTCTCTATTCCTCTCTCTGTTCTTTATATTCTGTAAAATGTTGGTGTAACTGTCTGGTTCTGTATAGTTATAACAGCCATCTCCTCTCTCTTTTCTCCTTGCCATGTTTGCCAACCCTCTGTCTCTCCTCTTTGTCACTCGGCCCCAGTCTTATGTTGAACTCTCATGCTAAACCTGTCTCTACCCCTCCCTACTTCTCTCCTTGTCTCTCCCTGCCCATCTAACCCTCCTGCTTCCCCCTCTCTCCATCCATGTCTTACCCCCTCCCTGCTTCTCTCCTTGTCTCTATCTGCCCATCTCCCTCTCCTGCTTCCCCCTCTCTCCTCCCTCCCTGCCTTACCCCCTCTATGCTTCTCCCTCTATCCCCCTCAGCTAAGGCAGCAGCAGTGGAGTCTGGTAATGGAGAGTGCTGTCCCCTCAGACCGTGGGAACTACACCTGTGTTGTACAGAACAAGTACGGCACCATCAACCACACCTACCAGCTAGACGTGCTGGGTAAGACACCACAAACCTACCAGCTAGACGAGCCAGTTTAGACACCACTAACCTACCAGCTAGACGAGCCAGTTTAGACACCACCACCAACCTACCAGCTAGACGAGCCAGTTTAGACACCACCACCAACCTACCAGCTAGACGAGCCAGTTTAGACACCACCAACCTACCAGCTAGACGAGCCAGTTTAGACACCACCAACCTACCAGCTAGACGAGCCAGTTTAGACACCACTAACCTACCAGCTAGACGAGCCAGTTTAGACACCACCACCAACCTACCAGCTAGACGAGCCAGTTTAGACACCACTAACCTACCAGCAAGACGAGCTGGGTAAGACACCACCAACCTACCAGCTAGACGAGCCAGTTTAGACACCACCAACCTACCAGCTAGACGAGCCAGTTTAGACACCACCAACCTACCAGCTAGACGAGCCAGTTTAGACACCACTAACCTACCAGCTAGACGAGCCAGTTTAGACACCACCAACAACCTACCAGCTAGACGAGACAGTTTAGACACCACTACCCTACCAGCTAGACGAGCCAGTTTAGACACCACCAACCTACCAGCAAGACGAGCTGGGTAAGACACCACCAACCTACCAGCTAGACGAGCCAGTTTAGACACCACTAACCTACCAGCTAGACGAGCCAGTTTAGACACCACCACCAACCTACCAGCTTGACGAGCCAGTTTAGACACCACTAACCTACCAGCTAGACGAGCCAGTTTAGACACCACTAACCTACCAGCTAGACGAGCCAGTTTAGACACCACCACTAACCTACCAGCTAGACGAGCCAGTTTAGACACCACCACCAACCTACCAGCTTGACGAGCCAGTTTAGACACCACTAACCTACCAGCTAGACGAGCCAGTTTAGACACCACTAACCTACCAGCTAGACGAGCCAGTTTAGACACCACCAACCTACCAGCTAGACGAGCCAGTATAGACACCACCAACCTACCAGCTAGACGAGCCAGTTTAGACACCACTAACCTACCAGCTAGACGAGCCAGTTTAGACACCACCAACCTACCAGCTAGACGAGCCAGTTTAGACACCACTAACCTACCAGCTAGACGAGCCAGTTTAGACACCACCACCAACCTACCAGCTTGACGAGCCAGTTTAGACACCACTAACCTACCAGCTAGACGAGCCAGTTTAGACACCACTAACCTACCAGCTAGACGAGCCAGTTTAGACACCACTAACCTACCAGCTAGACGAGCCAGTTTAGACACCACTAATCTACCAGCTAGACGAGCCAGTTTAGACACAACTAACCTACCAGCTAGACGAGCCAGTTTAGACACCACCACCAACCTACCAGCTAGACGAGCCAGTTTAGACACCACTAACCTACAAGCTAGACGAGCCAGTTTAGACACCACTAACCTACCAGCTAGACGAGCCAGTTTAGACACCACCACCAACCTACCAGCTAGACGAGCCAGTTTAGACACCACCACCAACCTACCAGCTAGACGAGCCAGTTTAGACACCACCAACAACCTACCAGCTTGACGAGCCAGTTTAGACACCACCAACCTCCCAGCTAGACGAGCCAGTTTAGACACCACTAACCTACCAGCTAGATGTGCCAGTTTAGACACCACCACCAACCTACCAGCTAGACGAGCCAGTTTAGACACCACTAACCTACCAGCTAGACGAGCCAGTTTAGACACCACCAACCTCCCAGCTAGACGAGCCAGTTTAGACACCACCAACCTACCAGCTAGACGAGCCAGTTTAGACACCACCACCAACCTACCAGCTAGACGAGCCAGTTTAGACACCACTAACCTACCAGCAAGACGAGCTGGGTAAGACACCACCAACCTACCAGCTAGACGAGCCAGTTTAGACACCACCAACCTACCAGCTAGACGAGCCAGTTTAGACACCACCAACCTACCAGCTAGACGAGCCAGTTTAGACACCACTAACCTACCAGCTAGACGAGCCAGTTTAGACACCACCACTAACCTACCAGCTAGACGAGCCAGTTTAGACACCACCACCAACCTACCAGCTTGACGAGCCAGTTTAGACACCACTAACCTACCAGCTAGACGAGCCAGTTTAGACACCACTAACCTACCAGCTAGACGAGCCAGTTTAGACACCACCAACCTACCAGCTAGACGAGCCAGTATAGACACCACCAACCTACCAGCTAGACGAGCCAGTTTAGACACCACTAACCTACCAGCTAGACGAGCCAGTTTAGACACCACCAACCTACCAGCTAGACGAGCCAGTTTAGACACCACTAACCTACCAGCTAGACGAGCCAGTTTAGACACCACCACCAACCTACCAGCTTGACGAGCCAGTTTAGACACCACTAACCTACCAGCTAGACGAGCCAGTTTAGACACCACTAACCTACCAGCTAGACGAGCCAGTTTAGACACCACTAACCTACCAGCTAGACGAGCCAGTTTAGACACCACTAATCTACCAGCTAGACGAGCCAGTTTAGACACAACTAACCTACCAGCTAGACGAGCCAGTTTAGACACCACCACCAACCTACCAGCTAGACGAGCCAGTTTAGACACCACTAACCTACAAGCTAGACGAGCCAGTTTAGACACCACTAACCTACCAGCTAGATGAGCCAGTTTAGACACCACCACCAACCTACCAGCTAGACGAGCCAGTTTAGACACCACCACCAACCTACCAGCTAGACGAGCCAGTTTAGACACCACCAACAACCTACCAGCTTGACGAGCCAGTTTAGACACCACCAACCTCCCAGCTAGACGAGCCAGTTTAGACACCACTAACCTACCAGCTAGATGTGCCAGTTTAGACACCACCACCAACCTACCAGCTAGACGAGCCAGTTTAGACACCACTAACCTACCAGCTAGACGAGCCAGTTTAGACACCACCAACCTCCCAGCTAGACGAGCCAGTTTAGACACCACCAACCTACCAGCTAGACGAGCCAGTTTAGACACCACCACCAACCTACCAGCTAGACGAGCCAGTTTAGACACCACTAACCTACCAGCAAGACGAGCTGGGTAAGACACCACCAACCTACCAGCTAGACGAGCCAGTTTAGACACCACCAACCTACCAGCTAGACGAGCCAGTTTAGACACCACCAACCTACCAGCTAGACGAGCCAGTTTAGACACCACTAACCTACCAGCTAGACGAGCCAGTTTAGACACCACCAACAACCTACCAGCTAGACGAGACAGTTTAGACACCACTACCCTACCAGCTAGACGAGCCAGTTTAGACACCACCAACCTACCAGCAAGACGAGCTGGGTAAGACACCACCAACCTACCAGCTAGACGAGCCAGTTTAGACACCACCACCAACCTACCAGCTTGACGAGCCAGTTTAGACACCACTAACCTACCAGCTAGACGAGCCAGTTTAGACACCACTAACCTACCAGCTAGACGAGCCAGTTTAGACACCACCACTAACCTACCAGCTAGACGAGCCAGTTTAGACACCACCACCAACCTACCAGCTTGACGAGCCAGTTTAGACACCACTAACCTACCAGCTAGACGAGCCAGTTTAGACACCACTAACCTACCAGCTAGACGAGCCAGTTTAGACACCACCAACCTACCAGCTAGACGAGCTGGGTAAGACACCACCAACCTACCAGCTAGACGAGCCAGTTTAGACACCACCACCAACCTACCAGCTTGACGAGCCAGTTTAGACACCACTAACCTACCAGCTAGACGAGCCAGTTTAGACACCACTAACCTACCAGCTAGACGAGCCAGTTTAGACACCACCACTAACCTACCAGCTAGACGAGCCAGTTTAGACACCACCACCAACCTACCAGCTTGACGAGCCAGTTTAGACACCACTAACCTACCAGCTAGACGAGCCAGTTTAGACACCACTAACCTACCAGCTAGACGAGCCAGTTTAGACACCACCAACCTACCAGCTAGACGAGCCAGTATAGACACCACCAACCTACCAGCTAGACGAGCCAGTTTAGACACCACTAACCTACCAGCTAGACGAGCCAGTTTAGACACCACCAACCTACCAGCTAGACGAGCCAGTTTAGACACCACTAACCTACCAGCTAGACGAGCCAGTTTAGACACCACCACCAACCTACCAGCTTGACGAGCCAGTTTAGACACCACTAACCTACCAGCTAGACGAGCCAGTTTAGACACCACTAACCTACCAGCTAGACGAGCCAGTTTAGACACCACTAACCTACCAGCTAGACGAGCCAGTTTAGACACCACTAATCTACCAGCTAGACGAGCCAGTTTAGACACAACTAACCTACCAGCTAGACGAGACAGTTTAGACACCACCACCAACCTACCAGCTAGACGAGCCAGTTTAGACACCACTAACCTACAAGCTAGACGAGCCAGTTTAGACACCACTAACCTACCAGCTAGACGAGCCAGTTTAGACACCACCACCAACCTACCAGCTAGACGAGCCAGTTTAGACACCACCACCAACCTACCAGCTAGACGAGCCAGTTTAGACACCACCAACAACCTACCAGCTTGACGAGCCAGTTTAGACACCACCAACCTCCCAGCTAGACGAGCCAGTTTAGACACCACTAACCTACCAGCTAGATGTGCCAGTTTAGACACCACCACCAACCTACCAGCTAGACGAGCCAGTTTAGACACCACTAACCTACCAGCTAGACGAGCCAGTTTAGACACCACCAACCTCCCAGCTAGACGAGCCAGTTTAGACACCACCAACCTACCAGCTAGACGAGCCAGTTTAGACACCACCACCAACCTACCAGCTAGACGAGCCAGTTTAGACACCACTAACCTACCAGCAAGACGAGCTGGGTAAGACACCACCAACCTACCAGCTAGACGAGCCAGTTTAGACACCACCAACCTACCAGCTAGACGAGCCAGTTTAGACACCACCAACCTACCAGCTAGACGAGCCAGTTTAGACACCACTAACCTACCAGCTAGACGAGCCAGTTTAGACACCACCAACAACCTACCAGCTAGACGAGACAGTTTAGACACCACTACCCTACCAGCTAGACGAGCCAGTTTAGACACCACCAACCTACCAGCAAGACGAGCTGGGTAAGACACCACCAACCTACCAGCTAGACGAGCCAGTTTAGACACCACTAACCTACCAGCTAGACGAGCCAGTTTAGACACCACCACCCCCGCGACGAGCCGTGCCCACCAGCCTCCGCTGACGAGCCAGTTTAGACACCCACTAACCTACCAGCTAGACGAGCCAGTTTAGACACCACTAACCTACCAGCTAGACGAGCCAGTTTAGACACCACTAACCTACCAGCTAGACGAGCCAGTTTAGACACCACTAACCTACCAGCTAGACGAGCCAGTTTAGACACAACTAACCTACCAGCTAGACGAGCCAGTTTAGACACCACCACCAACCTACCAGCTAGACGAGCCAGTTTAGACACCACTAACCTACCAGCTAGACGAGCCAGTTTAGACACCACTAACCTACCAGCTAGACGAGCCAGTTTAGACACCACCACCAACCTACCAGCTAGACGAGCCAGTTTAGACACCACCACCAACCTACCAGCTAGACGAGCCAGTTTAGACACCACCAACAACCTACCAGCTTGACGAGCCAGTTTAGACACCACCAACCTCCCAGCTAGACGAGCCAGTTTAGACACCACTAACCTACCAGCTAGATGTGCCAGTTTAGACACCACCACCAACCTACCAGCTAGACGAGCCAGTTTAGACACCACTAACCTACCAGCTAGACGAGCCAGTTTAGACACCACCAACCTCCCAGCTAGACGAGCCAGTTTAGACACCACCAACCTACCAGCTAGACGAGCCAGTTTAGACACCACCACCAACCTACCAGCTAGACGAGCCAGTTTAGACACCACTAACCTACCAGCAAGACGAGCTGGGTAAGACACCACCAACCTACCAGCTAGACGAGCCAGTTTAGACACCACCAACCTACCAGCTAGACGAGCCAGTTTAGACACCACCAACCTACCAGCTAGACGAGCCAGTTTAGACACCACTAACCTACCAGCTAGACGAGCCAGTTTAGACACCACCAACAACCTACCAGCTAGACGAGACAGTTTAGACACCACTACCCTACCAGCTAGACGAGCCAGTTTAGACACCACCAACCTACCAGCAAGACGAGCTGGGTAAGACACCACCAACCTACCAGCTAGATGAGCCAGTTTAGACACCACCAACCTACCAGCTAGATGAGCCAGTTTAGACACCACCAACCTACCAGCTAGACGAGCCAGTTTAGACACCACCAACCTACCAGCTAGACGAGCCAGATTAGACACCACCAACCTACCAGCTAGACGAGCCAGTTTAGACACCACCACTAACCTACCAGCTAGACGAGCCAGTTTAGACACCACTAACCTACCAGCTAGACGAGCCAGTTTAGACACCACCCATACCTACCAGCTAGACGAGCCAGTTTAGACACCACTAACCTACCAGCTAGACAAGCCAGTTTAGACACCACCACCAACCTACCAGCTAGACGAGCCAGTCTAGACACCACTAACCTACCAGCTAGACGAGCAAGTTTAGACACCACCACTAACCTACCAGCTAGACGAGCTGGGTAAGACACCACCATACCTACCATCTAGACGAGCCAGTTTAGACACCACTAACCTACCAGCTAGACGAGCCAGTTTAGACACCACCACCAACCTACCAGCTAGACGAGCCAGTTTAGACACCACCAACCTACCAGCTAGACGAGCCAGTTTAGACACCACCACCAACCTACCAGCTAGACGAGCCAGTTTAGACACCACCAACCTACCAGCTAGACGAGCCAGTTTAGACACCACCACCAACCTACCAGCTAGACGAGCCAGTTTAGACACCACCAACCTACCAGCTAGACGAGCCAGTTTAGACACCACCAACCTACCAGCTAGACGAGCCAGTTTAGACACCACCAACCTACCAGCTAGACGAGCCAGTTTAGACACCACTATCCTACCAGCTAGATGAGCCAGTTTAGACACCACTATCCTACCAGCTAGATGAGCCAGTTTAGACACCACCAACCTACCAGCAAGACGAGCTGGGTAAGACACCACCAACCTACCAGCTAGATGAGCCAGTTTAGACACCACCAACCTACCAGCTAGATGAGCCAGTTTAGACACCACCAACCTACCAGCTAGATGAGCCAGTTTAGACACCACCAACCTACCAGCTAGACGAGCCAGTTTAGACACCACTAACCTACCAGCTAGACGAGCCAGTTTAGACACCACTAACCTACCAGCTAGACGAGCCAGTTTAGACACCACTAATCTACCAGCTAGACGAGCCAGTTTAGACACAACTAACCTACCAGCTAGACGAGCCAGTTTAGACACCACCACCAACCTACCAGCTAGACGAGCCAGTTTAGACACCACTAACCTACAAGCTAGACGAGCCAGTTTAGACACCACTAACCTACCAGCTAGACGAGCCAGTTTAGACACCACCACCAACCTACCAGCTAGACGAGCCAGTTTAGACACCACCACCAACCTACCAGCTAGACGAGCCAGTTTAGACACCACTAACCTACCAGCTAGATGTGCCAGTTTAGACACCACCACCAACCTACCAGCTAGACGAGCCAGTTTAGACACCACTAACCTACCAGCTAGACGAGCCAGTTTAGACACCACCAACCTCCCAGCTAGACGAGCCAGTTTAGACACCACCAACCTACCAGCTAGACGAGCCAGTTTAGACACCACCACCAACCTACCAGCTAGACGAGCCAGTTTAGACACCACTAACCTACCAGCAAGACGAGCTGGGTAAGACACCACCAACCTACCAGCTAGACGAGCCAGTTTAGACACCACCAACCTACCAGCTAGACGAGCCAGTTTAGACACCACCAACCTACCAGCTAGACGAGCCAGTTTAGACACCACTAACCTACCAGCTAGACGAGCCAGTTTAGACACCACCAACAACCTACCAGCTAGACGAGACAGTTTAGACACCACTACCCTACCAGCTAGACGAGCCAGTTTAGACACCACCAACCTACCAGCAAGACGAGCTGGGTAAGACACCACCAACCTACCAGCTAGACGAGCCAGTTTAGACACCACTAACCTACCAGCTAGACGAGCCAGTTTAGACACCACCACCAACCTACCAGCTTGACGAGCCAGTTTAGACACCACTAACCTACCAGCTAGACGAGCCAGTTTAGACACCACTAACCTACCAGCTAGACGAGCCAGTTTAGACACCACTAACCTACCAGCTAGACGAGCCAGTTTAGACACCACTAACCTACCAGCTAGACGAGCCAGTTTAGACACAACTAACCTACCAGCTAGACGAGCCAGTTTAGACACCACCACCAACCTACCAGCTAGACGAGCCAGTTTAGACACCACTAACCTACCAGCTAGACGAGCCAGTTTAGACACCACTAACCTACCAGCTAGACGAGCCAGTTTAGACACCACCACCAACCTACCAGCTAGACGAGCCAGTTTAGACACCACCACCAACCTACCAGCTAGACGAGCCAGTTTAGACACCACCAACAACCTACCAGCTTGACGAGCCAGTTTAGACACCACCAACCTCCCAGCTAGACGAGCCAGTTTAGACACCACTAACCTACCAGCTAGATGTGCCAGTTTAGACACCACCACCAACCTACCAGCTAGACGAGCCAGTTTAGACACCACTAACCTACCAGCTAGACGAGCCAGTTTAGACACCACCAACCTCCCAGCTAGACGAGCCAGTTTAGACACCACCAACCTACCAGCTAGACGAGCCAGTTTAGACACCACCACCAACCTACCAGCTAGACGAGCCAGTTTAGACACCACTAACCTACCAGCAAGACGAGCTGGGTAAGACACCACCAACCTACCAGCTAGACGAGCCAGTTTAGACACCACCAACCTACCAGCTAGACGAGCCAGTTTAGACACCACCAACCTACCAGCTAGACGAGCCAGTTTAGACACCACTAACCTACCAGCTAGACGAGCCAGTTTAGACACCACCAACAACCTACCAGCTAGACGAGACAGTTTAGACACCACTACCCTACCAGCTAGACGAGCCAGTTTAGACACCACCAACCTACCAGCAAGACGAGCTGGGTAAGACACCACCAACCTACCAGCTAGATGAGCCAGTTTAGACACCACCAACCTACCAGCTAGATGAGCCAGTTTAGACACCACCAACCTACCAGCTAGACGAGCCAGTTTAGACACCACCAACCTACCAGCTAGACGAGCCAGATTAGACACCACCAACCTACCAGCTAGACGAGCCAGTTTAGACACCACCACTAACCTACCAGCTAGACGAGCCAGTTTAGACACCACTAACCTACCAGCTAGACGAGCCAGTTTAGACACCACCCATACCTACCAGCTAGACGAGCCAGTTTAGACACCACTAACCTACCAGCTAGACAAGCCAGTTTAGACACCACCACCAACCTACCAGCTAGACGAGCCAGTTTAGACACCACTAACCTACCAGCTAGACGAGCAAGTTTAGACACCACCACTAACCTACCAGCTAGACGAGCTGGGTAAGACACCACCATACCTACCATCTAGACGAGCCAGTTTAGACACCACTAACCTACCAGCTAGACGAGCCAGTTTAGACACCACCACCAACCTACCAGCTAGACGAGCCAGTTTAGACACCACCAACCTACCAGCTAGACGAGCCAGTTTAGACACCACCACCAACCTACCAGCTAGACGAGCCAGTTTAGACACCACCAACCTACCAGCTAGACGAGCCAGTTTAGACACCACCACCAACCTACCAGCTAGACGAGCCAGTTTAGACACCACCAACCTACCAGCTAGACGAGCCAGTTTAGACACCACCAACCTACCAGCTAGACGAGCCAGTTTAGACACCACCAACCTACCAGCTAGACGAGCCAGTTTAGACACCACTATCCTACCAGCTAGATGAGCCAGTTTAGACACCACTATCCTACCAGCTAGATGAGCCAGTTTAGACACCACCAACCTACCAGCAAGACGAGCTGGGTAAGACACCACCAACCTACCAGCTAGATGAGCCAGTTTAGACACCACTAACCTACCAGCTAGATGAGCCAGTTTAGACACCACCAACCTACCAGCTAGATGAGCCAGTTTAGACACCACCAACCTACCAGCTAGATGAGCCAGTTTAGACACCACCAACCTACCAGCTAGACGAGCCAGTTTAGACACCACTAACCTACCAGCTAGACGAGCCAGTTTAGACACCACCAACCTACCAGCTAGACGAGCCAGTATAGACACCACCAACCTACCAGCTAGACGAGCCAGTTTAGACACCACCACCAACCTACCAGCTAGACGAGCCAGTTTAGACACCACCACCAACCTACCAGCTAGACGAGCCAGTTTAGACACCACCACCAACCTACCAGCTAGACGAGCCAGTTTAGACACCACCACCAACCTATCAGCTAGACGAGCCAGTTTAGACACCACCAACCTACCAGCTAGACGAGCCAGTATAGACACCACCAACCTACCAGCTAGACGAGCCAGTTTAGA
>NC_138291.1:405000-410000 GCF_965601325.2 Salmo salar
TGTGTGTGTGTGTGTGTGTGTGTGTGTGTGTGCCTGTGTGTGTGTGTGTGTGTGTGTGTGTGTGTGTGTGTGTGTGTGTGTGTGTGTGTGTGTGTGTGTGTGTGTGTGTGTGTGTGTGTGTGTGTGTGTGTGTGTGTGTGTGTGTGTGTGTGTGTGTGTGTGTGTGTGTGTGTGTGTGTGTGTGTGTTTTAACCACAGAGATCCTATTAAATCTATGTAACTTCATGGTTTTAACTCCTTCTATCCAGAGTCTAGTCAGCAGGAGGACAGAGGTTGATGTTATACTGAATGTGTTGAATGTGAGAGAAGCTGATGCCGGGAAATACTGGTGTCGAGCATCTAACTTTGTAGGAAAGTCAGAAAACACCTTCTGGCTTAAAATACACAGACCAGGTAAACCCACTATCACTATGACCACCTGGTGCTCCAAGCTGTCTACTGTTGTAACAACCCTCCCTGTCACCCCTTTCTCTCCCTCTCTCCCTCTCTCCCTGTCTCCTTCTGTCTCTCCCTGTCTCCTTCTGTCTCTCCCTGTCTCCCTGTCTCCTTCTGTCTCTCCCTGCCTCCTTCTGTCTCTCCCTGTCTCCTTCTGTCTCTCCCTGTCTCCTTCTGTCTCCTCCTGTCTCCTTCTGTCTCTCCCTGCCTCCTTCTGTCTCTCCCTGTCTCCCTGTCTCCTTCTGTCTCTCCCTGTCTCCTTCTGTCTCTCCCTGTCTCCTTCTGTCTCCTCCTGTCTCCTTCTGTCTCCTTCTGTCTCTCCCTGTCTCCCTGTCTCCCTGTCTCCTTCTGTCTCGCCCTGTCTCCTTCTGTCTCTCCCTGTCTCCTTCTGTCTCCTTCTGTCTCTCCCTGTCTCCCTGTCTCCTCCTGTCTCCTTCTGTCTCCCTGTCTCCCTGTCTCTCTGTCTCTCTCTGTGTCTCCCTGTCTCCCTCTGTCTCCTCCTGTCTCCTCCTGTCTCCTTCTGTCTCCTTCTGTCTCTCCCTCTGTCTCCTTCTGTCTCCTTCTGTCTCTCCCTCTGTCTCCTTCTGTCTCTCCCTGTCTCCTTCTGTCTCCTTCTGTCTCTCCCTGTCTCCCTGTCTCCTCCTGTCTCCTTCTGTCTCCTCCTGTCTCCTTCTGTCTCCTTCTGTCTCTCCCTGTCTCCTTCTGTCTCTCCCTGTCTCCTCCTGTCTCCTTCTGTCTCCTTCTGTCTCTCCCTCTGTCTCCTTCTGTCTCCTTCTGTCTCTCCCTCTGTCTCCTTCTGTCTCTCCCTGTCTCCTTCTGTCTCCTTCTGTCTCTCCCTGTCTCCCTGTCTCCTCCTGTCTCCTTCTGTCTCCTCCTGTCTCCTTCTGTCTCCTTCTGTCTCTCCCTGTCTCCTTCTGTCTCTCCCTGTCTCCTCCTGTCTCCTCCTGTCTCCCTGTCTCCTTCTGTCTCTCCCTCTGTCTCCTTCTGTCTCCCTCTGTCTCCTCCTGTCTCCTCCTGTCTCCCTGTCTCCTCCTGTCTCCCTGTCTCCTCCTGTCTCCTTCTGTCTCCTTCTGTCTCTCCCTGTCTCCTTCTGTCTCTCCCTGTCTCCTTCTGTCTCTCCCTGTCTCCTTCTGTCTCTCCCTGTCTCTCCCTGTCTCCCTGTCTCCTTCTGTCTCTCCCTGTCTCCTTCTGTCTCTCCCTGTCTCTCCCTGTCTCCCTGTCTCCTTCTGTCTCTCCCTGTCTCCTTCTGCCTCCTTCTGTCTCCTTCTGTCTCCTTCTGTCTCTCCCTGTCTCCTTCTGTCTCCCTGTCTCCTTCTGTCTCTCCCTGTCTCCCTGTCTCCTTCTGTGTCTCCCTGTCTCCTTCTGTCTCTCCCTGTCTCTCCCTGTCTCCCTGTCTCCTTCTGTCTCTCCCTGTCTCCTTCTGTCTCTCCCTGTCTCCTTCTGTCTCCTTCTGTCTCTCCCTGTCTCCCTGTCTCCTTCTGTCTCTCCCTGTCTCCTTCTGTCTCTCCCTGTCTCCTTCTGTCTCCTTCTGTCTCCCTCTGTCTCTCCCTGTCTCTCACCGTCTCCCTAACCCTCCCTAGCAATGTTTATGCTGTGTCTTTTTTTACAATATTCATCCTGTGCCCACACTCTAATTCTGAAAAATGAAAGTATACCTGTGAGAGGGGTCGCCCTGGTAGTAGCTGTAGGTTTTTATACATTACCCAAATCCAATCTGAGAGTTCATTTGAACATTGGAAAAAAAGCTACTGTGTAAATACTGCAATGCGAGTTTGATTGAATTAGCCCTGTTACACTGAGATAGTTAGTGTCTCATCCATTTACCTCCCCCTCCTTCCCTCTCCCTCTCTCTCCTCCCTTCTCCATCTCCCTCCTCCCCTTCTCCCTCCTCTCCCTCCACTCCTCCCTCCTCTCACTCCTCCCCATCCCGCCTCTCCTCTCTTCTCCCTCCTCTCATTCTCCCTCCACACCTCTCCCCCTCTCCACTCCTCCCCTCCCTTCCTCCCCTCCTCCTCTCTCCTCCTCTCCTCCCCTCCTCCCTCTCCCTTCCTCCCCTCCTTCTCAGCTTGGTTCAGTATGTGGTGTGGTGGTGTGGTTCTCTACTGCTCCTCTGTGTGTTTTCAGGTTGAGGTAATGACCGTCCCATCAAGCAGCCTGGGACCCTGTAGAGTGAGGTCCTCAGTACTGCTTCCTGTGACCCCTGACCTATAACCCTCTGTTCCCATGGTGACTGGTACTCTGTGTATTTGGTGTTTGGTGAATTTTCTCTTGGAGCGTTTGGTTTATGAAATCTCTCTGTTCCTTTTTCTCCACCCCTCTCTCCCCTCCTCCCCTCCCCTCCTCTCCTCCTCCTTCCCTCCCCTCCCCTCCCCTCCTCTCCTCCTCCCCTCCTCTCCCCTCCTCTCCTCCTCCTCCCCTCCTCCTCCCCTCTCTCCCCTCCTCTCTTCTCCTCTCCTCCTCTCCTCCTCTCCTCCTCCCCTCCTCTCCTCCTCCCCTCCTCCCCTCCTCTCTTCTCCTCTCCTCCTCCCCTCCCCTCCTCTCCTCCTCTCCTCCTCCCCTCCCCTCCACCCATCCACCCCTCCCCTCCTCCTCCCCTCCTCTCCTCCCCCCTCCCCTCCTCTCCTCCTCCCCTCCCCTCCTCCTCCCCTCCTCCTCTCCTCCTCCCTCCTCTCCTCCCCCCCTCCTCCCCTCCTCTCCTCCTCCCCTCCCCTCCTCCTCTCCTCCACCCCTCCCCTCCTCCTCTCCTCCTCCCCTCCTCTCTTCTCCTCTCCTCCTCCCCTCCCCTCCTCTCCTCCCCCCCTCCCCTCCTCCTCCCCCCCTCCTCCCCTCCTCTCCTCCTCCCCTCCTCCTCTCCTCCTCCCCTCCCCTCCTCTCCTCCTCCCCTCCTCCTCTCCTCCTCCCCTCCCCTCCTCCTCTCCTCCTCCCCTCCCCTCCTCCACCCCTCTCCTCCTCTCCTCCTCTCCTCCTCCTCTCCTCCTCCCCTCCTCTCCTCTCCTCTCCTCCTCCCCTCCTCTCCTCCCCTCCCATCCTCCCCTCCTCCCCTCCTCTCCAGACGGCTGGTATAAACACTACGGATAAGGAACTAAGGAGCCTCTTCCTTACCAATGTGTCTTTAGAGGATGCAGGAGAGTATACTTGTCTAGCAGGGAACTCTATTGGGTATGCTTACCACTCTGCTTGGCTCACCGTGCTCCCAGGTATACCCTCTCCCCTCTCTCTCTCCTCTCCTCCCCTCTAAATACATGTCATTCATAACTATTGAATCTCAGAACTGCTGCTTGCTGATTGTTGAATGCAAGCATATCTGTGTCTGAAACTGTCCACAAATGTAACTTGGAAATAAGATAAAGAAATTTAAACCTGGAGATGATTTTGTCATTTATTCACCTCAGACATGATTCCAGAGCAGAAACTTCAGTGGGTGTTGATGATTACTGCTTGTAAAAGGTTATTGCCCTTTTATTTAGAAACTAAACTGTCCCTCAGACTCCTAGATACTGAACTATGACCCCCAGCCTCCTAGACTGAACTATGACCCCCAGCCTCCTAGACTGAACTATGACCCCCAGCCTCCTAGATACTGAACTATGACCCCCAGACTCCTAGACTGAACTATGACCCCCAGCCTCCTAGACTGAACTATGACCCCCAGCCTCCTAGACTGAACTATGTCCCTCAGCCTCCTAGACTGAACTATGACCCCCAGCCTCCTAGACTGAACTATGACCCTCAGACTCCTAGACTGAACTATGACCCCAGCCTCCTAGACTGAACTATGACCCCCAGCCTCCTAGACTGAACTATGACCCCCAGCCTCCTAGACTGAACTATGACCCCCAGCCTCCTAGACTGAACTATGACCCCCAGCCTCCTAGATACTGAACTATGACCCCCAGACTCCTAGACTGAACTATGACCCCCAGCCTCCTAGACTGAACTATGACCCCCAGCCTCCTAGACTGAACTATGACCCCCAGCCTCCTAGACTGAACTATGACCCCCAGCCTCCTAGACTGAACTATGACCCCCAGCCTCCTAGACTGAACTATGTCCCCCAGCCTCCTAGACTGAACTATGACCCCCAGCCTCCTAGACTGAACTATGACCCCCAGCCTCCTAGATACTGAACTATGTCCCTCAGACTCCTAGACTGAACTATGACCCTCAGACTCCTAGATACTGACCTATGACCCCCAGCCTCCTAGATACTGAACTATGTCCCTCAGACTCCTAGACTGAACTATGACCCCCAGACTCCTAGATACTGAACTATGACCCTCAGACTCCTAGATACTGAACTATGACCCCCAGCCTCCTAGACTGAACTATGACACTCAGACTCCTAGACTGAACTATGACCCCCAGACTCCTAGACTGAACTATGACCCTCAGACTCCTAGACTGAACTATGACCCCCAGCCTCCTAGACTAAACTATGACCCCCAGCCTCCTAGACTGAACTATGACCCCCAGCCTCCTAGACTGAACTATGACCCTCAGACTCCTAGACTGAACTATGTCCCCCAGCCTCCTAGACTGAACTATGACCCCCAGCCTCCTAGACT
>NC_138291.1:415000-742500 GCF_965601325.2 Salmo salar
CCTAACCTCTAACCCTTAACATCTAACCTCTAACCCCTGACCCCTAACCTCTAACCCCTAACCTCTAACCCCTAACCCCTAACCTCTAACCCCTAACCCCTAACCTCTAACCTCTAACCCCTAACCTCTAACCTCTAACCCCTAACCTCTAACCTCTAACCCCTAACCTCTAACCTCTAACCTCTAACCTCTAACCCCTAACCCCTAACCCCTAACCCCTAACCTCTAACCCCTAACCTCTAACCCCTAACCTCTAACCCCTGACCCCTAACCCCTGACCCCTAACCCCTGACCTCTAACCTCTAACCCCTGACCTCTAACCCCTGATCTCTTCCAGCGCTGGAGGATGGTGACAAGGAGGATGACTATGCTGACATCCTGATCTACGTGACGGGCTGCGTGCTCTTCATCCTGGCCGTCGTCATCATCATCCTCTGTCGTATGAGGATGTCTACCCAGAATTCCCTGCCCTCCCCGCCCATCCAGAAACTGTCTAAGTTCCCCTTAAAGAGACAGGTAACAGAAAGTAGATACAAGATTTCCAGCAAACCTTTAAACCTTCAAACCTTCAACCTTCCTCTGTCTCTATTACTATATACATTATGTCCCTAATGGCATCGTGTTCCCTATATAGTGCACTACTTTGGAGCAGAGCCCTATGAACAGCCATATTCCCTATATAGTGCACTACTTTGGAGCAGAGCCTTATGGACAGCCGTATTTACATTTTACATTGTAGTCATTTAGCAGACGGTCTTATCTAGAGCGACTTACAGTAGTGAATGCATACATTTCATACATTTTTTTCCCGTACTGGTCCCCCGTGGGAATTCCCTACTGATCCCCCGTATTCCCTATATAGTGACACAGGGTCGGAGCAGAGCCTTATGGACAGCCGTATTCCCTACATAGTGAAACAGGGTCGGAGCAGAGCCTTATGAACAGCCATATTCCCTACATAGTGACACAGGGTCGGAGCAGAGCCTTATGAACAGCCATATTCCCTACATAGTGACACAGGGTTGGAGCAGAGCCTTATGAACAGCCATATTCCCTACATAGTGACACAGGGTCGGAGCAGAGCCTTATGAACAGCCATATTCCCTACATAGTGACACAGGGTTGGAGCAGAGCCTTATGAACAGCCGTATTCCCTACATAGTGACACAGGGTTGGAGCAGAGCCTTATGTACAGCCGTATTCCCTACATAGTGACACAGGGTTGGAGCAGAGCCTTATGAACAGCCATATTCCCTACATAGTGACACAGGGTTGGAGCAGAGCCTTATGAACAGCCATATTCCCTACATAGTGACACAGGGTTGGAGCAGAGCCTTATGGACAGCCGTATTCCCTACATAGTGACACAGGGTCGGAGCAGAGCCTTATGAACAGCCATATTCCCTACATAGTGACACAGGGTCGGAGCAGAGCCTTATGAACAGCCTTATTCCCTACATAGTGACACAGGGTCGGAGCAGAGCCTTATGGACAGCCGTATTCCCTACATAGTGACACAGGGTCGGAGCAGAGCCTTATGGACAGCCGTATTCCCTACATAGTGACACAGGGTTGGAGCAGAGCCTTATGAACAGCCATATTCCCTACATAGTGACACAGGGTTGGAGCAGAGCCTTATGGACAGCCGTATTCCCTACATAGTGACACAGGGTTGGAGCAGAGCCTTATGGACAGCCGTATTCCCTACATAGTGACACAGGGTTGGAGCAGAGCCTTATGGACAGCCGTATTCCCTACATAGTGACACAGGGTTGGAGCAGAGCCTTATGGACAGCCATATTCCCTACATAGTGACACAGGGTCGGAGCAGAGCCTTATGGACAGCCGTATTCCCTACATAGTGACACAGGGTTGGAGCAGAGCCTTATGGACAGCCGTATTCCCTACATAGTGACACAGGGTTGGAGCAGAGCCTTATGGACAGCCGTATTCCCTACATAGTGACACAGGGTCGGAGCAGAGCCTTATGAACAGCCGTATTCCCTACATAGTGACACAGGGTCGGAGCAGAGCCTTATGAACAGCCTTATTCCCTACATAGTGACACAGGGTTGGAGCAGAGCCTTATGGACAGCCGTATTCCCTACATAGTGACACAGGGTTGGAGCAGAGCCTTATGGACAGCCGTATTCCCTACATAGTGACACAGGGTTGGGGAGTAACTGTTACGGTAATCCGTTACCAGCAAAAAAATATTGTAATCAGATTACAGATACTTTTGAAAAACTAGATGATTACTTCGAGGATTACTTTTAAATTCAGAAAGGATGTTTGTGAAAAGAGTCTTTGACACCTTTCTGTTTTCTCAATGACATTCAAATCAGCGTTGAAAAAAGGCCAAGTTTAAGTTTGTTCCACCTGAGCGAGTCTGACGACCAATCAGAGACCACTATGACGACACACCAAATGTGTTTAATGGATTGTGGGAAAAGAGCAGGAATAGTCTTTAGTCTTTATAGGGGCTAAATGGATATCATGTATTTTTACCTTCTACGTAGCGCATTGATGTGACTCACACTGCTGCTCTCTCGTTTAGCTATTTGCTCCTTACGGATTGGGGTTGATCAGGATGGCTGTTCACAAATGTATACAGTGTGTGTATTTTAACCCAATAATGGTTGAATTGAATAAGTTTAAGCTACCTATCAATCATTGGAAACAAACAGAGCAAAAGGAGGGTTTCTGTTGGACACATTCAGGTTGGTCTCTGTTTCGTTCTGTTTGCTTACTAAACTTAAGAAACGTTTCGCAACAGAATCAGCGTAATGAATACGCCCCAGTGGACGGCCAGAGATAAATGTGCTCTTCCAACAGCTGCATGGTGTGGATCCCAGCCTATAGAATAACAGCTGCATGGATCCCAGCCTATAGAATAACAGCTGCATAGTGTGGATCCCAGCCTATAGAATAACATCTGCATGGTGTGGATCCCAGCCTATAGAATAACAGCTGCATGGATCCCAGCCTATAGAATAACAGCTGCATAGTGTGGATCCCAGCCTATAGAATAACAGCTGCATAGTGTGGATCCCAGCCTATAGAATAACAGCTGCATGGATCCCAGCCTATAGAATAACAGCTGCATGGTGTGGATCCCAGCCTATAGAATAACAGCTGCATAGTGTGGATCCCAGCCTATAGAATAACAGCTGCATGGATCCCAGCCTATAGAATAACAGCTGCATGGATCCCAGCCTATAGAATAACAGCTGCATGGTGTGGATCCCAGCCTATAGAATAACAGCTGCATAGTGTGGATCCCAGCCTATAGAATAACAGCTGTATAGTGTGGATCCCAGCCTATAGAATAACAGCTGCATGGTGTGGATCCAAGCCTATAGAATAACAGCTGCATAGTGTGGATCCCAGCCTATAGAATAACAGCTGCATGGATCCAGTGACTCCTATGTCGCTGTTGTCAATGGTAATTTGATTTGTTAAGTCTCTAACCTTCTTACTGATTGTAGCTGGTATTGGTACTGGTACTCAAGGGGACCAGTTATCCTACCGATTTATTCTGAAATATTATCTACCGGAACACATGATTGGAGCATTTTACTAGTTGTATTGTAGTTGAACCTACGCATGGCAAAGAATGATTATTGATGCCATTAGTTTTGGAGGTGGACAAGTCCACTGGACTTCCTTTTACGACCAGTGTGGTACACCTCAGTACTATCTTAGATGTGTTCTAAGATAATCCCCGTCTAGGGGCCTGTCTGCTCCTCACTGTTCTCATAGGGGAGTTTACAACTAGATTTGATTTATGCTCTGGCGGCCTCGTACGGTGTTGTCCATAGTCTCGACCCCCCACCGGCCTCGATGAGGCTCATCATGGGTCTGGGCTACTATTCCCCCCCTTTGTGCCTCGGGACCCCCCCACCAGTGGGTGGTGTTGGTGTCCGATGCGCAAATGAAAAGGTTGGACCCTATGTACGAGTTGTCAGCGGCCGCGTTTTTATGAGAGTGGCTGTAACCTTTCAACCAAATCTCCTGGTGTTTGTGCTTCAAAATGCTCAGTGGCTGTCGAGGCATGTCAGTCACCACCGCGTCCATGTGTGGCAACCTCTTCATTACCTGTGAACTGAGACGAGGATATCGGTCTGTGATATCGCAAAGTGTTTCACAAGTGGGAGTCATCGGGTCAGTTGCTGGACTGACGCCATTAGTGTCATTGTAAGGGGTGACAGTCCCCAACAAAGCGGAAGGTGTATCATCGGAAGCAGAGTATACTCTGCGCATCAATGTTTTTCTTGCTGGGATGGCCGCAGTGCTTGCGGAAGTGTCCAAAGGGAAAGAAAAGTTCATCTCAACTACCGTATTACATGACTGCAAGGAGGAGGGAAGTTGCTTATTCACAGAGACAGCTGGCTCGAAATCATGAAAAGAATGGTCAATCAGGTTGGCTGATGGAATGTGTCGAGATATCGTACTATCTCCGTGGATCGGATTTTGTACCAAGAGGTTTCTAAACGTATTTTCCTCAAGGGGTGCTTTCGACAGATACCCCTCGTGAAGGACTGCGTTGCAGCTAGCGTTAGGGGGAGACGGTGTGGTCAGTGGAGAAGGCACTGTGGCCTGTGACCATACCTGGTTGGTTTTCCAATCCATCAATGGGAGTAACCGATCCATCAAGTCTGCTCCAAGTAGCAGGGTTACAGTTTCGAGGCTGGTAACATACACAGGGTGAACGAGCGATACGTCCTGGAAGTGTAGTTTCAGCATGACTCTCAATGTGAGAGGCGAGGTAGTCTGAGTGACCCCTCGAAGTTTAGTGTCGCATCGTTCCACTTTTAACCAACGTTTAGTTGGCTTCAAAGCCCTTTTGAGATCATCAAACAATGTTTGAGAGATGAGTGATATTGTCGCACCCGAATCAATTAGCGCATGACAAGCTAAGCAGTCCTCCAGGACTGTTTCCAGGTATGGCCGTTTAGATTCGTGGTTAGTGGACATATTCCCCACAAAGTGGAGTGGTCGTTCGCAACGACGTGATGTGCCATGTCTGTTCAAGATGGAAGCAGATTGACTTTTCTGATTTTGAGTGGGCTTGGCTTTAACGAAGCGTTTGACCTTTTTCTTCGCAACTTTTGTATCAGAGTCTATAGACAGAGCCCGGGGGCTTGTTTCTTGATCAAGCGGGCCCTGGATAGGGTCTTGAATGAGAGCGGGAGAAATTTGAACTTTAACGTCCATGCTATGGGTGTTAATTCCTGCGGACCTGGTGTCCGGTAATTCCCCGTCTAGTCCTTGTGACTTATCTTTTACCCTTTTCTCAAATTGTTCTCGCTTAAGTTCTTCCCGTAGTGGGACTTCGGGAGAACATTGGTCTATGTTTTGGTCGTCCTTCAACCCTTTGTTACCCTTGTGCTCTGACACTTTTTGTGGGTTGGGTGCAGGAACGTAGTGAACGGGTCGATTGTAGCGGTAGTCATGTTGATGGCTACGTACTTTACAGTTATTTCGACCGCGGAGGTTATTGGAATCATGGTTTCGTGGTAGAAACTGTTGTTGTGCGTCATCTCTAGACGCTCCAATACCTGATAATGCACCCTCTAACTGGAGTGAGTGCTCCTGGTTAAACTTCAAAACTGAGTGGTCAGGGCTCTTAGCGTTGTGAACTTTTGATGCCTCAAAAGCTGTGCTTGCAAGCTCTCTGAGTTGTAAGATAGGCAAGCCAACATGGGCTGCAGGGCCCAAGTAGGTAATGAAGGTGGGATACATGTTCGACAGAAACATTTGTTTGAATGGTAACAGCTCTTCCATTCCTGTTTCTGTGAGTAGGCCAAAGTAAGCTGAACGAAGCCTATGATAGAAAGCTTGTGGGTGTTCGTTCCGAGCTTGTTTGACGGTGTTAGCCAGTGAGCTATCGTGTTTGCGAGTCGCAGAACCACTGAATTCTAATTTCAAAGCTGTGGCAAGTTTAGCATAGTCATTTAGCACGTGTTGCTGTTGTAGACGAATGAACCTCGTCACGTGTCTATTCGACGTTCGCTTCAACAGGTAAACCCTGTCAGAACCCGTAGCGTTCGGGTAGCCACCCAACGCGTCCTCTATGTCAGCTAGGAACGTCTCAGTATCGTTTGGCTGACCTGGAACGGGGTCAAAGGTGGGGAAATTCTTGACGAGTTTGTCAAGGTATTCTGCGCCAAGCGGGCGGAGAGGGTTGGCTTCATCCTGTGGAGAGATTGGGGCCGAAAGGCCAAGAGAAGAAGCCAAGCCTTGTTGTTGTTGGCCAAGAGGCGCCATATTACTCAGTGCCGAAGGGCCAAGAGGAGAAGGCTGAGGGACACATGAGGGAGGCAAGGTCTGAAACCTATTGTCTTCACTCCTGTGAGTACAGGGCTCCGGTTGCTTGGATGGGAAGTCGCGCTGTAGAGCGTGACCATTCTGGATTTCCTCCAGATGGTACCTAAGGGTGGAATTCTGCTGCATTGCAGAGTCCACTTGAGCGCTTAGAGTACTGGTTTTGGACACGTGAGTGTCACACCTGCTCCTTTCGGTCTCAAACTTATCTGTCATGGTTTGCAGATAGAGGTCTTGAGTACGGAGCGAGAGATTCAGTGATGAGATTTCCTCTGCTTGCTTAGAAATCAATATTTCCAACCTCATCACCTGAGTTCTCTCATCATTCATTTGGTCAGCGACTTCAATAAGTTCTGCTGATTTATCATCCAACTTTGTCATTGTGTTCATTAACCTCTCTAGGCTAGGCGGGACGAATTCGTCCCACCTACGTAACAGCCACTGCTATCCTGTGGCGCGATTTTCAAAATCTTAAAAATCCTATTACTTCAATTTCTCAAACATATGACTATTTTACAGCCATTTAAAGACAAGACTCTCGTTAATCTAACCACACTGTCCGATTTCAAAAAGGCTTTACAACGAAAGCAAAACATTAGATTATGTCAGCAGAGTACCAAGCCAGAAATAATCAGACACCCATTTTTCAAGCCAGCATATAATGTCACCAAAACCCAGAAGACAGCTAAATGCAGCACTCACCTTTGATGATCTTCATCAGATGACAACCCTAGGACATTATGTTATACAATACATGCATGTTTTGTTCAATCAAGTTCATATTTATATCAAAAACCAGCTTTTTACATTAGCATGTGACGTTCAGAACTAGCATACCCCCCGCAAACTTCCGGGGAATTCGCTAACATTTTACTAAATTACTCACGATAAACGTTCACAAAAAGCATAACAATTATTTTAAGAATTATAGATACAGACCTCCTCTATGCACTCGATATGTCCGATTTTAAAATAGCTTTTTGGTGAAAGCACATTTTGCAATATTCTAAGTACATAGCCCAGGCATCACGGGCTCGCTATTTAGACACCCGGCAAGTTTAGCACTCACCATAATCATATTTACTATTATAAAAGTTTCATTACCTTTTGTTGTCTTCGTCAGAATACACACCCAGGACTGCTACTTCAATAACAAATGTTGGTTTGGTCCAAAATAATCCATCGTTATATCCGAATAGCGGCGTTTTGTTCGTGCGTTCCAGACACTATCCGAAATAGTAAAGAAGTGTCACGCGCATGGCGCAATTCGTGACAATAAAATTCTAAGTATTCCATTACCGTACTTCGAAGCATGTCAACCGCTGTTTAAAATCAATTTTTACGACATTTTTCTCGTAGAAAAGCGATAATATTCCGACAGGGAATCTCCTTTTCGGCAAACAGAGGAAAAAATCCCAAAGGCGGGGGCGGTCGGGGTCATGCGCATAAGCTAGTGTCTCTTGATCGGCCACTTGAGAAAGGCGATAATGTGTTTCAGCCTGGGGCTGGAATGACGACATTCTGTTTTTTCCCGGGCTCTGAGCGCCTATGGACGACGTGGGAAGTGTCACGTTAGAGCAGAGATCCTTAGTAAATGATAGAGATGGAAAAGAAGTTCAACAAATGGTCAGACAGGCCACTTCCTGTAAAGGAATCTCTCAGGTTTTGACCTGCCGTTTGAGTTCTGTTATACTCACAGACACCATTCAAACAGTTTTAGAAAATTTAGGGTGTTTTCTATCCATATGTAATAAGTATATGCATATTCTAGTTACTGGCAGGTTAACTGATCGTCTTTGGTCTGCAGCGCTTTGAGGAGCACCGTGTTATTTTGAGTAACATTCAACAAAACAGCATGCATGTTGTCAAGTTGAGAGCTCCTGTTTGTAGATAACTCTTCGGATTTATCTAGTTTGGCGTGGACATCATCGTATTTAGTTTTGGCTAAATCGAGTTGTTCCTGTAGCATATGATTTTGTTCCTGTAGAAAACGATTTTGTTGAAGAGCTTGTGCTTGTTCATCGTCGTATGTTTTTGCAATTACATTTAATTGTTCAGTTTTCGAACGCAGTTCCATAGCTAGCAGAATTTTTCCCTTTTCTGCATTTGTGATTGGTTTCCCGGTTCTCTCCACCTGTCCCTTTATGTCTACCGTTACCTGCTCGTGCTTCAGCTGTGCACTGCGGTATTGGACAGATGGCAATCTCGGATGGCAAGACATCAGAGCTAGACTGGAGAGAACCTTTACGAGGCCTGCGCCCGATGGTTGATTTTGGAAAACATTGTTGTCTGCTTTTCCACTAATGGCATAATTAGGGTTGTTATCGCTGCTGAGGTCAGAGATCAATCCATTTACGGGTGGAGGTTCACTAATTAGCGGGCGAGTGGGGACCACCCCCTCTGATAGCCTGCACATTATTAGAACATTTGAAAGGGGAAAAAAAAATGTTTTTCCTAATTTTCCAAAATGTTGGAATGTTGGGAGCTGCAAAGACGATTTTAATCTATTTATAGACGTTAATGAACCATCAGTACTGTACAGTACTGTGGAAGTTGGACGTGAATGAATTTGCAAAAGCAAATTGAATTAATCAATGCCAATGATTAGTCCTACCTGGGTAGGCTATCTGGGTATTAAACTTGAATTACCTGAGAGGTTGCTTCATCCAGGTTAATATGCAAAGTTTAAGTTGTCTCATTTAATTGGAAGAACCTAGAAAGGTATTTTCGACAATTTAACTTATTAAATTGAATGAGACGATAACCCATACAATCTCCATTGATTGGATATCATAAGTGTAAACCGTAGTTCAAATGTTGGGACCCTTCACCACTAGGGTACGCACCTCCCTGGGGCTGAGCGTCCGTAAAGGGGTTTTACTGACTGTGCCTTGCTAAAGCAGATTTGACTGATTAATCTATTTATGATATATCAAACCTGTATAGGCTATCTGGGAATTAACTTTCAATTAACCTGAGAGCATTGCTTCATCTAAGTTAAGTTTGGAAAAAGTTAATCATGTCTCATTGTAGACGCCCAATCAATTTTGGATATTATTTGAAAGATCCACTTGAAAAGGTAAATCTGGCAATTTCACTTGTTAGTTAAATTGAATGAGACGTGCTCCACGTTTGAATTTCCCCTAGAGATGTACTGGCAATTCTTCACCACCAGGGTGCAGAATGCTGAAATTAAAACGGAAGTACAAAGGTCGGACTTCCGTCGCGCTAGCGGAGAAATTTTAAACGTGTTACGGTGGAGGGTAAAATGTTCCCTCTCTGTTAGCTTACCCGTAATGCTAAGCTATTGCTACTTGGTTCAGGAGTATCCTTCCAAGCACCAAAATAGGAAAGGGTGGGTTTTCTAGTGACGTCTCACCTTAACCCCATTCAGCATATTCTGCTAGCGTTTATGTTGACCGGAGCGACACGGTACTTAACTACAAATACGCATACGGTCTGCCCACACTTTCTTAGTGCGGTAGGCAAATTATTCGGCTCGGTTCCCGGACAGTTAACCTCTAATTTCTAACCTTACTCTAGAAGTTAATATTTACCGACAGAAGTAGTACCGTTTGGCCTAACGGACTAAATCTGGAATTTAATCCTCACTGCTATCGACATAAGACCGGAGCTATTCTAAATAGCTTCTCTCAATGGAAAATGCACAATCACTTTGTTTACATAGCAGGCTGTTTGTACAATTCTGTTTGCACAATTGATATATAGAATTTCACAGCAAAGTCCAATTCTATCTTAGATTTCTCACAGGGGGCACCAAATGTCGTGTCTTTGGGGGTACCATTAAACTGAAGATATGTTTATCAATTAGCTCCCTGTAATTATTATCACGTGATTAAACTGATTAATCGTTTAATTGTAATTAACTAGGAGGTCGGGGCACCAAGGAGAATATTCAGATTACAAAGCTATAATTTTCCTAATACAACTTTCCTGTACTATAATATTATATTCTATTATAGTATAGGTCGATTATCTTCTTAAGTTTAAATGGTGTATTTACCTCTCGTCCAGTCTCATTCCAAAACGTCGTAAATTGTTGTATCTGCACGAACCCAGTCTTTACTAAAATCATCCATACATCAATTGTCTTAAAATCATTTATTTACTACACTAAGTAATTAACAGAAAAACATACAGGTTTCCCGTGTGGCTCAGTTGGTAGAGCATGGTGTTTGCAACGCCAGGGTTGTGGGTTCGATTCCCACGGGGGACCAGTACGGGGAAAAAAGAAATTATGAAATGTATGCATTCACTACTGTAAGTCGCTCTGGATAAGAGCGTCTGCTAAATGACTAAAATGAAAATGAAATGAAAAATGAACCCAGTCTTTACTAAAATCATCCATACATCAATTGTCTTAAAATCATTTATTTACTACACTAAGTAATTAACAGAAAAACATACAAACAGTAATTATTGTCACAAAGGATTGGTATCGGAATGTGCCCTTGTGGGCTAAACAGGCTGGTCGGCCTGTTGAACAATGGGTCATAAATGGTCAGCTGAGAAGTTTACACAGAGTTCATTAATATTACAATTGACAATTGAAGGCTCACTCATTCGGGAACAATTGCAATCAATATATATTTACGCTCAGTGTGTCGTCGTTCTTTGTTGGAGAGTTCGGTTCTGTTGGAGAGTTTTTTCCGCGTTCTCTCTCTCTCTCTCGGTTAGAATGGATCTTTCAGAGCGACATTCATTAATGTCGTCATAGAATGGTGGTTTCGTTGGTCTTCGCGTTCGATTATATAATTTACTTAGCTGCAGACTAATAATTAATATCAAAGACTTGTTCTTATTCTGTCGATATCAATAGTCTAAAAGTTAACCACGTGGTATGGTTCACTTTCAGTAGAGGAATTGGATGGTAAAACCTATGGGCCATGGAGTGTAGGCCTGGTCTGAGGAAATGTAAATCAGGGAGTGTTTTATAGTGCCCATCGAACAGGCTGGTCAAATGACGCCTGGTCCTGTATGTGTCCCTGGGGCGTGCCTATGACTGAGTTAGATTTGGTTACAGAAATACAATTCTATCACATTACATCAGTACATAGCATCTCAATGTCTTACAAAAGCTTTATCCTTATTAATACATTCCATACACCCATTTGAGGCAAGTCTTAAACTGAGTCTATTATATAAACAGTTTTATGGTAATATGGCTATATTGTCTCTTCTGAGTATCACAAAATTGTACCAAAAGAGGCCAACGTCATGACACAGCCTATAGAATAACAGCTGCATGGATCCCAGCCAATAGAATAACAGCTGCATAGTGTGGATCCCAGCCAATAGAATAACAGCTGCATGGATCCCAGCCAATAGAATAACAGCTGCATGGATCCCAGCCTATAGAATAACAGCTGCATGGTGTGGATCCCAGCCAATAGAATAACAGCTGCATGGATCCCAGCCTATAGAATAACAGCTGCATGGTGTGGATCCCAGCATATAGAATAACAGCTGCATGGATCCCAGCCTATAGAATAACAGTGTGGATCCCAGCCTATAGAATAACAGCTGCATGGATCCCAGCCTATAGAATAACAGCTGCATGGATCCCAGCCTATAGAATAACAGTGTGGATCCCAGCCTATAGAATAACAGCTGCATAGTGTGGATCCCAGCCTATAGAATAACAGCTGCATAGTGTGGATCCCAGCCTATAGAATAACAGTGTGGATCCCAGCCTATAGAATAACAGTGTGGATCCCAGCCTATAGAATAACAGTGTGGATCCCAGCCTATAGAATAACAGCTGCATAGTGTGGATCCCAGCCTATAGAATAACAGTGTGGATCCCAGCCTATAGAATAACAGTGTGGATCCCAGCCTATAGAATAACAGTGTGGATCCCAGCCTATAGAGTAACAGCTGCATAGTGTGGATCCCAGCCTATAGAATAACAGCTGCATGGTGTGGATCCCAGCCTATAGAGTAACAGCTGCATGGATCCCAGCCTATAGAATAACAGCTGCATGGTGTGGATCCCAGCCTATAGAGTAACAGCTGCATGGATCCCAGCCTATAGAATAACAGTGTGGATCCCAGCCTATAGAATAACAGCTGCATGGATACCAGCCTATAGAATAACAGTTTGAGTTTCTCCCTTCTAAACTCCTTGATGGTATTGTGTTCCATACTGTCAACACCCAGTTGAATTTAACAAGACCACAAGTTTTTAATGTAAAGATAAAACCTAATCGTATTATTATCTGGGTTAGAAGATATAACCTAATCGTATTATTATCTGTTGTAGAAAGCAATGGGTTAGCTGAAAGCTACATATAGGGAATATATGGCTGTCCATAGGGCTCTGGTCAATAGTTCCCGGTTTGTCCCGGGCACATTACCTGATGGTTTCAAAGAAACGTTTCCGGCCACCCAATAAAACATTTTACCCAGGGAACACTAGTTTCATTACACATCACCCCTTGTTACTGTTGCCAAGCCCTTCAAGGCCCTGATTGGTGAAGCACTGATCCAGTCACAGCTCTTTGTCTTTTGGCACTGCTAGGGCACACACACACACACACACAATGCTTTTAACATAAAGTCTTTTCAACTGCATTTTTGAGATACATGATTACATTGTGTATTCATACAGTAATTTTATTTATCATGTCCTCACCTGGGATTTGAACTCACAACCTCTTGGTTCACAGTGTTCTAATCTTCCTGCTACGTCACCATGTCTGTATCAATGACTGATTTCACCTGTCTATTCCTACACTTTGCACTTCAAAGTATATCTCAGCTTTAGTAAAAATATACAGAAGAAAAACTATTATATTTATCATAGTGATTCAGCAGTAACATTAAAACAGAATAATATGTCCCGCCATCATTAGAAAACTGAAAACCCAAACTCAAATAGCTGAAATAAGTAAATGAAA
Source organism: Salmo salar (assembly GCF_965601325.2). Classification (NCBI taxonomy): domain Eukaryota; kingdom Metazoa; phylum Chordata; class Actinopteri; order Salmoniformes; family Salmonidae; genus Salmo; species Salmo salar. Next base: position 428,248 of record NC_138291.1, read on the forward strand.
TCAATGAGAGAATAGTTAGATAACTAAAAAAAAACATTGTAGATGGCACTCTGTTGCTAAGTGCAAAAATATATTGTAGGTTATGAATGCGTAGGGGACGAAATCCTACAGAGTGTGGCGCAGCAAAACCCACATAAAAAAATACTACCGTTTACTATAGAATACTACAGAACTTTCTATAGAATTCTATAGTAAACTGTAGTATACTGTATAATACTATACTACACACTGTAGTATCCCTTGATCGTGTGTCGTACTTAATATAGAATGCTTCAACAAAGTACTGAGTAAAGGGTCTGAATACTTATGTAAATGTAAAATTTCATTTAATTTTTTTATAATTATTTACAGAAATGTCTAAAAACCTGTTTTCGCTTTGTCATTATGGGGTATTATGTGTAGATTGATGAGTAAAAAAAACATTTTAATACATTTTAGAATATGGCTGTAGCATAACAAAATGTGGAAAAAGTCAAGGGGTCTGAATACTTTTCGAATGTACTGTAGACTGACCAGGTGAATCCAGGTGAAAGCTATGATCCATTATTGATGTCTCTTGTCAAATCCACTTCAATCAGTATGGATGAAGGGGAGGAGACAGGTTAAAGAAGGATTTGTAAGCCATATTTTTGTGACAATTGAGACATGGATTGTGCATGTCTGCCATTCAGAGGTTGAACGAGCAAGACAGAAAATGTAAGTGCCTTTGAAAGGGGTATGGAAGTGTTGGGGGTTCGTTCCTTGTTCCTTGTCGATCATTGGCACATTGGTGAAATTAGCATTCAGACAATATCTTTAAGTAAATCATTCATTCATTTATTAATGAAATTGCAGACAGAAGTTGCAAACAGGAACATAGCACGCATAGGAAAGGTTAAGCCCGAAGTCCAGCCTTAGTGATGTCACTGCCTACATCATTACATTCTACCCATGAGACCAAGCCCATGCCTACACAGCTATACAAACAAGAGTTTCAGTGTTATCTAAAGGCTCAGCAGTAAATGTCCCCAAGTTGATTTATAGTGGAATGTATGACAAGTCTCATATCTCTTTCACCCTCTGTGTCTCTGCATCTCTTTTATCTTTGACACATTTCTCAGACCATTTTTATATAAGAAGCAGAGACTAGAAAATAACTGTGGAACAATATTAAACCTTATAATGCATATACATATTGTTAATCTGTAGTCTATGACCCTATAAATGTAAGGGGGAGGGGTGTTATAACCCTTCCCCTTCTATTAATACAACAAAAGCATAATCAGTTATTATAATACATCAAACATTTGGTGCAGCCCCTATCATGATCCCAAGGTGACCCCAAGGTGAACCCAAGGTGAACCCAACAGTAGTAGGTGCCAGACGCATCAGTTGGTGTCAAGAACTGCAACGCTGCTGGGTTTTTTACGCTCAGTTTTCTGTGTGTACCAAGAATGGTCCACCACCCAAAGGACATCCAACCAACTTGAAAAAACTGTGGGAAGCATTGGAGTCAACATGGGCCAGCATCCCTGTGGAACGCTTTCCACACGTGTCGTGGAAATATTGAATCAAATATTTCTCAGATTCCGGAACTTGTAAATTCATAAATACTTTATTACAACAGTAACATTAGCCAAGCAATTCCATGGAACAACTGAATTTTCTTGTTACAGACTTCAGGCTTTATAGGTTTCCACCTTCAAATACCACACATGGTCACTCCCCTCTATGTAGATGAGTAACACCCCTTGGCCTCTCGCCACCATTGTCTTTCTTTCTCAATTCTTGCTTGATAACCTGTTGAGGACAGACGTTCTGCCTGCGGAACCCCTAGCCAACAGCCAAGGGCATCGCACGGCGCGAAATACAAAACCAACTAAAATACAACAATTCAATTTTATCAAACAATCAACTATTTTACACCATTTTAAAGATAAGACTCTCGTTAATCTAACCACATTGTCCGATTTCAAAAAGGCTTTACAGCGAAAGCAAAACATTAGATTATGTTAGGAGAGTACATAGACACAAATAATCACACAGCCATTTTCCAGGCAAGCATATATGTCACATAAACCCAAACCACAGCTAAATGCAGCACTAACCTTTGATGATCTTCATCAGATGACACTCCTAGGACATTATGTTATACAATACATGCATGTTTTGTTCAATCAAGTTCATATTTATATCAAAAACCAGCTTTTTACATTAGCATGTGATGTTCAGAACTAGCATACCCACTGAAAACTTCCGGTGAATTTACTAAATTACTCATGATAAACGTTTACAAAATACATAACAATTATTTTAAGAATTATAGATACAGAACTCCTTTATGCAATCGCTATGTCCGATTTTAAAATAGCTTTTCGGCGAAAGCACATTTTGCAATATTCTAAGTACATAGCTTGGCCATCACGGCTAGCTATTTTGACATCCGCCAAATTCGGGGTCACCTAAACTCAGAATTACTATTAGAAAAATTGGATTACCTTTGCTGTTCTTCATCAAAATGCACTCCCAGGACTTCTACTTCAACAACAAATGTTGTTTTGGTTCCAAATAATCCATAGTTATATCCAAATACCTCTGTTTTGTTCGTGCGTTCAGGTCACTATCCGAAGGGTGACGCGCGAGCGCATTTCGTGACCAAAAAATTCAAAATATTCTATTACCGTACTTAGAAGCATGTCAAACGCTGTTTAAAATCAATTTTTATGCTATTTTTCTTGTAAAATAGCGGTAATATTCCAACCGGGCAACATTGTATTCATTCAAAGGCTGAAATAAAAAAATGGAGAAGTCTCGTGACCGCGCATCTCCAGTCTCACTGTCCCCAGGCAGACCACTCACAAACAGAGCTGCTGTACTTTACCCAGAGACAGCAGACACCCCATTCCACTTTCTGGCGACTTTAGAGAGCCAATGGAAGCCTTAGAAAGTGTCACGTTACAGCACATATGCTGTAATGTCGATAGAGATGCAACAGAAGGACAACAAATTGTCGAACAGGGCACTTCCTGTATGGAATCTTCTCAGGTTTTGGCCTGCCATATGAGTTCTGTTATACTCACAGACACCATTCAAACAGTATTAGAAACTTTAGAAAGTTTTCAGTCCAATTCTACTAATTATATGCATATTCTAGTTTCTGGGCAGGAGTAGTAACCAGATTAACCTGTCTGGGAAACGTGGGACGTTTGCATCCCACCCTAGTCAACAGCCAGTGGAATCACGTCGCGCGAAATACAAATACCTCATAAATGCTATAACTTCAATTTCTCAAACATATTACTATTTTACACCATTTTATAGATACACCTCTCCTGAATCGAACCACGTTGTCCGATTTCAAAAAGGCTTTACAGCAAAAGCAAAACATTAGATTATGTTAGGAGAGTACCCTGCCAAAAATAATCACACTGCCATTTTCAAAGCAACTAGCATGCATCACAAATACCCAAAACACAGCTAAATGCAGCACTAACCTTTGACAATCTTCATCAGATGACACTCCTAGGACATCATGTTACACAATACATGCATTTTTTGTTCGATAAAGTTCATATTTATATATAAAAACAGCATTTTATATCGGCGCGTGACGTTCAGAAAATATTTTCCCTCAAATGCTTCCGGTGAATCAACGCTAGGATTTACAAAATTACTATTCGAAAACAGTGGTAAAATATAATATTGTCATTCAAAGAATTATAGATTAACATCTCGTGAATGCAACCGCATTGCCAGATTTAAAAATAACTTTACTCGGAAATCACACTGTGCAATAAACGAGGTGCTATGCTCAGAAAAATAGTCTAGGCAATACAGGTTAGCGACATCTTGGACTCATCTAAAATCAAATATACTATTGTAAATATTCACTTACCTTTGATTATCTTCATCCTAAGGCACTTCCAGGAATCCCAGGTCCACAACAAATGTAGTTTTGTTCGAAAAAGTGAATAATTTATGTCCCAATAGCTCCTTGTTAGTGCGTTCCGAAGGCTACTCATAATGTACGAAGCGCGCGGGACTTGTCCTCACGAATGTGCAAAAAAAATGTATTTACGTGTGTTCAAACATATCAAACGTTGTAAAACATAAATCTTTAGGGCCTTTTTCAATCAGAACTTCAATAATATTCAAGGCGGACGATTGCATTGTCTTACTAAACGTTTCGGAATGAGAGAGTACCCACGGGCACGCGCGTCATTGTAGCCCTCCCTCTATGACAAACTTTCCAGGCCTCTCGTTCGGTCAGTTTTTACCGGAGAAGACTCAAACCACTTTGTAAAGACTGTTGACATCTAGTGGAAGCCTTAGGAAGTGCTAAATGAATCCTAACTCATGGTGTGTTTCATAGGCAAAGGGTTGAAAGTGATTCCACAAATCAGATTTCCACTTCCTGTTAGGATTTGTCTCAGGGTTTTGACTGCCATATGAGTTCTGTTATACTCAGACACCATTCAAACAGTTTTAGAAACTTCAGAGTGTTTTCTATCCAAATCTACTAATTATATGCATACTCTCATTTCTGGGTAAGAGTAGTAACCAGTTTAAATCGGGTACGTTTTTTATCCGGCCGGGAAAATACTGCCCCCTAGCCCCAACTGACTTGGAGAAAATCTGCAAAGAGGAGTGGGACAAAATCCCTCCTGAGATGTGTGCAAACCTGGTGGCCAACTACAAGAACCGTCTGACCTCTGTGATTGCCAACAAGGGTTTTGCCACCAAGTACTAAGTCATGTTTTGCAGAGGGGTCAAATACTTATTTCCCTCATTAAAATGCTAATCATTTTATAACATTTCTGACATGCGTTTTTCTGGATTTTTTGTTGTTATTCTGTCTCTCACTGTTCAAATAAACCTCCCATTAAAATGATAGACTGATCATTTCTTTGGGCAAACGTACAAAATCAGCAGGGGATCAAATACTTTTTCCCCCCAATGTATACTGCTCAAAAAAATAAAGGGAACACTTAAACAACACATCCTAGATCTGAATGAAAGAAATAATCTTATTAAATACTTTTTTCTTTACATAGTTGAATGTGCTGACAACAAAATCACACAAAAATAATCAATGGAAATCCAATTTATCAACCCATGGAGGTCTGGATTTGGAGTCACACTCAAAATTAAATTGCAAAACCACACTACAGGCTGATCCAACTTTGATGTAATGTCCTTAAAACAAGTCAAAATGAGGCTCAGTAGTGTGTATGACCTCCCTATAACGCCTGGGCATGCTCCTGATGAGGTGGCGGATGATCTCCTGAGGGATCTCCTCCCAGACCTGGACTAAAGCATCCGCCAACTCCTGGACAGTCTGTGGTGTAACGTGGCGTTGGTGGATGGAGCGAGACATGATGTCCCAGATGTGCTCAATTGGATTCACGTCTGGGGAACAGGCGGGCCAGTCCATAGCATCAATGCCTTCCTCTTGCAGGAACTGCTGACACACTCCAGCCACATGAGGTCTAGCATTGTCTTGCATTAGGAGGAACCCAGGGCCAACCGCACCAGCATATGGTCTCACAAGGGGTCTGAGGATCTCATCTCGGTACCTAATGGCAGTCAGGCTACCTCTGGCGAGCACATGGAGGGCTGTGCAGCCCCCCAAAGAAATGCCACCCCACACCATGACTGACCCACCGCCAAAACGGTCATGCTGGAGGATGTTGCAGGCAGCAGAACGTTCTCCACGGCGTCTCCAGACTCTGTCACGTCTGTCACATGTGCTCAGTGTGAACCTGCTTTCATCTGTGAAGAGCACAGGGCGCCAGTGGCGAATTTGCCAATCTTGGTGTTCTCTGGCAAATGCCAAACGTCCTGCACGGTGTTGGGCTGTAAGCACAACCCCCACCTGTGGACGTTGGGCCCTCATACCACCCTCATGGAGTCCGTTTCTGACCGTTTGAGCAGACAAATGCACATTTGTGGCCTGCTGGAGGTCATTTTGCAGGGCTCTGGCAGTGCTTCTCCTGCTCCTCCTTGCACAAAGGTTGGAGGTAGCGGTCCTGCTGCTGGGTTGTTGCCCTCCTACGGCCTCCTCCACGTCTCCTGATGTACTGGCCTGTCTCCTGGTAGCGCTTCCATGCTCTGGACACTACGCTGACAGACACAGCAAACCTTCTTGCCACAACTCGCATTGATGTGCCATCCTGGATGAGCTGCACTACCTGAGCCACTTGTGTGGGTTGTAGACTCCGTCTCATGCTACCACTAGAGTGAAAGCACTGCCAGCATTCAAAAGTGACCAAAACATCAGCCAGGAAGCATAGGAACTGAGAAGTGGTCTGTGGTCCCCACCTGCAGAACCACTCCTTTATTGGGGGTGTCTTGCTAATTGCCTATAATTTCCACCTGTTGTCTATTCCATTTGCACAACAGCATGTGAAATTTATTGTCAATCAGTGTTGCTTCCTAAGTGGACAGTTTGATTTCACAGAAGTGTGATTGACTTGGAGTTACATTGTGCTGTTTAAGTGTTCCCTTTATTTTTTTGAGCAGTGTATATCCACATCATTTTCCTCCCCCATGATGCCATCTATTTTTTGAAGTGCACCAGTTCCTCCTGCAGCAAAGCACCCCCACAACATGATGCTGTCACCCCCGTGCTTCACAGTTGGGATGGTGTTCTTTGGCTTGCAAGCCTCCCCCTTTTTCCTCCAAACATAACGATGGTCGGTATGGCCAAACAGTTTTATTTTTGTTTCATCAAACCAGAGGACATTTCTCCAAAAAGTATGATCCTTGTCCCCATGTGCAGTTGCAAACCGTAGTCTGGCTTTTTCATGGCGGATTTGGAGCAGTGGCTTCTTCCTTTCTGAGCAGCCTTTCAGGTTATGTCGATATAGGACTCGTTTTACTGTGGATATAGATACTTTTGTACCCGTTTCCTCCAGCATCTTCACAAGGTCCTTTGCTGTTGTTCTGGGATTGATTTGCACCTTTCGCACCAAAGTACGTTCATCTCTAGGAGACAGAACGCGTATCCTTTCTGAGCGGTATGACGGCTGCGTGGTCCCATGGTGTTTATACTTGCTTGTATTGTTTGTACAGATGAACGTGGTACCTTCAGGCGTTTGGAACTTGCTCCCAAGGATGAAACAGACTTGTGGAGGTTCTACAATTTTTTTCTGAGGTCTTAGCTGATATCTTTTGATTTTCTCATGATGTCAAGCAAATAGTTCAAGGTAGGCCTTGAAATACATCCACAGGTACACCTCCAATTGACTTAACTTATGTCAATTAGCCTATCAGAAGCTTATAAAGCCATGATATCATTTTCTGGAATTTGCCAAGCTGTTTAAAGGCACAGTGTATGTAAACTTCTGACCCACTGGAATTGTGATCTTGTGAAATAATCTGTCTGTAAACAATTGTTGGAAAAATTACTTGTGTCATGCACAAAGTAGATGTCCTAACCGACTTGCCAAAACTATAGTTTGTTAACAAGAAATGTGTGGAGTGGTTGAAAAACGAGTTCTAATGACTCCAACCTAAGTGTATGTAAACATCCAACTTCAACTGTAGGTGGTTAACCGATTATTGTTCTCCAACGTTCTTGGAGTGGAGGGATTCTGGAAGGTCATCTAGGAATCTTTGGGTTGTCCGAGAATTTATAGTGCGACTTTTGATAATCCTTGGCTGGGCTCTAAGAAGATTATTTTGCGATTGCAAATGTAATAAGATGGTGGTCCGATAGTCCAGGATTATGAGGAAAAACATTTAGTTCCACAATATTTATTCCACGGGACAAAACTGGATCCAGGGTATGACTGTGGCAGTGCGTAGGTCCGGAGACATGTTGGACAAAACCCACTGAGTCGATGATGGCTCCGAAAGCCTTTTGGAGTGGGTCTGTGGACTTTTCCATGTGAATATTGAAGTCACCAAAATATTGAAATATTATCTGTCGGGTCTATGAGGTCCAAAGGGTTTCAGGGAACTCTGTGAGGAACACTGTATACGGCCCAGGAGGACTGTAAACAGTTGCTATAGAAAGTGATTGAGTAGGCTGCATAGATTTCATGACTAAAAGCTCAAAAGACGAAAACACTGTCTTTTTTCATTTTATTATTATTTGCTGTCAGAAATGTTAACAAAACCTCCGCCTTAGCCAGATGCGCGGGGGATATGGTCACTAAGGTAACCAGGAGGAGTGGCCTCATTTAATGTAGTAAATTCATCAGGCTTGAGCCTTGTTTCAGTCAGGCCAATCACATCATGTTTATAATCAGTGATTTATTCATTGACTATCTGTCTGGAAGTGAGGAATCTAACACTAAGTAGTCCTATTTTAAGATGTGATGTATAATCACAATCTCTTTCAATAATGACAGGAATGGAGGTGGTCTTTATTCCAGTGAGATTGCTAAAGCGAACACCGCCATGTTTAGTTTTGCCCAACCTCGATCGAGGTACAGACACGGTCTCAATGGGGTAAGCTGAGCTGACTACACTGACTGTGCTAGTGGCAGACTCCACTAAGCTGGCAGGCTGACTAACAGCCTGCTGCCTGGCCTGCACCCTATTTCATTGTGGAGCTAGAGGAGTTAGAGCCCTGTCTATGTTCGTAGATAAGATGAGAGCACCCCTCCAGCTAGGATGAAGTCAGTCACTTCTCAGCAGACCAGGCTTGGTCCTGTTTGTGGGTGAGTCCCAGAAAGAGGGCCAATTATCTACAAATTCTATCTTTTGGGAGGGGCAGAAAACAGTTTTCAACCAGCCATTGAGTTGTGAGACTGCTGTAGAGCTCATCACTCCCCCTAACTGGGAGGGGGCCAGAGACAATTACTCGATGCCGACACATTTTTCTAGCTGATTTACACGCTGAAGCTATGTTGCGCTTGGTGACCTCTGACTGTTTCATCCTAACATCGTTGGTGCCGAACGTGGATAACAATATCCCTATACTCTCTACACTCGCCAGTTTTAACCTTTACGTCGGTAGCCCTGCCCCTTGGTAATCAGTGTATGATCAATTTGTCAGAGCGAGCGGTGGGAGGCTTCAGCGACTCAGACGGGTGGAGGAGAGACCTGAGAAGGCTCGGGGAGAACCAGTTGCTTAATGGGGAGAATCGGTTGAATGAGTGACACCGGTTGAGCATACTGATGGCATTTCTTTCCAGAAGCCTTGAGAAAATTGTCCGGCTGCAGGGACTGTGTAGGAGGGATTTATACTACTATCTGTACTTACTGGTGGCACAGACGCTGTTTCATCCTTTCCTACACTGAAATTACCCTTGCCTAACGATTGCGTCTGAAGCTGGGCTTGCAACTCGGCTATCCTCGCCATAAGGCGATCGTTCTCCTGTATATTATGAGAACAGCGACTGCAATTAGATGGCATAGTGTTAATGTTACTACCTAACTTTTTTCCAGATAAAGCGTCCGAAGCGGAAAAAGTTGAATGAAAAAAAGTTGAGCCAGGAAAATATAAGACGTTGGTAAATGTTAAATGCAGAGTTTTGATTAAACTGTTAAATACTTTGTAACAAATTAAATTTAACACCATAGACAGTAGACTGGAACAAGACAGGGTTACATTAAAAACTATAGACAGTAGACTGTAACAAGGCAGGGTTACATGTAACACTATAGACAGTAGACTGGAACAAGACAGGGTTACATGTAACACTATAGACAGTAGACTGGAACAAGACAGGGTTACATTAAACACTATAGACAGTAGACTGGAACAAGGCAGGGTTACATTAAAAACTATAGACAGTAGACTGGAACAAGGCATGGTTACATGTAACACTATAGACAGTAGACTGGAACAAGGACTGTAACAAGACAGGGTTACATTAAACACTATAGACAGTAGACTCCGTAACATAGTTTGTTTCACGTGTAAGTCATAAAACCAGTAACCTTGTGTTGTTGTCCTGGTCTCCATGTAACGGCTGTCTGTGGAAGTAGACCAAGGTGCAGCAGAGGATGTGTTCATCATTAGAATTTTAATAGAACAACGTGAACACTATACAAAAAAACAAGAAAACTGACAGCCAAAACAGTCCTGTCAGGTGCAAACACTAACAGAAACAATTACCCACAAAACCCAAAGGAAAAACATGCTCCTTATGTGTGACTCCCAATCAGCAACAACGAGCTTCAGCTGTGCCTGATTGGGAGCCACACACGGCCCAAAACAAAGAAATACAAAAACATAGAAAAAGGAACATAGAACGCCCACCCAATGTAACACCCTGGCCTAACCATAATAAAGAACAAAAACCCCTCTCTATGGCCAGGGCGTTACACTCCATCTGGCCCACCATAGGTTGGCTCCCTTGCGCTTAATGTAGGAACTGATTGTCTGTAAAATCCCTATAATTCAATCATTAATTAAACTAATTTGACATTTTTCATAAAAAATAATATCCCCATTTTCATGATGTTGATTTTATTGAATTTCACTCATTCCATTGCACTCTATTCTAACCAAACCTGCAATACCAGTTCATATCAGTAGGTGTCACTATGCACTAGCTAGTCGAAAAAGACTGATGCCATGATGGCTGCCTGTCTCTGTATTTGATAAAAGTTATGGTGGTGCTGGAATCCATCAATTCTCTCTTTCTACATTAGCCATCCATCTGTTATGGTTGGACAAATGTGTTCATATTGTCTGTGTAGACTGCTCTGTGGCAGAATTTGTAGGTTGTTTACTTTTAAGACATTGAAATTTGTGCCACAAACATTTGTGAATAATCACCAGCAGTGGAAATAAAATAATATGCCAACGAACATTACTGGACTAACAAACTGTCTGACTAACTTTTTCAGGAACGTCAGTATCCCTTCTGTAGCAGCAGCAGATTGTTTCATCGTCTTTATCCTGTGCCAAATGTAACAGATGTATAGCGTACTCTCCTTGCGTTGTGTTTTTTTCCTAATAAATCACATCAGCCAGCGGTCCCAGTTGAGCATCATTTATTCCTGTTGTTAAATGAGAAACAGCACGGTAGTTGTGCAGGGCTTAATGATACTGATGGCTGTCGATGGCAAAAGCCCTTGCATCACATTTTCATACTGGGTCACAAAATACAAAAATACAATACAAAATATAACATGTGTAAATACCTGTTGTTAAATGAGAAACAGCACGGTAGTTGTGCAGGGCTTAATGATACTGATGGCTGTCGATGGCAAAAGCCCTTGCATCACATTTTCATACTGGGTCACAAAATACAAAAATACAATACAAAATATAACATGTGTAAATACCTGTTGTTAAATGAGAAACAGCACGGTAGTTGTGCAGGGCTTAATGATACTGATGGCTGTCGATGGCAAAAGCCCTTGCATCACATTTTCATACTGGGTCACAAAATACAAAAATACAATACAAAATATAACATGTGTAAATACCTGTTGTTAAATGAGAAACAGCACGGTAGTTGTGCAGGGCTTAATGATACTGATGGCTGTCGATGGCAAAAGCCCTTGCATCACATTTTCATACTGGGTCACAAAATACAAAAATACAATACAAAATATAACATGTGTAAATACCTGTTGTTAAATGAGAAACAGCACGGTAGTTGTGCAGGGCTTAATGATACTGATGGCTGTCGATGGCAAAAGCCCTTGCATCACATTTTCATACTGGGTCACATAATACAAAAATACAATACAAAATATAACATGTGTAAATACCTGTTGTTAAATGAGAAACAGCACGGTAGTTGTGCAGGGCTTAATGATACTGATGGCTGTCAATGGCAAAAGCTGTAGCATGAAGACAACTGTGTTAGCAGTGGGCTTATGTGACCATTACAACGATGTATGCTATCTAACACTTATCTACAGAAATCATATGCCAAAGCACATTCCAGAAAGCCCCTCAATCCCTAACAGGTACCATATACCCACACATGTATAAATCCGTAACGTACAGCAAACTTGTACACATTGTAAAATATAAAATATAAAACAGTATTCAGAACGTGACCTACCCCTTGCATCACATTTTCATACTGGGAAGACCTGACGTTCGCGATCTCCCCCTATCTGCAAGCGGGGCCAATCACAACACACCTTATTGTCATCAGTTGAACCAACCAATACGAATGCTTGAACATTAAGTACACATTTCTTTAGAGGCAAGTGGAAACATAACCAACCCTGTTACACAAACATATTAATTCAGTGGGTCTAAATTATTAACGTTAGCTAGCTATCTAGCTAGGCTACTCTAAAGCTAATGTTTGTAGTTTTTTTTAGCTAGCAATAGATTGGGTCATTCTATATAGTTTTAGAGGACAACTAAACTACATAACTTATTTTATTAACACATACCTTGTTTTCAATTAAAATGTGTGTTCGTTCTCTCATAAAGCAGGCTGCCAGGCAGGCAGGAGAGGAGCGTGAGCAAAGAAAGCAACTAAGTGCAGAGTCAAACATCGAGGTGCTGGTGCAACCAAACTTAGTTGTTGACAGGCATGGTGCAACCAAACACAGTTGTTGAGAGGCATGGTGCAACCAAACACAGTTGTTGAGAGGCATGGTTGTGAAATGTTTTTCTATGACGTTAACTTTTCCAGCGGCTCTGCTTGTATAACTCTGATAGAGTTAAATGTCCGAAATTGTTTCGCATGGAATAATCTGACATTTGCAGTTCTGACTATGCTCTTCAGGAGGTGCTGATATTAAAATAGTTAACATTTATTTAACAATCCCTTGAAAACGGCATACAATTGTCAATGGTTTTAGCAGGGATACCCCTCAGCATCAAAATAAAACGCTCTGCACCCCATTGTGGTATTTTATAGATAATTACCTCTACAGTACACCTGTAAAAGGCTCTGGAGGTTTCAGAGAGGAGCCCATTTTTCAAAGGAACGACCCAGTTCCTGCCTGTTGTAACATCTCATATCCACTCCTCTCCTCTCTCCTCTCTCCTCTCCTCTTTCTAACTACTCTCTCTCTCGCTCATCCCTATAACAGTCTCTTTATCACCCAGCAGGTTTCCTTGGAGTCTAACTCCTCCATGAACTCCATCACACCATTAGTCAGGATCGCCCGCCTGTCATCCAGCGATGGACCAATGCTGGCCAACGTCTCCGAGCTGGAGCTGCCCTCAGATCCCAAATGGGAGTTCTCTAGGAACAGGTGAGACAGAGGAATACCTTAACATACCTTAGACCAGGTGAGACAGAGATACCTTAACATACCTTAGACCAGGTGAGACAGAGATACCTTAACATACCTTAGACCAGGTGAGACAGAGATACCTTAACATACCTTAGACCAGGTGAGACAGAGGGATACCTTCACATACCTTAGACCAGGTGAGACAGAGATACCTTAACATACCTTAGACCAGGTGAGACAGAGATACCTTAACATACCTTAGAGCAGGTGAGACAGAGATACCTTAACATTCCTTAGACCAGGTGAGACAGAGGAATACCTTAACATACCTTAGACCAGGTGAGACAGAGATACCTTAACATACCTTAGACCAGGTGAGACAGAGGGTGATATCTTGGAGAAATACTGTTAACATAAATACGTAAACTAACACTAACAATCACTATCAGTCCTGTCTGTTACAAAAAGACAGAGCTGGGTGGCTTCAGACACGTTTAACCTCTATGGGCTAGGCGGGACGAATTCGTCCCACCTACGTAACAGCCACTTGAAGCCTGTGGCGCGATTTTCAAAACCTTAAAAATCCTATTACTTCAATTTCTCAAACATATGACTATTTTACAGCTATTTAAAGACAAGACTCTCGTTAATCTAACCACACTGTCCGATTTCAAAAAGGCTTTACAACGAAAGCAAAACATTAGATTATGTCAGCAGAGTACCAAGCCAGAAATAATCAGACACCCATTTTTCAAGCTAGCATATAATGTCACAAAAACCCAGAAGACAGCTAAATGCAACACTAACCTTTGATGATCTTCATCAGATGACAACCCTAGGACATTATGTTATACAATACATGCATGTTTTGTTCAATCAAGTTCATATTTATATCAAAAACCAGCTTTTTACATTAGCATGTGACGTTCAGAACTAGCATACCCCCCGCAAACTTCCGGGGAATTCGCTAACATTTTACTAAATTACTCACGATAAACGTTCACAAAAAGCATAACAATTATTTTAAGAATTATAGATACAGACCTCCTCTATGCACTCGATATGTCCGATTTTAAAATAGCTTTTTGGTGAAAGCACATTTTGCAATATTCTAAGTACATAGCCCAGGCATCACGGGCTAGCTATTTAGACACCCGGCAAGTTTAGCACTCACCATAATCATATTTACTATTATAAAAGTTTGATTACCTTTTGTTGTCTTCGTCAGAATGCACTCCCAGGACTGCTACTTCAATAACAAATGTTGGTTTGGTCCAAAATAATCCATCGTTATATCCGAATAGCGGCGTTTTGTTCGTGCGTTCCAGACACTATCCGAAATGGTAAAGAAGGGTCGCGCGCATGGCGCAATTCGTGACAAAAAAATTCTAAATATTCCATTACCGTACTTCGAAGCATGTCAACCGCTGTTTAAAATCAATTTTTATGCCATTTTTCTCGTAGAAAAGCGATAATATTCCGACCGGGAATCTCCTTTTCGGCAAACAGAGGAAAAAATCACAAAGACGGGGGCGGTCAGGTCACGCGCCTAAGCCCAGAGTCCCTTGATCGGCCACTTGAGAAAGGCGATAATGTGTTTCAGCCTGGGGCTGGGATGACGACATTCAGGTTTTTCCCGGGCTCTGAGCGCCTATGGACGACGTAGGAAGTGTCACGTTAGAGCAGAGATCCTTAGTAAAAGATAGAGATGGAAAAGAAGTTCAAGAAATGGTCAGACAGGCCACTTCCTGTAAAGGAATCTCTCAGGTTTTGACCTGCCATTTGAGTTCTGTTATACTCACAGACACCATTCAAACAGTTTTAGAAACTTTAGGGTGTTTTCTATCCATATGTAATAAGTATATGCATATTCTAGTTACTGGGTAGGAGTGGTAACCAGATTAAATGTATGTTTTTTATCCAGCCGTGTCAATACTGCCCCCTAGCCCTAACAGGTTAAATGCTGCAGGAGCAGCCAGATAACATCTTGGATCATTTCCTTGGATCATTTCCTTGGATCATTTCACAGATAAAACACAATGTGTACCTTCACAAAAGATTGTCCCAGATCAGATTAAAACATTTCTCTGGTAGTTTTTTACACTTTAAGTTGTGTGTCATTGTTGTTGTTTCAGGCTAACTGGTTGTGTTTCAGGCTAACTGGTTGGGGTTGTGTTTAAAGCTAACTGGTTGTGTTTCAGGCTAACTGGTTGTGGTTGTGTTTAAAGCTAACTGGTTGTGTTTCAGGCTAACTGGTTGTGTTTCAGGCTAACTGGTTGTGTTTCAGGCTAACTGGTTGTGGTTGTGTTTAAAGCTAACTGGTTGTGTTTCAGGCTAACTGGTTGTGTTTCAGGCTAACTGGTTGGGGTTGTGTTTAAAGCTAACTGGTTGTGTTTCAGGCTAACTGGTTGTGGTTGTGTTTAAAGCTAACTGGTTGTGTTTCAGGCTAACTGGTTGTGTTTCAGGGTAACTGGTTGTGGTTGTGTTTAAAGCTAACTGGTTGTGTTTCAGGCTAACTGGTTGGGGTTGTGTTTAAAGCTAACTGGTTGTGTTTCAGGCTAACTGGTTGGGGTTGTGTTTGAGGCCAACTGGTTGTGTTTCAGGGCAACTGGTTGTGTTTCAGGCTAACTGGTTGTGTTTCAGGCTAACTGGTTGTGTTTCAGGGTAACTGGTTGTGTTTCAGGCTAACTGGTCGTGTTTCAGGCTAACTGGTTGTGTTTCAGGCTAACTGGTTGTGGTTGTGTTTAAAGCTAACTGGTTGTGTTTCAGGGTAACTGGTTGTGTTTCAGGCTAACTGGTTGTGTTTCAGGCTAACTGGTCGTGTTTCAGGCTAACTGGTTGTGTTTCAGGCTAACTGGTTGTGTTTCAGGCTAACTGGTTGTGTTTCAAGGCTAACTGGTTGTGTTTCAGGCTAACTGGTTGTGTTTCAGGCTAACTGGTTGTGTTTCAGGCTAACTGGTTGTGTTTACAAGGCTAACTGGTTGTGTTTCAGGCTAACTGGTTGTGTTTCAGGCTAACTGGTCGTGTTTCAGGCTAACTGGTTGTGTTTGCAGGCTAACTGGTTGTGGTTGTGTTTCAGGCTAACTGGTTGTGTTTCAGGCTAACTGGTTGTGTTTCAGGCTAACTGGTTGTGTTTCAGGCTAACTGGTTGGGGTTGTGTTGCAAGAGCTAACTGGTTGTGTTTCAGGCTAACTGGTTGTGTTTCAGGGCTAACTGGTTGTGTTTCAGGCTAACTGGTTGTGTTTCAGGCTAACTGGTTGTGTTTCAGGTCTAACTGGTTGTGTTTCAGGCTAACTGGTTGTGTTTCAGGCTAACTGGTTGTGGTTGTGTTTCAGGCTAACTGGTTGTGGTTGTGTTTCAGGCTAACTGGTTGTGTTTCAGGCTAACTGGTTGTGGTTGTGTTTCAGGCTAACTGGTTGTGGTTGTGTTTCAGGCTAACTGGTTTGAGTTGTGTTTCAGGCTAACTGGTTGTGTTTCAGGCTAACTGGTTGTGTTTCAGGCTAACTGGTTGTGTTTCAGGCCAACTGGTTGTGTTTCAGGCTAACTGGTTGTGTTTCAGGCTAACTGGTTGTGTTTCAGGCTAACTGGTTGTGTTTCAGGCTAACTGGTTGTGTTTCAGGCTAACTGGTTGTGGTTGTGTTTCAGGCTAACTGGTTTGAGTTGTGTTTTAGGCTAACGTTGGGTAAACCTCTGGGAGAAGGCTGCTTCGGTCAGGTGGTAATGGCGGAGGCCATCGGGATCGAAAAGGAGAAACCCAACACACCACTCAACGTTGCTGTGAAGATGCTGAAAGGTTGGTATTAGTACAAGACCACTGTTCATACCTCCCAGTCGACAATACTGTTACCTTGTAAACCCCCTCCCAGTCTAGAATACTGTTACCTTGTAAACCCCCTCCCAGTCGACAATACTGTTACCTTGTAAACCCCCTCCCAGTCTAGAATACTGTTACCTTGTAAACCCCCTCCCAGTCTAGAATACTGTTACCTTGTAAACCCCCTCCCAGTCTAGAATACTGTTACCTTGTAAACCCCCTGCCAGTCTAGAATACTGTTACCTTGTAAACCCCCTCCCAGTCTAGAATACTGTTACCTTGTAAACCCCCTCCCAGTCTAGAATACTGTTACCTTTCAAACCCCCTGCCAGTCTAGAATACTGTTACCTTGTAAACCCCCTGCCAGTCTAGAATACTGTTACCTTTCAAACCCCCTGCCAGTCTAGAATACTGTTACCTTGTAAACCCCCTCCCAGTCTAGAATACTGTTACCTTGTAAACCCCCTCCCAGTCTAGAATACTGTTACCTTGTAAACCCCCTGCCAGTCTAGAATACTGTTACCTTGTAAACCCCCTCCCAGTCTAGAATACTGTTACCTTGTAAACCCCCTGCCAGTCTAGAATACTGTTACCTTGTAAACCCCCTCCCAGTCTAGAATACTGTTACCTTGTAAACCCCCTCCCAATCTAGAAAACTGCAGGTAGGCTTGTTGAGAACAAGTTCTCATTTACAACTGCGACCTGGCCAAGATAAAGCAAAGCATTGCGACACAAACAACAACACAGAGTTACACATGGAATAAACAAACATACAGTCAATAATATAGTAGAAAAGGTCTATATACAGTGTGTGCAAATGAGGTAGGATAAGGGAGGTAAGGCAATAAATAGGTCATAGTGGCGAAATCATTACAATACAGCAATTAAACCCTGGACTGATAGATGTGCAGCAGATGAGTGTGCAAGTAGAGATACTGGGGTGCAAAGGATCAAGATAAATAATAGTATGGGGATGAGGTAGTTGGTTGGGCTATTTACAGATGGGCTATGTACAGGTGCAGTGATCTGTGAGCTGCTTTGACAGCTGGTGCTTAAAGTTAGTGAGGGAGATATGAGTCTCCAGCTTCAGTGATTTTTGCAGTTCGTTCCAGTCATTGTCAATAGAGAACTGGAAGGAAAGGCGGCCAAAGGAGGAATTGGCTTTGGGGGTGACCAGTGAAATATACCTGCTCGAGCGCGTGCTACGAGTGGGTGCTGCTATGGTGACCAGTGAGATGAGATAAGGCGGGGCTTTAGCTAGCAAAGACTTATAGATGACCTGGAGCCAGTGGGTTTGGCGACGAATATGAAGCGAGGGCCAGCCAACGAGAGCATACACGTCACAGTGGTGGGTAGTATATGGGGCTTTGGTGACAAAACAGATGGCACTGTGATAGACTGCATCCAATTTGCTGAGTAGAGTGTTGGAGGCTGTTTTGTAAATGATATCGCCGTCAAGGATCGGTAGGATAGTCAGTTTTACGAGGGTATGTTTGGCAGCATGAGTGAAGGATGCTTTGTTGCGGAATAGGAAGCCGATTCTAGATAGAATTTTGGATTGGAGATGCTTAATGTGAGTCTGGAAGGAGAGTTTACAGTCTAACCAGACACCTAGGTATTTGTAGTTGTCCACATATTCTAAGTCAGAGCCGTCCAGAGTAGTGATGCTGGACGGGCAGGCAGGTGTGGGCAGCGATCGGTTGAAGAGCATGTATTTAGTTTTACTTGCATTTAAGAGCAGTTGGAGGCCACGGAAGGAGAGTTGTATGGCATTGAAGCTCGTCTGGAGGTTAGTTAGCACAGTGCCCAAAGAAGGTCCAGAAGTATACAGAATGGTGTCGTCTGCGTAGAGGTGGATCAAAGAATCACCAGCAGCAAGAGCAACATCATTGATGTATACAGAGAAAAGAGTCGGCCCGACTCTTTGAACCCTGTGGCACCCCCATAGAGACTGCCAGAGGTCCGGAAAACAGGCCCTCCGATTTGACACACTGAACTCTGTCTGAGACGTAGTTGGTGAACCAGGCGAGGCAGTCATTAGAGAAGCAAGTGGGGACAGCAGACTGGGAATGGGAGAGATTGAATATGTCCGTAAACACTCCAGCCAGCTGGTCTGAGCATGCTCTGAGGACGCGGCCGGGGATGCCGTCTGGGCCGGCAGCCTTGCGAGGGTTAACAGATTTAAATGTCTTACTCACATGGGCCACGGAGAACAAGAGCCCACAGTCCTTGGGAGCGGGCCGCATCGGTAGCACTGTTTAATCCTCAAAGCGGGCAAAGTAGGTGTTTAGCTTGTCCGGGAGCAAGACGTCGGTGTCCGCTACGTGGCTGGTTTTCCCCTGTAATCCGTGATTGTCTGTAGACCCTGCCACATACAGCTCATGTCCGAGCCGTTGAATTATCAGTGTCAGTGTATACATCCATGTTATTCTCAGAGGCTACCCGGAACACATCCCAGTCCGCGTGATCAAAACAATCTTGAAGCATGGATTCCAATTGGTCAGCCCAGCTTTGAATAGACATTAGCAAAGGTACTTCCTGTTTGAGTTTCTGCCTATAGGAAGGGATGGTCAAAATGGAGTCATGATCTGATTTGCCGAAGGGAGGGCAGGGCAGGGCCTTGTAGGCATCCCGGAAGTTGGAGTAGCAGTGGTCAAGTGTTTTAGCAGCGCGAGTCCTACTGTCAATGTGTTGGTAGAACTTCTGTAGCGTTTTCCTAAATTTGCTTTGTTAAAATCCCCAGCTACAATAAATGCGGCCTCAGGATATGTGGTTTCCACTTTGCACAAAGTCCAGTGTAGTTCCTTGAGGGCCGCTGTGGTATCGGCTTGAGGGGGAAAATACACGGCTGTGACTATAACCGAAGAGAATTCTCTTGGGAGGTAATACGGTCGGCATTTGATTGTGAGGTATTCTAGGTCGGGTGAACAAAAGGACTTGAGTTTCTGTACGTTATCACAATCACACCATGAGTAGTTAATCATGAAACCACCGCCTTTCTTCTTCCCGGAGAGTTTTTTATTCCTGTCTGCACAATGTACTGAGAACCCAGTTGGCTGTAAGGGTGGGGACAGTATATCCGGAGAGAGCCATGATTCCATGAAACAGAGTATGTTACAGTCCCTGATGTCTCTCTGGGAGGAGATCCTCGCCCTGAACTAATCTACTTTATTGTTCAGAGACTGAACATAAGCGAGTAATATATTCAGAAGCGGTGGATGGTGTGCACGCCTCCTGAGTCGGACTAGAAGTCCACTCCAAAAACCTCTTCTCCGAAGGCAGCATCTTGGAGCAGCCTCTGGGATAAGTTACATTTCCCTGGGGGGGTACAAACAACGGATCCAATTCGGGAAAGTCATATTCCTGATTGTAATGCTGGTGAGTTGCCGCCGTTCTGATATCCAAAGGTTTTTGGCTTGATGGTGGTCACACCCTACCAGTCCACAATACTGTTACTTTAAAAAAAAAATACCAGTCCACAATGCTGTTACGAAAGCTTTATTGAAATCAACAAAGCATGAGAAGACTACCTTTGTTTTGGTTTGTTTGTTTGTCAGTTAAGGTGTGCAGGGTGAATACGTGGTCTGTCGTATGGTAATTTGGTAAAAAGATAATTTGACATTTGCTCAGTACATTGTTTTCGCTGAGGAAATGTATGAGCCTGCTGTTAATGATAATGCAGAGGATTTCCCCAAGGCTGCTGTTGACTTATATCCTCCGGTAGTTATTGGGGTCGAATTTGTCTCCACTTTTGTGGATTGGGGTGATCAGTCCTTGGTTCCAAATATTGGGGAAGATGCCAGAACTAAGGATGGTGTTAACGATTTTAAGTATAGCCAATTGGAATTTGTGGTGTGTATATTTGATCATTTCAGTACAATTTTTTTTTTTTTGAAATTTAGATTATTTTTTATTTTTTTTAAATGCATGAAATTAAATGAAATGTATGCATTCACTACTGTAAGTCGCTCTGGATAAGAGCATCTGCTAAATGACTAAAATGTAAAAAGTAAAATTTCATTTAGGATACCATCAACACCACAGGCCTTTTTGGGTTGGAGGGTTTGTACTGTCTCTGACTGTCCATTCTCCTCTGACAGTGACTGACTATCTCTGACTGTCCATTCTCCTCTGACAGTGACTGACTGTCTCTGACTGTCCATTCTCCTCTGACAGTGACTGACTATCTCTGACTGTCCATCTCCTCTGACAGTGACTGACTATCTCTGACTGTCCATCTCCTCTGACAGTGACTGACTATCTCTGACTGTCCATTCTCCTCTGACAGTGACTGACTATCTCTGACTGTCCATCTCCTCTGACAGTGACTGACTATCTCTGACTGTCCATCTCCTCTGACAGTGACTGACTATCTCTGACTGTCCATCTCCTCTGACAGTGACTGACTGTCTCTGACTGTCCATCTCCTCTGACAGTGACTGACTATCTCTGACTGTCCATTCTCCTCTGTGAATACATTCTGGAAATGTAATTTCTCTCCCTCTCTCCCTCTCTGCCTCTCTGCCTCTCTGCCTCCCTCTCTCCCTCTCTCCCTCTCCCTCCCCTCTCCCTCTCTGCCTCCCTCTCTCCCTCTCTCCCTCCCTCCCCCCATCAGACGACGCCACAGATAAGGACCTGTCAGACCTGGTCTCAGAGATGGAGATGATGAAGATGATTGGAAAACACAAAAACATCCTCAACCTGCTGGGAGCTTGTACACAGGATGGTAGGTTACAACATAACCTGCATGTACACAGGATGGTAGGTTACAACATAACCTGCATGTACACAGGATGGTAGGTTACAACATAACCTGCTGGGAGCTTGTACACAGGATGGTAGGTTACAACATAACCTGCATGTACACAGGATGGTAGGTTACAACATAACCTGCTGGGAGCTTGTACACAGGATGGTAAGTTACAATTTGACACACTGAACTCTGTCTGAGAAGTAGTTGGTAAACCAGGCGAGACAGTCATTAGCTTCTATGGGCTATGTGGGACGCACCTGCGGGACACAGCCAGTGAAATATCAGGTCAAATTCAAAACAACAAAATGTCATAATTCAACTTTCTCAAGCATACAACTATTTTACACCATTTTAAAGATACACTTCTCCTTGATGTAACTGCATTGTCCGATTTCAAAAAGGCTTTACAGCGAAAGCAAAACATTAGATTATGTTAGGAGAGTACATAGACAAAAATAATCACACAGCCATTTTCCAAGCAAGGACATGTGTCAATAAAACCCAAAACACAGCTAAATGAAGCACTAACCTTTGACGATCTTCATCAGATGACACTCCTAGGACATTATGTTACACAATACATGTATGTTTTGTTCGATAAAGTTCATATTTATATCCAAAAACAGCATTTTACATTGGCGCGTGATGTTCAGAAAATGTATTCCCACCAAAACTGCCGGTGAATGTGCACATCAATTTACAAAAATACTCATCATAAATGTTGACAAAATATATAACAATTATTTAAAGAATTATAGATAGACTACTCCTGGATGCAACCGCTGTGTCAGATTTTAAAATATCTTTACGGAGAAAGCACATTTTTCAATATTCTGAGTACATAGCTCGCCATCACAGAAAGCTATACAGACACCCGCCATGTTCGGGGTCACCTAAACTCAGAATTAGTATTGTAAATATTCTCTTACCTTTGCAGATCTTCGTCAGAATGCACTCCCAGGACTGCTACTTCCACAATAAATGTTGTTTTTGTTAAAAATAATCCATATTTATGTCCAAATACCTAATTTGTAGACATAAATACCTCATGTTCGTGCGTTCAGAGCACTATCCAAAGGCATAACGCGCGAGCGCGTTACCAGACACGAAAAGTCAAAATGTTCCATTACCGTACTTAGAAGCATGTCAAACGCTGTTTAAAATCAATCTTTATGGTATTTTTTACGTAAAATTGCGATAATATTCCAACCGGACAGTAGCATATTCATTCAAGAAGAAAAAGAAGGAACGGTTTGCTCGCAGGATCGCGCATATCCGATCCATTTGTCCACAGGCAGTCCACTGATTGACTGAGCTCCTATTATCTGCCCAGTGACAGGAGAATGCTGAAAGAACTTTCTGAAGGCTGTTGACAGCCAATGGAAGCCTTAGGAAGTGCAACGTGACCCCACAGAAACTGTAGTTTCGATAGAGAATCAAAAGAAGAACTACAATTCTCAGACTTTCCACTTCCTGGTTGGATTTTTCTCAAGTTTTTGCCTGCCATATGAGTTCTGTTATACTCACAGACACCATTCAAACAGTTTTAGAAACTTCAGAGTGTTTTCTATCCAAATCCACTAATAATATGCATATGCTAGTTTCTGGGCCAGAGTCGTAACCAATTTAATTTGGGTACGTTTTTCATCCGGCCATGAAAATACTGCCCCCTACACCTCAACAGGTTAGAGGAACCAAGGCTATTGAGTCTGCCGATAAGAATGTGGTGATTGACAGAGTCAAAAGCCATGGCCAGGTCGATGAATCCAGCTGCACATTATTGTCTCTTATCGATGGCGGTTATGATATCGTTTAGGACCTTGAGCGTGGCTGAGGTGCACCCATGACCAGCTCGGGAACCAGATTGCATAGCAGAAAAGGTTACGGTGGGATTCGAAATGGTCAGTGATCTGTGTGTTAACATTTTCTTGACCTGCACAACGGTCAGGAGGAATTTTGGACCATTCCTCTTTACAAAACTGTTTCAGTTCAGCAATATTCTTGGGATGTCTGGTGTGAACTGCTCTCTTGAGGTCATGCCACAGCATCTCAATCGGGTTGAGGTCAGGACTCTGACTGGGCCACTCCAGAAGGCGTATTTTCTTCTGTTGAAGCCTTTCTGTTGTTGATTTACTTCTGTGTTTTGGGTCGTTGTCCTGTTCCATCATCCAACTTCGGTTGAGTTTCAATTGGCGGACAGATAGCCTAACATTCTCCTGCAAATTGTCTCGATAAACTTGGGAATTCATTTTTCTGTCAATAATAGCAAGCTGTCCAGGCCCTGAGGCAGCAAAGCAGCCCCAAACCATGCTCCCTCCACCATACTTTACAGTAGGGATGAGGTTTTGATGTTGGTGTGCTGTGCCTTTTTTTCTCCACACATAGTGTTGTGTGTTCCTTCCAAACAACTCAACTGTAGTTTCCTCTGTCCACAGAATATTTTGCCAGTAGCGCTGTGGAACATCCAGGTGAACTTTTACAAACTTCAGATGTGCAGTAATGTTTTTTTTGGACAGCAGTGGCTTCTTCCGTGGGGTCCTCACATGAACACCATTCTTGTTTAGTGTTTTACGTATCGTAGACTCGCCAACAGAGATGTTAGCATGTTCCAGAGATTTCTGTCAGTCTTTAGCTGACACTCTAGGATTCTTCTTAACCTCATTGAGCATTCTGCGCTGTGGTCTTGCAGTCATCTTTGCAGGATGGTCACTCCTAGGGAGAGTAGCAACAGTGCTGAACTTTCTCCATTTATAGACAATTGTCTTACCTTGGACTGATGAACATCAAGGCTTTTAGAGATACTTTTGTAACCCTTTCCAGCTTTATGCAAGTCAACAAATCTTATTCTATGTCTTCTGAGATCTCTTTTGTTCGAGGCATGGTTCCCATCAGGCAATGCTTCTTGTGAACAGTAAACTCACATTTTGGAAGTGTTTTTTATAGGGCAGGGCAGCTCTAACCAACATCTCCAATCTCGTCTCATTGATTGGACTCCAGATTAGATGACTCCAATTAGCTTTTGGAGAAGTCATTAGCCTTGGGGTTCACATACTTTTCCCAAACTACACTGTGAATGTTTAATGAATGATGTATTCAATATAGACAAGAACAATGCAATAATGTGTGTGTTATTAGGTTACGCACACTATCTTTGTCTATTGTTGTGACTTAGATGAAAATCAGATAAAATTTGATGACCAATTTATGCAGAAATCCAGGTAGTTCCAAAAGGTTCACATACTTTATACAGTACCAGTCAAAAGTTTGGACACACCTACTCATTCCAGGGTTTTTATTTATTTTGACTATTTTCTACATTGTAGAATAATAGTGAAGACATCAAAACTATGAAATAACACATATGGAATCCTGTAGTAACCAAAACAGTGATAAACAAATCTAAATATATTTTATATTTAACGTTCTTCAAAGTAGTTACCCTTTGCCTTGATGACAGCTTTGCACACTCTTGGCATTCTCTCAACCAGCTTCATGAGGTAGTCATCTGGAATGCATTTCAATTAACAGGTGTGCCTTGTTAAAAGTTAATTTGTGGAATTTATTTCCTTCTTAATGCATTTGAGCCAATCAGTTGTGTTGTGACAAGGTAGAGGTGGTATACAGAAAATAGCCCTATTTGGTAAAATACCAAGTCCATATTATGGCAAGAACAGCTCAAATAAGCAAAGAGAAATGACAGTCCATTACTTTAAGACATGAAGGTCAGTCAATCCGGAACATTTCAAGAACTTTGAAAGTTTCTTCAAGTGCAGTCACAAAAACCATCAAGCCCTATGATGAAACTGGCTCTCATGAGGACCGCCACAGGAAAGGAAGACCCAGAGTTACCTCTGCTGGAGAGGAAAAATTCATTAGAATTAACTGCACCTCAGATTGCAGCCTAAATAATTGCTTCACAGAGTTCAAATAACAGACACATCTCAACAGCAACTGAGTGAATCAGGCTTTCATGGTCGAAATGCTGCAAAGAAACCACTACTAATGGACCCCAATAAGAAGAAGAGACTTGCTTGGGCCAAGAAACACGAGCAATGGACATTAGACCGGTGGTAATCTGTCCTTTGGTCTGATGAGTCCAAATTTGAGATTTTTGGTTCCAACTGCCATGTCTTTGTGAGACGCAGAGTAGGTGAATGGATGATCTCCGCATGTGTGGTTCCCATCGTGAAGCATGGAGGAGGAGGTGTGATGTGTGGGGGTGCTTTGCTGGTGACACTGTCTGTGATTTATTTAGAATTCAAGGCACACTTTGTTTAACACTTTTTTTGGTTACTACATCATTCCATATGTGTTTCATAGTTTTGATTTCTTCGCTATTACTTCTACAATCGAGAAAATTGTTTAAAAAAAAAACTTGAATGAGTAGGTGTGTCCACTTTTGACTGGTACTGTATATTATTTAAATATATTTGCCTTTATTATTTTCCCCTAACCCTACCACCCCTCACATAACTAGAGTAAACTAATGAACAACAACACTTAGGCTTCTACTTCCAGCTTATCCATACTCTATGCATTTTACGGACACAGTATTTTTTACAATAGTTATCGTTTGTTTGTTTTTAGTCCTTCAGGGGACTTGTTTCCATTCAGCCACAAGAGCATTAGTGAGGTCGGGCACTGGAGTGATAGATGTGCAGATGATGATGTGCAAGTAGAGATACTGGGGTGCAAAAGAGCAACAACAAAAAAATAATAACAATATGGGGATGGGGTAGTTGGGTGGGCTATTTACAGATGGGCTGTGTACAGGTACAGTGATCGGTCAGCTGCCCTGACAGGTGATGCTTAAAGTTAGAGATTCATCCCTATAATTCATCCCAAATGTGTTCGATGGGGTTGGGGTCAGGGCTCTGTGCAGGCCAGTCAAGTTCTTCCACACCGAATCTTGACAAACCATTTCTGTATGGACCTCGCTTTGTGCATGGGGGCATTGTCATGCTGAATCAGGAAATGGCCTTCACCAAACTGTTGCCACAAAGTTGGAAGCACAGAATCGTCAAGAATGTCATTGTATGCTGTAGTGTTAAGATTTCCCTTTACTGGAACTAAGGGCCCTAGCCCGAAACATGAAAACCTGCGCCAGACCATTATTCCGCCTCCACCAAACTTTACATTTGGCACTATGCATTCGGGCAGGTATCCGCCAAACCCAGATTTGTGAAGCGTGATTCATCACTCTAGAGAATGCGTTTCCACTGCTCAAGAGCCCAATAGCAGCGAGCTTTACACCACTCCAGCCAACGCTTGGCATTGAGAATGGTGATCTTAGGCTTGTGTGCGGCTGCTCGGCCATGGAAACCCATTTCATGACACTACCGACAGCACTCACAGTTGCATCTCTAGCAGGTCAGAAATTTTACGAACTGACTTGTTGGAGACGTGGCATCCTATGACGGTACCACGTTGAATGTCACTGAGCACTTCAGTAAGGCCATTCTACTTCTAATGTTTGTCTATGGAGATTGCATGGCGGTGTGCTTGTTTTTATACACCTGTTAGCAGTGGTGTAAAGTACTTAAGTAATTTTAGGGGGTATCTGTACTGTACTTTAATATTTATATTTTAGCCAACTTTTACTTCACCACATTCCTACAGAAAATAATGTAAGCCATACTTTTCACCCAAAAGTTCAATTTTGACAGAACATGGTCCAATTCAAACACTTATCATCCCTATTGCCTCTGATCTGGAGGACTCACTAAACACAAATGCTTCGTTTGTAAATGATGTCTGAGTGTTGGAGCCCCTGGCTATCCGTCAATAAATAAAAACAAGAAAATGTTGCCATCTGGATTGCTTTACAGTGCCTTCGGAAAGTATTGTCTTTTTCCACATTTTGTTATGTTACAGCCTTATTCCAAAATATATATATTTTTTTAAATTGTCATCAATCAACATACAAATACTGATCTGAATACCGAATACTTGACTCTGAATACTTTCCGAAGACACTGTATATAAGGAATTTGAAATATTCATACTTTTACTCTCTATACTTAAGTATATTTTAGGAATTACATTTACTTTTGATAATTAAGTATATTTAAAACTAAATACTTTTAGACTTTTACTCAAGTAGTATTTTACTGGGTGACTTTCACTTTTACTTGAGTCATTTTCTATTAAGGTATCTTTACTTTTACTCACGTATGACAATTGAGTACTTTTTCCACCACTGCCTGTCAGCAACGGGTGTGGCTGAAATATCCGAATCCACTAATTTGAAGGGGTGTCCACATACTTTTGTATATATATTGTATCTGTATTATATATTCTCCAGGTCCCCTGTACGTGCTGGTGGAGTACGCTTCCAAAGGGAACCTGAGGGAGTACCTGAGGGCCCGTCGGCCCCCGGGGACGG
Organism: Salmo salar; assembly: GCF_965601325.2. NCBI lineage: Eukaryota > Metazoa > Chordata > Actinopteri > Salmoniformes > Salmonidae > Salmo > Salmo salar. Next base: position 456,298 of record NC_138291.1, read on the forward strand.
ACTACTCCTTCGACACCTGTAAGATCCCTGATGAGCAGCTCACCTTTAAAGACCTGGTGTCCTGTGCCTACCAGGTGGCGCGTGGCATGGAGTATCTGGCCTCACAGAAGGTGGGTGGCATACTGGGCATAGTAGGGTTGCAAAAATACTTTTCCCAAATTCCTGGGTTTTCCAGAAATCCTGGTAGGAGGATTCCAGAATTCCTGTTTATTCCCTCCTGATTCCGTGAATCTTCCAACCAGGATTTCTGGAAAACCTTGGCATTTTTTAAAACGTTTGTGGTATTTTGTAACCCATTACATCATTGGTTACTCTAAGAGTACCTCATTTTGATATTGGCTGCGGCCTCAGGCCCTATGGTGCTAACCTTGGAAAAGTCATTCCAATGTATTCTCCTTCCTCTATTACTAATAGATAGACCAAATGTTACTCATTTCAGGAAACTAGGCCTATGTCGCTCCTCACCATTTCACAGGAGCTTCATTTGAACTTCAACTTTTCAACTAATCACACAATTGTACAAAATGGTAAGAGAACTGGTGAAGAAAGGTACCCCTCTACATACACATTTCTTGTATTTACATATAAAAATAGCAACAGGAATATTATAAAAGTGAAATAAGTATTTAAGTATGTGGGGCAGCAGTTGGCCTAGGGGTTAGAGCGTTGGGCCAGTAACCGAAAAGTTGCTAGATCGGATCCCCGAGCTGCCAAGGTAAAAATCTGTCCTTCTACCCCTGAACAAGGCAGTTAACCCACTGTTCCCCGGGCCCTGAACAAGGCAGTTAACCCACTGTTCCCCAGGCCCTGAACAAGGCAGTTAACTCACTGTTCCCCGGGCCCTGAGCAAGGCAGTTAACCCACTGTTCCTCGGCCATCATTTTAAATGAGAATTTGTTCTTAACTGACTTGCCTGGTTAAATAAATTTGTTCTGACTTACATTTGGTCAAAAACGCACAAATGTGACCCGATTCAGGAAACCAGGCGTATGTCGCAAGTCACAACATCACAGTAGAGCCGTTTGAACGAATCAATTTTTATTTTTTAATCAAAATGCAATTTTGGGCAGAAATGCCTTCTCGTACATGTGAACTTTCATGTGCCTTAATAATAAACTTGTATGACATCTGTAAATACAAATAAACTTGTTAAATTATGAGCCTAGTTGGTTTAGCCATGGAAAAAGTGAGAGCAACCTTCCCGCTAGCCATGATTGGCTGAGATAATGAGTGGGCTGGACATGCAGAGAGATGAGTTCAGATTGGTCTGCCATGTAGCACAGTTCTGTCTATAATAGGAGCTGGTCAGTATGTGTAGGTAATCCTTTCTAACGCAGCTTTTTATAAAGACATCACAAAGAACTGCAAAAGTGTTTCTCTCCACTTTCTGGAGGACCGAGTTTTGAAATCAGTGGAATTAGAGTATGCTAGCTAAGGAGATGGAGAAAAATCTGGCGTTTGATTGCAAATATGCAGACGGAGTCGAAAATAGAACACAGAAGGCTCTGGATTACATCTTCAAACTAAGGGGCAGCCATGGTATCCGTGACAGAGAGGAAGAAGTGTCCATCCATGTATTCGGGTAAGAGAGTCTAGCTAGCTACATTTTCAGATATTATGCATTTCTAATGCTGTCAGAAAGTTGTTTTTCATTTGAATTCTGGAAGTAGCTGGCAAGCTAGCCAACACTAGCCAGTTAGCTTGGGTGGTTGACTGCTGTTGTTAGGTCAGCCAGAGTGTCCAGTGTGTGCTCCAAGAGCAAAACGCTCTGAATTTACGAACGGCCAATCTGACAATGCTCTGAGTTTACAAGCTCCCAGAGCACACTCTGGCACTCCAGATTACATTTACAAACACACCCGTAGTATAAATCTTTGGTTGTTTAGTACATACCCTCACATGTGAATCCTTAACAAACTATAGTTTGTATAGTCAAGTCGGTTAGGACATCTACTTTGTGCATGACACAAGTAATTTTTCCAACAATTGTTTACAGACAGATAATTGTATCACAATTCCAGTGGGTCAGAAGTTTACATAAACTAAGTTGACTGTGCCTTTAAACAGCTTGGAAAATTCCAGAAAATGATGTCATGGCTTTAGAAGTTTCTGATAGGCTAATTTAATACCCACTGTGGACCATCCAGCTCTGGCTCCTCTCTCCCCTTGTTTGCCACAAATTCATGGATTTGAGGGAGGAGAGAGAGAAATCTTTTTTCGTTTGGGGTGCCGTCAGTGCACACAGATGCCAGATTGGACCAGTCAAGGTATCAAGGGCTTTCAGAATATCCTACCCTCGTGTTGGTCCCTGAAGGGGCAGTAAACATAAAAGTTCCTCTCTGAACGACTCGTTTTGAGGGAAGCGGACCCAAACACATAATTGGGCAATGTCACATCTGTGCTTTCGTCAAGCGCAATAATAAAAACACGGCGCCACGGATATGTCAGTAATCAGTTGCTTAGCGATGTCCTCGTCGATGTCTTCTATGTGTCCTGTTATGGTCGAGTCTGAGAGTTGCAGTCCCTTAATTTGCTTTAAAATAGCTTCCTTGTTTGGCTGAGGACAAAAAACATTATTTGACAGTCTCAGCATCTGTGAATGCCTTCTTGTTTCTAACGAGTATCCAAGCTATGTTGTTTTCTCTGCAACAGTGCTAGATCTGTCCATCATTTGTTGTTGTCCTTTGAGATGCGCTATTTTGTTGTTTCTGAGGTTGCTTTGTGGCGGATATGTTTTGTCAAAGTGGGCATGGTGTGACTGGAAATGTCGCTCTAAATTTGCTTGTTTTAAACAATTGACTGATTTCTGGCAAATAAGACACAGTGAAATAGTCCCATCATTCACTACAACAAAATACTTGTCTGTCCATTTCTCTTGGAACTTTCTGTGTTCTTCCTGAATCGAGCATATCCTTCTCTTAGCCACGTTAGCCACGTTAGCCACGTTAGCTTGCTGCATATCCCCACCGCCATCTTCCTGATTTTCCTGGTTCTCCTGTTCGTTCATAGCCGTCACGTTGTTCTCCAGCTCTTTCTCCTCAATTTCGTTGTCAATAGATGTACGTTTCTTTTTTTACAATAAATCAATCCATGTCGACCAGGCTACAACATTAGCTAGTAGCAAAGTGATATGTCAGTCGCTGTAGTTGAACAGCTGCGTTCTATTTACACAAACTTTCCATTTTGGCCTTTCTGTTAAACAGCGGCGCTATACTTCCATCTATCTGCCATCCATGGAACAATAGATATATTCAATGAAGTGATTCAGGCCTGCATTAAACACATTGAATTTCAATTGTATCATTGTTATGTATTATGAAAAAAAAATTGAAAATCAATGCGAGCCACAAATTAATGCAGCCTGCTGGCAATGAGTACCACTGATCTATACAGTATAATACAGTATAATACAGCCCAGTGTGTTGGTCTATACAGTATAATACAGTATAATACAGCCCAGTGTGTTGGTCTATACAGTATAATACAGTATAATACAGACCAGTGTGTTGGTCTATACAGTATAATACAGCCCAGTGTGTTGGTCTATACAGTATAATACAGTATAATACAGCCCAGTGTGTTGGTCTATACAGTATAATACAGTATAATACAGCCCAGTGTGTTGGTCTATACAGTATAATACAGTATAATACAGCCCAGTGTGTTGGTCTATACAGTATAATACAGTATAATACAGCCCAGTGTGTTGGTCTATACAGTATAATACAGCCCAGTGTGTTGGTCTATACAGTATAAGACAGTATAATACAGCCCAGTGTGTTGGTCTATACAGTATAATACAGTATAATACAGCCCAGTGTGTTGGTCTATACAGTATAATACAGCCCAGTGTGTTGGTCTATACAGTATAATACAGTATAATACAGCCCAGTGTGTTGGTCTATACAGTATAATACAGCCCAGTGTGTTGGTCTATACAGTATAATACAGTATAATACAGCCCAGTGTGTTGGTCTATACAGTATAATACAGCCCAGTGTGTTGGTCTATACAGTATAATACAGTATAATACAGCCCAGTGTGTTGGTCTATACAGTATAATACAGTATAATACAGCCCAGTGTGTTGGTCTATACAGTATAATACAGCCCAGTGTGTTGGTCTATACAGTATAATACAGCCCAGTGTGTTGGTCTATACAGTATAATACAGTATAATACAGCCCGGTGTGTTGGTCTATACAGTATAATACAGCCCAGTGTGTTGGTCTATACAGTATAATACAGTATAATACAGCCCAGTGTGTTGGTCTATACAGTATAATACAGTATAATACAGCCCAGTGTGTTGGTCTATACAGTATAATACAGTATAATACAGACCAGTGTGTTGGTCTATACAGTATAATACAGCCCAGTGTGTTGGTCTATACAGTATAATACAGTATAATACAGCCCAGTGTGTTGGTCTATACAGTATAATACAGTATAATACAGCCCAGTGTGTTGGTCTATACAGTATAATACAGTATAATACAGTATAATACAGCCCAGTGTGTTGGTCTATACAGTATAATACAGTATAATACAGTATAATACAGCCCAGTGTGTTGGTCTATACAGTATAATACAGTATAATACAGCCCAGTGTGTTGGTCTATACAGTATAATACAGTATAATACAGCCCAGTGTGTTGGTCTATACAGTATAATACAGCCCAGTGTGTTGGTCTATACAGTATAATACAGTATAATACAGCCCAGTGTGTTGGCTCTATACAGTATAATACAGCCCAGTGTGTTGGTCTATACAGTATAATACAGTATAATACAGTATAATACAGCCCAGTGTGTTGGTCTATACAGTATAATACAGTATAATACAGCCCAGTGTGTTGGTCTATACAGTATAATACAGTATAATACAGCCCAGTGTGTTGGTCTATACAGTATAATACAGTATAATACAGTATAATACAGTATAATACAGTATAATACAGCCCAGTGTGTTGGTCTATACAGTATAATACAGTATAATACAGTATAATACAGCCCGTTAGAGTCCAGTGTGTTTTAACCTGAGGTGTTGTTCCTCTTCCTCCTCAGTGTATCCATAGAGACCTGGCAGCCAGAAACGTCCTGGTAACTGAAGACAGCGTGATGAAGATCGCAGACTTCGGTCTGGCTAGAGATGTGCACAACATAGACTACTACAAGAAGACTACCAACGTGAGTTTAACGCGTTATATCTGTTTTGGAAAATACGGTGATTGGGGGTGAGCAGGATATATCTGTTCTGGGTAAGACAGTATTTGGGGGTGAGGGTGGGCGTGGTGTCTGTTCTGGGTAAGACAGTATTTTGGGAGTGAGGGTGGGCAGGATATATCTGTTCTGGGTAAGACAGTATTTGGGGGTGAGGGTGGGCAGGATATATCTGTTCTGGGTAAGACAGTATTTGGGGAGTGAGGGTGGGCAGGATATATCTGTTCTGGGTAAGACAGTATTTGGGGAGTGAGGGTGGGCAGGATATATCTGTTCTGGGTAAGACAGTATTTGGGAGGCCTAGTGGGTTGGTCTGGGTATATCTGTTCTCGGTGGCTGCAAGTTTAATCCATTGTGCTGAGGTTATTGTTCTGTTGTCTGTGTTGTTGTTGCAGGGTCGTCTCCCCGTGAAATGGATGGCACCAGAGGCTCTGTTCGACCGCGTCTACACGAACCAGAGTGATGTGTGAGTGGAGACAGCTGGCCGCGCAGCATGCCTCTGCTCTTTCCATGTAGAGAGATATGCAGGACAGGAATCTATTTTGTAATATCATGACTTAGTGAATTAGCATCAAACCTAACGTCCTCTGTGTCAATATGGATTCATTAGCTTCCCTCCCTCTCGCAATATGTTTCTCTCTCTCTCTCTCCCTCCGTCTGTCCCTCCGTCTCTCGCTCTCCCTCTCTCTCGCTCTCCCTCCGTCTCTCGCTCTCCCTCCGTCTCTTGCTCTCCCTCTCTCTCGCTCTCCCTCTCTCTCGCTCTCCCTCTCTCTCGCTCTCCCTCAGTCTCTCGCTCTCCCTCTCTCTCACTCTGCCTCCGTCTCTCGCTCTCCCTCTCTCTCGCTCTCCCTCCGTCTCTATCTCTGTCTCTCTCTCGTATGTCTCTCTCTCTCTCCCTCTCTCCCTCCGTCTGTCCCTCTGTCTCTCTCCCTCCCTCCATCTTTTCCTCAGTATCCGTCTCTCTCTCCCTCGGTATCTCCCTCTCTCTCTCTCCCTTGGTATCTCCCTCTCTCTCTCTCCCTCGGTATCTCCCTCTCTCTCTCTCCCTCGGTATCTCCCTCTCTCTCTCTCCCTCGGTATCTCCCTCTCTCCCTGTCCCTCGGTATCTCCCTCTCTCTCTCTCCCTCGGTATCTCCCTCTCTCTCTCTCCCTCGGTATCTCCCTCTCTCTCTCTCCCTCGGTATCTCCCTCTCTCTCTCTCCCTCGGTATCTCCCTCTCTCCCTGTCCCTCGGTATCTCCCTCTCTCTCTCTCCCTCGGTATCTCCCTCTCTCTCTCTCCCTCGGTATCTCCCTCTCTCCCTGTCCCTCGGTATCTCCCTCTCTCTCTCTCCCTCGGTATCTCCCTCTCTCTCTCTCCCTCGGTATCTCCCTCTCTCTCTCTCCCTCGGTATCTCCCTCTCTCCCTTTCATCTGTGCTGTGTGATACTCCAGCTCCATTTTATCAGACCACCACATTCCATCCACTGTTTTTACTTTAATCTCTAAACCAGGCATCAGAGAGGTGTCACACAGCCCTGTAATCCACCATTTCTTATAGAAGATAGCCACTTCGGCACATTTTTCAGATGTAAGGGGTATGTTTGAAAAACTCTTAAGTACAAGACTGTAAACTGATAACACTTGCAATGCCCCCTATCTTATGTTCAACATTTTTCACATCTTTCACCTCAGATTCATTCTGGCAATACATTTTCCATGACATACCTTGAGACCATTTAGTTTAGTCCCCAATACATCAGATAATAACACTCACCATTTAGTCATTTAAATACAATTTAATCCTACAGCAAAACATACAAGATAAACATATCAAAACTGTTCTTTTTCAAGTGTTGAATAGCAACAATTGTGGATGGTAAATATAATTTTCCATATAGTATTTGACTATAACTTGACATGCACAATTTTAAATAATTTGTATTCAATGGCAGGTTGAGAGCATGTTTATGAAATGTCAGTCTTAGTTTCATTATCCTTATACAGTACGTACGGTGCATTCGGAAAGTATTCAGACCCCTTGACTTTTTCCACATTTTGTTACGTTACAGCCTTATTCTGAAATGGATTGAATAAAAAATATATAATCATCAATCTACACCACAATACCCCATAATGACAAAGCAAAAACAGGTTTTTAGAAATGTTTGTTATTTAAATAAGTATTCAGACACATTTAAATAATTAAACGATACAAATGAACAAACATGCGCCGAGTACAGAAGGTGAGAGAAAACAATACTACCTGATGACTGATACTACTGAGGGCTAAATAAAGGGAGAGTAATCAGGATGATGATGAAGTCCAGGTGTGTGTAACGATGGGGAGCAGGTGTGAGGCAATGATGGTTGCCAGGTGTGCATAATGTGGGTTGCCAGGACTGATGGTTAGTAGTCCTGTTTCCATTGATCATCCTTGAGATGTAAGGGTTCTGGGTTCTGAATACTTTCCGAATGCACTGTATGTAGGACAAATGATCAGAAATAGGGTGCATTTATAAAAAAAAAATGTATTTTTTTTTGTACTGGCCCCCCGTGGGAATCGAACCCACAACCCTGGCGTTGCACACACCATGCTGGCGTTGCAAACACCATGCTCTACCAACTGAGCCTACTGATTCCTGCTTACAAGCAAAATTAAAGCAGGAAGCACCAGTGACTCGGTCTATAAAAAAGTGGCAAATGCTAAGCTACAGGACTGTTTTGCTAGCACAGACTGGAATATGTTCCGGGATTCTTCCGATGGCATTGATGAGTACACCACATCAGGCACCGGCTTTATCAATAAGTGCATCGAGGACGTTGTCCCCACAGTGACTGTACGTACATACCCTAACCAGAAGCCATGGATTACAGGCAACATTCGCACTGAGCTAAAGGTTAGAGCTGCCGCTTTCAAGTTGCGGGACTCTCACCAGAGGCTTATAAGAAATCCTGCTATGTCCTCAGACGAACCATCCAACAGGCAAAGCGTCAATACAGGACTAAGATTGAATCATACTACAGAGGCTCTGATGCTCGTCGGATGTGGCAGGGCTTGAAAACTATTACAGACTACAAAGAGAAGCACAGCTGAGAGCTGCCCAGTGACACGAGCCTACCAGACGAGCTAAATCACTTCTATTCTCGCTTCGAGGCAAATAACACTGAGGCATGCATGAGAGCATCAGCTGTTCCGGACAACTGTGTGATCACGCTCTCCAATAGCCGACGTGAGTAAGACCTTTAAACAGGTCAACATTCACAAGGCCACTGGGCCAGATGGATTACCAGGACGTGTGCGCCGGGCATATGCTGACATATTGGCAGGTGCTCCTGCTTTTCAACATGTCCCTGACTGAGTCTGTAATACCAACATGCTTCAAGCAGACCACCATACTCCCTGTGCCCAAGAACACTAAGGCAACCTGCCTAAATGACTACAGACCAGTAGCACTCACGTATGTAGCCATGAAGTGCTTTGAAAGGCTGGTAATGACTTACATTAACACAAATATCCCAGAAACCCTAGACCCACTCCTATTTGCATAGCGCTCAAACAGATCCACAGATGATGTAATCTCTATTGCACTCCACACTGCCCTTTCCCACCTGGACAAAAGGAACACCTATGTGAGAATGCTATTCATTGACTACAGCTCAGCGTTCAACACCATAGAGCCCTCAAAGCTCATCACTAAGCTAAGGATCCTGGGACTAAACACCTCCCTCTGCAACTGGATCCTGGACTTCCTGATGGGCCGCCCCCAGGTGGTGAGGGTAGGTAACAACACATCTGCTACGCTGATCCTCAACACTGGAGCCCCTCAGGGGTGCGTGCTCAGTCCCCTCCTGTACTCCCTGTTCACCCACGACTGCATGGCCAGGCACAACTCCAACACCATCATTAAGTTTGCAGACGACACAACAGTGGTAGGCCTGATCACCGACAACGACGAGACAGCCTATAGGGAGGAGGTCAGAGACCTGTCCGGGTGGTGCCAGAATAACAACCTATCCCTCAATGTGATCAAGACAAAGGAGATGATTGTGGACTACAGGAAAAGGAGGGCCGAGCACGCCCCCGTTCTCATCAACGGGGCTGTAGTGAAGCAGGTTGAGAGCTTCAAGTTCCTTGATGTCCACATCACCAACAAACTAGAATGGTCCAAACACACCAAGACAGTCGTGAAGAGGGCACGACAAAACCTATTCCCCCTCAGGAGACTGAAAAGATTTGGCATGGGTCCTCAGATCCTCAAAAGGTTCTACAGCTGCAACATTGAGAGCATCCTGACTGGTTGCATCACTGCCTGGTACGGCAGCTGCTTGGCCTCCGACCGCAAGGCACTACAGAGGGTAGTGCGTACCGCCCAGTACCTCACTGGGGCTAAGCTTCCTGCCATCCAGGACCTATATAATAGGCGGTGTCAGAGGAAGGCCCTAAAAATTGTCAAAGACCCCAGCCACCCCAGTCATAGACTGTTATCTCTGCTACCGCATGGCAAGCGGTACCGGAACGCCAAGCCTAGGACCAAAAGGCTTCTCAACAGCTTTTACCCCCCCGCCAACCCCTCTTTTACTCTGCTGCTACTCTTTGTTTATCATCTAGTCACGTTAACTATACATTCACGTACATACTACCTCAATTAGCCCGACTCACCAGTGCCCCCGCACATTGACTCTGTACCGGTACCCCCTGTATATAGCCTCCACATTGACTCTGTACCGGTACCCCCTGTATATAGCCTCCACATTGACTCTGTACCGGTACCCCCTGTATATAGCCTCCACATTGACTCTGTACCGGTACCCCCTGTATATAGCCTCCACATTGACTCTGTACCGGTACCCCCTGTATATAGCCTCCACATTGACTCTGTACCGGTACCCCCTGTATATAGCCTCCACATTGACTCTGTACCGGTACCCCCTGTATATAGCCTCCACATTGACTCTGTACCGGTACCCCCTGTATATAGCCTCCACATTGACTCTGTACCGGTACCCCCTGTATATAGCCTCCACATTGACTCTGTACCGGTACCCCCTGTATATAGCCTCCACATTGACTCTGTACCGGTACCACCTGTATATAGCCTCCACATTGACTCTGTACCGGTACCCCCTGTATATAGCCTCCACATTGACTCTGTACCGGTACCCCCTGTATATAGCCTCCACATTGACTCTGTACCGGTACCCCCTGTATATAGCCTCCACATTGACTCTGTACCGTAACACCCTGTATATAGCCTCCACATTGACTCTGTACCGTAACACCCTGTATATAGCCTCCACATTGACTCTGTACCGTAACACCCTGTATATAGCCTCCACATTGACTCTGTACCGTAACACCCTGTATATAGCCTCCACATTGACTCTGTACCGTAACACCCTGTATATAGCCTCCACATTGACTCTGTACCGTAACTCCCTGTATATAGCCTCCACATTGACTCTGTACCGGTACCCCCTGTATATAGCCTCCACATTGACTCTGTACCGGTACCCCCTGTATATAGCCTCCACATTGACTCTGTACCGGTACCCCCTGTATATAGCCTCCACATTGACTCTGTACCGGTACCCCCTGTATTTAGCCTCCACATTGACTCTGTACCGGTACCCCCTGTATATAGCCTCCACATTGACTCTGTACCGGTACCCCCCTGTATATAGCCTCCACATTGACTCTATACCGGTACACCCTGTATATAGCCTCCACATTGACTCTGTACCGGTACCCCCTGTATATAGCCTCCACATTGACTCTGTACCGGTACCCCCTGTATATAGTCTCCACATTGACTCTGTACCGGTACCCCCTGTATATAGCCTCCACATTGACTCTGTACCGGTACCCCCTGTATATAGCCTCCACATTGACTCTGTACCGGTACCCCCTGTATATAGCCTCCACATTGACTCTGTACCGGTACCCCCTGTATATAGCCTCCACATTGACTCTGTACCGTAATACCCTGTATATAGCCTCCACATTGACTCTGTACCGTAATACCCTGTATATAGCCTCCTCATTGACTCTGTACCGTAATACCCTGTATATAGCCTCCACATTGACTCTGTACCGGTACCCCCTGTATATAGCCTCCACATTGACTCTGTACCGGTACCCCCTGTATATAGCCTCCACATTGACTCTGTACCGGTACCCCCTGTATATAGCCTCAACATTGACTCTGTACCAGTACCCCCTGTATATAGCCTCCACATTGACTCTGTACCGGTACCCCCTGTATATAGCCTCCACATTGACTCTGTACCGGTACCCCCTGTATATAGCCTCCACATTGACTCTGTACCGTAACTCCCTGTATATAGCCTCCACATTGACTCTGTACCGGTACCCCCTGTATATAGCCTCCACATTGACTCTGTACCGTAATACCCTGTATATAGCCTCCACATTGACTCTGTACCGTAATACCCTGTATATAGCCTCCACATTGACTCTGTACCGTAATACCCTGTATATAGCCTCCACATTGACTCTGTACCGGTACCCCCTGTATATAGCCTCCACATTGACTCTGTACCGTAATACCCTGTATATAGCCTCCACATTGACTCTGTACCGGTACCCCCTGTATATAGTCTCCACATTGACTCTGTACCGTAATACCCTGTATATAGCCTCCACATTGACTCTGTACCGTAATACCCTGTATATAGTCTCGCTTCTGTTATTTTCACTGTCATTTTAATGTTTTCTTTTTCTTTTGCATTTCTTGACTTATCTATTGTTTGCCTAATGCCTATTTTTTCTTAAAAAATTGCACTGTTGGTTAGGGCTTGTAATTAAGCATATCACTGTTCACATGATAAACCAATCATGTGAACATGTGAACATGAAGAGATTTTTTACTCTTAAAATGTCACATACTGTACGGCCAAACTCTGATGTTATTTTCTATTGTTGTTTATTTAGATATATATAAACACAACCGTTCAAAAGTTTGGGGTCACTTTAGAAAAGTCCTGGTTTTTGAAAGCACATTTTTTGTCCATTAAAATAACATCAAATTGATCAGAAATACAGTGTAGACATAGTTAATGTTGTAAATGACTATTGTAGCTGGAAACGGCTGATTTTTTAATGGAATATCTACATAGGCGTAGAGAGGCCATTATCAGCAACCATCACTCCTGTGTTCCAATGGCACGTTGTGTTAGCTAATCCAAGTTTATCATTTTAAAAGGCTAATTGATCATAAGAAAACCCCTTTGGTTGAAAAACGAGTTTTAATGACTCCAACCTAAGTTAAACTTCCGACTTCAAATGTACTGTATGTGTGTGTGTGTATATGTGTGTGTATATATATATATATATATATATATATATATATATACTGCTCAAAAAAATAAAGGGAACACTAAAACAACACATCCTAGATCTGAATGAAAGAAATAATCTTATTAAATACTTTTTTCTTTACATAGTTGAATGTGCTGACAACAAAATCACACGAAAATAATCAATGGAAATCCAATTTATCAACCCATGGAGGTCTGGATTTGGAGTCACACTCAAAATTAAAGTGGAAAACCACACTACAGGCTGATCCAACTTTGATGTAATGTCCTTAAAACAAGTCAAAATGAGGCTCAGTAGTGTGTGTGGCCTCCACGTGCCTGTATGACCTCCCTACAACGCCTGGGCATGCTCCTGATGAGGTGGCGGATGGTCTCCTGAGGAATCTCCTCCCAGACTTGGACTAAAGCATCCGCCAACTCCTGGACAGTCTGTGGTGTAACGTGGCGTTGGTGGATGGAGCGAGACATGATGTCCCAGATGTGCTCAATTGGATTCACGTCTGGGGAACAGGCGGGCCAGTCCATAGCATCAATGCCTTCCTCTTGCAGGAACTGCTGACACACTCCAGCCACATGAGGTCTAGCATTGTCTTGCATTAGGAGGAACCCAGGGCCAACCGCACCAGCATATGGTCTCACAAGGGGTCTGAGGATCTCATCTCGGGACCTAATGGCAGTCAGGCTACCTCTGGCAAGCACATGGAGGGCTGTGCAGCCCCCCAAAGAAATGCCACCCCACACCATGACTGACCCACCGCCAAAACGGTCATGCTGGAGGATGTTGCAGGCAGCAGAACGTTCTCCACGGCGTCTCCAGACTCTGTCACGTCTGTCACATGTGCTCGGGACCGCCCTGTGAAGAGCACAGGGCGCCAGTGGCGAATTTGCCAATCTTGGTGTTCTCTGGCAAATGCCAAACGTCCTGCACGGTGTTGGGCTGTAAGCACAACCCCCACCTGTGGACGTCGGGCCCTCATACCACCCTCATGGAGTCTGTTTCTGACCGTTTGAGCAGACACATGCACATTTTTGGCCTGCTGGAGGTCATTTTGCAGGGCTCTGGCAGTGCTTCTCCTGCTCCTCCTTGCACAAAGGCGGAGGTAGCAGTCCTGCTGCTGGGTTGTTGCCCTCCTACGGCCTCCTCCACATCTCCTGGTGTACTGGCCTGTCTCCTGGTAGCGCCTCCATGCTCTGGACACTACGCTGACAGACACATCAAACCTTCTTGCCACAGCTCGCATTGATGTGCCATCCTGGATGAGCTGCACTACCTGAGCCACTTGTTTGGGTTGTAGACTCCGTCTCATGCTACCACTAGAGTGAAAGCACCCCCAGCATTCAAAAGTGACCAAAACATCAGCCAGGAAGCATAGGAACTGAGAAGTGGTCTGTGGTCCCCACCTGCAGAACCACTCCTTTATTGGGGGTGTCTTGCTAATTGCCTATAATTTCAACCTGTTGTCTATTCCATTTGCACAACAGCATGTGAAATGTATTGTCAATCAGTGTTGCTTCCTAAGTGTACAGTTTGATTTCACAGAAGTGTGATTGACTTGGAGTTACATTGTGTTGTTTAAGTGTTCCCTTTATTTTTTTGAGCAGTATATATACAAAAGTATGTATATATATATATATATACAAAAGTATATGGACACCCCTTCAAATTAGTGGATTTGTCCATTTCAGCCACACACGTTGCTGACAGGTTGAGCACACAGCCATACAAAATTGAGCACACAGCCATACAATCTCCATAGACAAACATTGGCAGTAGAATGGCCTTACCCAAGAGCTCAGTGACTTTCTAACAAGTCAGTTCGTCAAATTTCTGCCCTGTTAGAGCTGCCCCGGTCAACTGTAAGTGCTGTTATTGTGAAGTGGCAATGTCTAGGAGCAACAACTGCTCAGCCGTGAAGTGGACGCAAAAACATCCTGTGGAATTTTGCATTAGCATCGAATAGCCCCCGTGATATGCAACTTTTCAGGGAAGTTAGGAACCAAAATACACAGGCAGTTAGGAAAGCTCAGGCTAGCTTTTTCAAACAGAAATGTGTATCCTGTAGCAAAAAGTTCTGGGACACTGTAAAGTCCATGGAGAATAAGAGCACCTCCTCCCAGCTGCCCACTGCACTGAGGCTAGCTGGCCATGCTTTCCACCTGGCTACCCCTACCCCGATCAACAGCCCTGCACCCCCACAGCAACTCGCCCAAGCCTCCCCCATTTCTCCTTCACCCAAATCCAGATAGCTGATGTTCTGAAAGAGCTGCAAAATCTGGACCCCTACAAATGAGCCAGGCTAGACAATCTGGACCCTCTCTTCCTAAAATGATCTGCCGAAATTGTTGCAACCCTTACTACTCGCCTGTTCAACGTCTCTTTCGTATCGTCTGAGATCCCCAAAGATCCCCAAAGATTAGAAAGCTGCCGCGGTCATCCCCCTCTTCAAAGGGGGAGACGCTCTACACCCAAACTGCTACAGACCTATATCTATCCTACAACGCCTTTCTAAGGTCTTCGAAAGCTAAGTTAACAAACAGATTACCGACCATTTCGAATCCCACCGTGCCTTCTCCGCTATGCATTCTGGTTTCAGAGCTGGTCATGGGTGCACCTCAGCCACGCTCAAGGTCCTAAACGATATCATAACCGCCCTAACCCTAACCCTAACCCATCGATAAGAGACATTACTGTGCAGCCGTATTCATCGACCTGGTCAAGGCTTTCGACTCTGTTAATCACCACATCCTCATCGGCAGACTTAGTAGCCTTGGTTTCTCAAACGATTGCCTCGCCTGGTTTACCAACTACTTCTCTGATAGAGTTCAGTGTGTCAAATCAGAGGGCCTGTTGTCCGGACCTCTGGCAGTCTCTATGGGGGTTTCACAGGGTTCAATTCTCGGGCCGACTCTCTTCTCTGTATACATCAATGATGTCACTCTTGCTGCTGGTGATTCTCTGATCCACCTCTACGCAGACAACACCGTTCTGTATACCTCTGGCCCTTCTTTGGACACTGTGTTAAAAACCCTCCAGACGAGCTTCAATGCCGTACAACTTTCCTTCTGTGGCCTCCAACTGCTCTTAAATGCAAGTAAAACTAAATGCATGCTCTTCAACCGACTTGCTACCCGCACCTGCCCGCCCGTCCAGCATCACTACTCTGGACGGTTCTGACTTAGAATATGTGGACAACTACAATTACCTAGGTGTCTGGTTAGACTGTAAACTCTCCTTCCAGACTCACATTAAGCTTCTCCAATCCAAAATGGAATCTAGAATCGGCTTCCTATATCGCAACAAAGCATCCTTCACTCATGCTGCCAAACATACCCTCGTAAAACTGACCATCCTACCGATCCTCGACTTCGGCGATGTCATTTACAAAATAGCCTCCAACACTCTACTCAACAAATTGGATGTAGTCTATCACAGTGCCATCCGTTTTGTCACCACAGCCCCATATACTACCCACCACTGCGACCTGTACACACTCGTTGGCTGGCCCTCGCTTCATACTTGTCGCCAAACCCACTGGCTCCAGGTCATCTATAAGTCTTTGCTAGGTAAAGTCCCGCCTTATCTTAGCTCAGTGGTCACCATAGCAGCACCCACCCGTAGCACGCGCTCCAGCAGGTATATCTCACTGGTCACCCCTAAAGCCAACTCCTCCTTTGGTCGCCTTTCCTTCCAGTTCTCTGCTGCCAATGACTGGAATGAACTGCAAAAATCACTGAAGCTGGAGACTCATATTTCCCTCAGTAGCTTAAAGCATCAGCTGTCAGAGCAGATCACTGCACCTGTACATAGCCCATCTGTACATAGCCCATCTGTACATAGCCCATCTGTACATAGCCCATCTGTAAACAGCCCATCTGTAAATAGCCCATCTGTACATAGCCCATCTGTACATAGCCCATCTGTAAATAGCCCATCCAACTACCTCATCCCCATACTGTATTTATTTCTTTGTCTTGCTCCTTTGCAACCCAGTATCTCTACCTTCACATTCATCTTCTGCACATCTACCATTCCAGTGTTGAATTGGTATATTGTAATTACTTTGCCACTCACTACGGAGTTCCAAACTGCCTCTGGAAGAAAGAGTTCCAAACTGCCTTTGGAAGAAAGAGTTCCAAACTGCCTTTGGAAGCAATGTCAGCATATTAACTGTTTGTCGGGAGCTTCATGAAATGGGTTTCCATGGTCGAGCAGCCGCACACAAGCCTAAGATCACAATGCGCAATGCCAAGTGTCGGCTGGAGTGGTGTAAAGCTCACAGCCATTGGACTCTGGCTGTGAGTGATGAATCAGGCTTCACCATCTGGTAGTCTGACAGACAAATCTGGGTTTGCCAGGAGACCGCTACCTGCCCCGATGCATAGTGCCAACTGTAAAGTTTGGTGGAGGAAGAGAAATTGTCTGGGGCTGTTTTTCATGGTTCAGGCCAGTCCCCTTAGTTCCATTTAAGTGAAATCTTAAATGGAACTAACCCCCCCATCTTAAATGGGGGGGGGGGGGGGGGGGGGGGGGGTTAGAAGGATTACTTTATCCTATCCTAGGTATTCCTTAAAGAGGTGGGGTTTCAGGTGTCTCTGGAAGGTGGTGATTGACTCCGCTGTCCTGGCGTCATGAGGGAGCTTGTTCCACCATTGGGGTGCCAGAGCAGAAAACAGTTTTGACTGTGCTGAGCGGGAACTGTGCTTCCGCAGAGGTAGGGGGGCCAGCAGGCCAGAGGGGGATGAACGCAGTGCCCTTGTTTGGGTGTAGGGACTGATCAGAGCCTGAAGGTACGGAGGTGCCGTTCCCCTCACAGCTCCGTAGGCAAGCACCATGGTCTTGTAGCAGATGCGAGCTTCAACTGGAAGCCAGTGGAGTGTGCGGAGGAGCGGGGTGACGTGAGAGAACTTGGGAAGGTTGAACACCAGACGGGCTGTGGCGTTCTGGATGAGTTGTAGGGGTTTAATGGCACAGGCAGGGAGCCCAGCCAACAGCGAGTTGCAGTAATCCAGACGGGAGATGACAAGTGCCTGAATTAGGACCTGCGCCGCTTCCTGTGTAAGGCAGGGTCGAACTCTGCGAATGTTGTAGAGCATGAACCTACAGGATCGGGTCAGCGCCTTGATGTTAGCGGAGAACGACAGGGTGTTGTCCAGGGTCACGCCAAGGCTCTTAGCACTCTGGGAGGAGGACACAATGGAGTTGTCAACCGTGATGGCGAGATCATGGAACGGGCAGTCCTTCCCCGGGAGGAAGAGCAGCTCCGTCTTGCCGAGGTTCAGCTTGAGGTGGTGATCCGTCATCCACACTGATATGTCTGCCAGACATGCAGAGATGCGATTCGCCACCTGGTTATCAGAAGGGGGAAAGAAGAAGATTAATTGTGTTTCGTCTGCGTAGCAATGATAGGAGAGACCATGTGAGGATATGACAGAGCCAAGTGACTTGGTGTATAGCGAGAATAGGAGAGGGCCTAGAACAGAGCCCTGGGGGACACCAGTGGTGAGAGCACGTGGTGCGGAGACAGATTCTCGCCATGCCACCTGGTAGGAGCGACCTGTCAGGTAGGACGCAATTCAAGAGTGAGCCACGCGGGAGATGCCCAACTCGGAGAGGGTGGACCTTATATAGGACCTTATATTGACAGGTGTGTGCCTTTCCAAATCATAACCAAACAATTGGATTTACCACAGGTGGACTCCAATCAAGTTGTAGAAACATCTCAAGGATGATCAATGGAAACAGGATGCACCTAAGCTCAATTTCAGGTCTCATAGCAAAGGGTCTGAATACTTATGTAAATAAGGCTGTAACGCAATGTTCAAAAGGAAAAGGCTATTGCAACCTCTTTGCAATAAGGAATTGAGACCAAAAGCTCAAGAGAAGTTTAAAGTGTTTAATACCAGCTGAGTGAATGCATTTAGAAAGTTCACAACACATTTTAAACTCTTCCCTCCTTTTGGTGACCCCCCTCTTATAGGCATCACCTCCCCAGCTATACATTTTATGACCCCAATGAGTTTCCCTCTGGCTCCTCTGTGGAATGTCCATGGTCCTCTCTTTGTTTAGCTAGATGTCATAATCACACCCCGTCCATCTTCTGTTCTGGGCCTGAAGAGGGGGAGAGGGAGAAAGAGGAGGGGGGAGAAGGAGGAGGAGGGGGAGGAAGAGGAGGAGGCTGAACAATAGATCAGCCACATATCAGCCACATATCAGACTTTCTAAGAGCAGTGGAACTGGAAAGAAAAAACATACAACTGTACTGTGTTCCTAACCTTTGACCTATGTTCCCTCTCTCCTAGGTGGTCCTATGGGGTGCTGCTCTGGGAGATCTTTACCCTGGGAGGGTCCCCGTACCCCGGCATCCCTGTAGAGGAGCTGTTCAAACTGCTAAAGGAAGGCCACCGCATGGACAAGCCAGCCAACTGCACACATGAACAGTATGTAATGTTTATACACTATCATATCGACATGAACTCTGTAGGGGTTTAATGCATGGTGTTTGTATGAAGATATCAGTCGGATGGTATGTAATACACACTATCATATAGACATGGATCATGAGGGGGTGTTGTATTGTAACTGTTGTATCTCTGTAGATATATGATCATGAGTGTTGTATTGTAACTGTTGTATCTCTGTAGGTATATGATAATGAGGGAGTTTTGTATTGTGCCTCCCGAGTGGCGCAGTGGTCAAAGGCACTGCATCTCAGTGCTAGAGGCATCACTACAGACACCCTGGTTTGAATCCAGGCTGTATCACATCTGGCCATGATTGGGTGTCCCATAGGGCGGCGCACAATTGGCCCGGGTTTGGCCGGTGTAGGCCGTCATTGTAAATAAGAATGTGTTCTTAACTGACTTGCCTAGCTAAATAAAACATGTAATATTGTAACTGTTGTATCTCTGTAGGTATATGATCACGAGGGAGTGTTGTATTGTAACTGTTGTATCTCTGTAGGTATATAATCACGAGGGAGTGTTGTATTGTAACTGTTGTATCTCTGTAGGTATATAATCACGAGGGAGTGTTGTATTGTAACTGTTGTATCTCTGTAGGTATATAATCACGAGGGAGTGTTGTATTGTAACTGTTGTATCTCTGTAGGTATATAATCATGAGGGAGTGTTGTATTGTAACTGTTGTATCTCTGTAGGTATATAATCATGAGGGAGTGTTGTATTGTAACTGTTGTGTGTCTGTAGGTATATAATCATGAGGGAGTGTTGTATTGTAACTGTTGTATCTCTGTAGGTATATAATCATGAGGGAGTGTTGTATTGTAACTGTTGTGTGTCTCTGTAGGTATATAATCATGAGGGAGTGTTGTATTGTAACTGTTGTGTGTCTCTGTAGGTATATGATCATGAGGGAGTGTTATATTGTAACTGTTGTATCTCTGTAGATATATAATCATGAGGGAGTGCTGGCATGCTGTTCCATCTCAGAGACCTACATTCAGGCAGCTGGTGGAAGACCATGACAGGGTTCTATCCATGACCTCCATGGATGTAAGTCACAACAATTACTGTAACACTAAACCCTGATTACTGTAACCTTAACCCCAGATTACTGTAACCTTAACCCCAGATTACTGTAACCCTAACCCCATATTACTGTAACCTTAACCCCAGATTACTGTAACCTTAACCCCAGATTACTGTAACCCTAACCCCAGATTACTGTAACCTTAACCCCAGATTACTGTAACCTTAACCCCAGATTACTGTAACCCTAACCCCAGATTACTGTAACCTTAACCCCAGATTACTGTAACCCTAACCCCAGATTACTGTAACCTTAACCCCAGATTACTATTACACTAACCCCAGATTACTATTACACTAACCCCAGATTACTGTAACCCTAACCCCAGATTACTGTAACCTTAACCCCAGATTACTATAACCCTAACCCCAGATTACTATAACCCTAACCCCAGATTACTATAACCCTAACCCCAGATTACTATTACACTAACCCCAGATTACTATAACCCTAACCCCAGATTACTATAACCCTAACCCCAGATTAATGTCTTGGACTTTCTTTGACCCTCCTTAGGGGTCTCTGAGTTTACTTTCTTGGAATCGCAGATAACTTTTTGGACTCCAGTGTCCAAATAACCCTCTTTGACCCCAGTGTCCAAATAACACTGTGTTGGTTCCTTCAGGAATACCTGGACCTGTCTGTTCTAACACTGTGTTGGTTCCTTCAGGAATACCTGGACCTGTCTGTTCTAACACTGTGTTGGTTCCTTCAGGAATACCTGGACCTGTCTGTTCTAACACTGTGTTGGTTCCTTCAGGAATACCTGGACCTGTCTGTTCTAACACTGTGTTGGTTCCTTCAGGAATACCTGGACCTGTCTGTTCTAACACTGTGTTGGTTCCTTCAGGAATACCTGGACCTGTCTGTTCTAACGCTGTGTTGGTTCCTTCAGGAATACCTGGACCTGTCTGTTCCTTTTGAGCAGTACTCACCAGCCTGCCAGGACTCCAGCAGTACTTGTTCCTCAGGAGACGACTCAGTGTTCGCCCACGACCCCCTCCCAGACGAATCCTGCTTCCCCAAACTGATCCAGGGGAATGAAGCCTGTCTCCCAAACCCTGTCAAACTGCTGCAGACCAATGGGGTGATCAGGACATAGATCACCCCGTGACATCTTTGAACCCGTGACATCTTTGAACCTTGAACCTGTTCTGTTTCCATAGAAACGCAGGCACTACTTCCACAGTGCTTCAGATATGTTTCTGTTCCTACTCTTGATAGAAATTAAATACAAACTGACACGTTTTTAAAAGACTCTTTGCATTGAAGGATGGATTTGTATTTTCCTTCTTCATAATGAAAATGTATATTTTTGTACTTGGCCAGTCTTTAGTTATTGACAATCCAATGGGTCCCACCATTCCCAGTCAGCCCCTTCAGTCGACTCCTTCAGCAGGAAATAAATATAGATGGGGACGTTTCTATGCATCTTTAAAAAGTTATTATTGTAAATATATAAACTCAAATATATCATATTGTTGCCTTGTACAATTTCCTAAAATATTGTTTTTGAGTCAAAGCATTGCAATCTAAAATACACTGTCATGATTATATAATCATTTAAAGTGATACAAAATGTCAATTTTAATAATTAACGTGTATATTTGTAAAGATATTTATAGACTTAACATGTGCTTCATCTAGTTTAGAATTTTAGTACTGTCAGCAAAGATTTTTTAATTTCTTTTTTTGTAACTTATTTGACAACAGAACAACATTATTTTCACAACTGGCAGATTTTATTTCTCTCGTTTTTTTATCCATCTTTTTTCATTTACAGTAAAAAAATAAATAAAGAATGTATGAAAGATTTAAAGCAATTTTAATGAGCAGAGCAGGACAATGAAATTTAGCTCGATTGAAATTTAAATCTAGGATGTGAAACGTTATTGAGTGTTAACTTGGTTACCTTGTAGTAATAACCAGATTAAATCGGTTATCCGGCCGTGTAAATACTGCCCCCTAGCCCTAACAGGTTAACAACTTGGTTACCTTGGTTGTAAAGTTGACTTTTGCAACATCAAAGCAAAAAGTAACTATTGCTGGGCAAGAAGAAGAAGAAGAAGACGAAGCTGAGTCTCTAAACTCACTAGAGAGGATTTTAGTAAAATATTTGCTAAAAGTCACATTTATTTTTGTACATTTTACATTTTAGGTATGTTTTACCATGCTAGTTTCCCATGCTAGTTCTAGAAGTAGTTACCATGCTAGTTTCCCATGCTAGTACTAGAAGTAGTTACCATGCTAGTTTCCCATGCTAGTTCTAGAAGTAGTTACCATGCTAGTTTCCCATGCTAGTACTAGAAGTAGTTACCATGCTAGTTTCCCATACTAGTACTAGAAGTAGTTACCATGCTATCTTCCCATGCTAGTACTAGAAGTAGTTACCATGCTAGTTTCCCATGCTAGTTCTAGAAGTAGTTACCATGCTAGTTTCCCATGCTAGTACTAGAAGTAGTTACCATGCTAGTTTCCCATGCTAGTACTAGAAGTAGTTACCATGCTAGCTTCCCATGCTAGTACTAGAAGTAGTTACCATGCTAGCTTCCCATGCTAGTACTAGAAGTAGTTACCATGCTAGCTTCCCATGCTAGTACTAGAAGTAGTTACCATGCTAGTTTCCCATGCTAGTACTAGAAGTAGTTACCATGCTAGCTTCCCATGCTAGTACTAGAAGTAGTTACCATGCTAGTTTCCCATGCTAGTTCTAGAAGTAGTTACCATGCTAGTTTACCATGCTAGTACTAGAAGTAGTTACCATGCTAGTTTCCCATGCTAGTACTAGAAGTAGTTACCATGCTAGCTTCCCATGCTAGTACTAGAAGTAGTTACCATGCTAGCTTCCCATGCTAGTTCTAGAAGTAGTTACCATGCTAGTTTCCCATGCTAGTTCTAGAAGTAGTTACCATGCTAGTTTCCCATGCTAGTTCTAGAAGTAGTTACCATGCTAGCTTCCCATGCTAGTTCTAGAAGTGTTTCCAAGATGGCGTAGCAGTCGGACGTCTGTGTTTTGTCTTGTTCCATCCCGTGTATATATCGTTTTCTTCGTATATATTTTTAATCCCAATTTCCATCTACAGCCTAAACATACTCTCCTGCAACCCGCCTCACCCAATGTGGTACGGATCTGCTATTTTTACACTTTAGAACCGGAACCCCCATCAGGAGCTAGCCAGCTAACTAGCTACTAGTCAGTTAGCCACTGCTAGTGGTCATCACCGTTAACTCAGACATAAGCCAGCCTCAGCCCGGTCAATTCCTGCTAGTCTGCACAGCGCGATGTCAACATAGAGCATATCGGACTGCTTATTCTCTACCACATCTCCTGGATTCCTACCGCAAGCTCTGAACCTTTACACCAGATCATCGCAGAAAGCTAGCTGCTATCTGAGTGGCTACCCCTGGCTAACGTCTCCGTCCCGAAGCAAGCACCTGTTAGCCTGGAGCTAGCCTCGAGCTCCTGGCTAGCCAAAGAGATCGATCAGACAATTCCTGGGCTTCAATAAATCTTTTGCCAATTGGCCTGGACCCTTTGCTGCAGACATGGAGCCCTGCCGATCCATCACGACTGGTCTGCCAACGTAATCCGTCCGAGGGGGTTTCAACAGGCTCTTCCGTTGCGACGTCCCCCTGAGGCCCATCTGCTAGCCTGCTAACCCTGGCCTGCTAGCTGTCTGAATCGCTGTGTCTCCAGCTCGCCTAGCTACTCACTGGACCCTATGATCACTCGGCTACACATGCCTCTCCCTAATGTCAATATGCTTTGTCTATTGCTGGTTTTGGTTAGTGATTATTGTCTTATTTCACTGTAGAGCCTCCAGCCCTGCTCAATATTCCTTAGCTAGCCCTTATGTTCCACCACCCACACATGCAGTGACCTCACCTGGCTTAAATGGTGCCTCCAGAGACATAACCTCTCTCATCGTCACTCAATGCCTAGGTTTACCTCCACTGTACTCACATCCTACCATACCCTTGTCTGTACATTATGCATTGTATCTATTCTTCCGTGCCCAGAAATCTGCTCTTTTACTCTCTGTTCCGAATGCACGAGACGACCAGCTCTTATAGCCTTTAGCCGTACCCTTATCCTACTTCTCCTCTGTTCCTCTGGTGATATAGAGGTTCACCCAGGCCCTGTATCCCCCCAGCATCACTCCCATTCCCCAGGCGCTCTCATTTGTTGTCTTCTGTAACCGTAAAAGCCTTGGTTTCATGCATGATAACATTAGAAGCCTCCCAAAGTTTGTTTTATTCACTGCTTTAGCACACTCCGCCAACCCGGATGTCCTAGCCGTGTCTGAATCCTGGCTTAGGAAGGCCACCAAAAATCCTGACATTTCCATCCCTAACTATAACATTTTCCGACAAGATAGAACTACCAAAGGGGGCAGAGTTGCAATCTACTCCAGCGACAGCCTGTAGAGTTCTGTCTTACTATCCAGGTCTGTGCCCAAACAATTTGAGCTTCTACTTTTAAAAATCCACCTTTCCAGAAACAAGTCTCTCACTGTTGCCGCCTGTTATAGACCCCCCTTCAGCCCCCAGCTGTGCCCTGGACACCATATGTGAATTGATCGCCCCCGATCTATCTTCAGAGTTCGTACTGTTAGGTGACCTAAACTGGGACATGCTTACTCCCCGGCCGTCCAACAATCTAAGCTAGATGCCTAGAACCAATTATCAAGAAACCTACCAGGTACAACCCTAAATCCGTAACCATGGGCACCCTCAGATATTATCCTGACCAACTTGCCCTCTAAATACACCTCTGCTGTCTTCAACCAGGATCTCAGCGATCACTGCCTCATTGCCTGCGTGCGTAATGGGTCCACGGTCAAATGACCACCCCTCATCACAGTCAAACGCGCCCTAAAACACTTCAGCGAGCAGGCCTTTCTAATTGACCTGGCCCGGGTATCCTGGAAGGATATTGACCTCATCCCGTCAGTAGAGGATGCCTGTTTGCTCTTCAAAAGTGCTTTCCTCACCATCTTAAATAAGTATGCTCCTTTCAAAAAATGTAGAACTAAGAACATATATGGCCCTTGGTTCACCCCAGACTTGACTGCACTTGACCAGCACAAAAACTTCCTGTGGCGTACTGCATTAGCATCGAATAGCCCCTGTCATATGCAACTTTTCAGGGAAGTCAGGAACCAATATACTCAGTCAGTTAGGAAAGCTCAGGCTAGCTTTTTCAAACAGACTGTAAAGTCCATGGATAATAAGAGCACCTCCTCTCAGCTGCCCACTGCACTGAAGATAGGAAACACTGTCACCACCGATAAATCTACAATAATCGATCATTTCAATAAGCGTTTTTCTATGGCTGGCCTTACTTTCCACCTGGCTACCCCTACCCCAGCCAACAGCTCTGCATCCCCTGCAGAAACTTGCCCAAGCCCCCCCCTCCCCCGCTTCTCCTTCACCCAAATCCAGACTGCTGATATTCTGAAAGAGCTGCAAAATCAGGATCCCTACAAATCAGCTGGCCTAGACCCTCTTTCTAAAATGGTTGCAACCCCTATTACTAGCCTGTCCAACCTCTTTCATATCATCTGAGATCTATAAAGATTGGAAAGCTGCCGCAGTCATCCCCCTCTTCAAAGGGGGTGACACTCTCGACCCAAACTGTTACAGACCTATATCCATCCTGCCCTGCCTTTCTAAAATCTTCGAAAGCCAAGTTAATAAACAGATCACTGACCATTTCGAATGCCACTGTACCTTCTCCACTATGCAATTTGGTTTCCGAGCTGGTCATGTGTGCACCTCAGCCATGCTCAAGGTCCTAAACGATATCATATCGCCATCGATAAAAGACAGTACTGTGCAGCCGTCTTCTTCGACCTGGCCAAGGCTTTTGACTCTGTCAATCCCCTCGTTCTTATCGACAGACTCAATAGCCTTGGCTTCTCAAATGACTGCCTCGCCTGGTTCACCAACTACTTCTCTGATAGAGTTCAGTGTGTCAAATTGGAGGGCCTGTTGTCTGGACCTCTGGCAGCCTCTATGGGGGTGCCACAGGGTTCAATTCTCGGGCCGACTCTCTTCTCTGTATATATCAATGCTGCTGGTGATTCTCTGATCCATCTCTACGCAGACGACACCATTGTGTATACATCTGGCCCTTCTTTGGACACTGTGTTAACAAACCTCCAAACGAGCTTCAACGCCATACAACTCTCCTTCCGTGGCCTCCATCTGCTTTTAAATGCTAGTAAAACTAAGCGCATGCTCATCAACTGATCGCTGCTCGCACCCTCCCGCCCAACTAGCGTCACTACTCTGGACGGTTCTGACCTAGAATATGTGGACAACTACAAATACCTAGGTGTCTGGTTAGACTGTAAACTCTCCTTCCAGACTCACATTCAGCATCTCCAATCCAAAATTAAATCTAGAATCAGCTTCCTATTTCACAACAATGCCTTCTTCACTCATTCAGCCAAACATACCCTCGTAAAACGGACTATCCTACCCATCCTTGACTTCGGGCAATGTAATTTACAAAATAGTCTCCAAAACTCTACTCAGCAAACTGAATGCAGTCTATCACAGTGCCGGCCATTTTGTCACCAAAGCCCCATATACTACCCACCACTGCGACCTGTATGCTCTCGTTGGCTGGCCCTCACTACATATTCGTCGCCAAACCCACTGGCTCCAGGTCATCTTTGCTAGGTAAAGCCCCGCCTTATCTCAGCTCACTGGTCACCATACCAACACCCACCCGTAGCACGTGCTCCACCAGGTATATCTCACTGGTCATCCCCAAAGCCACACTTCCTTTGGCCGCCTTTCCTTCCAGTTCTCTGCTGTCAATGACTGGAATGAATTGCAAAACTCCCTGAAGGTGGAGTCTTATATCTCCCTCTCTAACTTTAAGCATCAGCTGTCAGAGCAGCTTACCGATCACTGTACCTGCACACAGCCAATCTGTAAATAGCCCACCCAACTACCTCATCCCATGATCTCATGATTGAGGTAGTATGTACATGTAGATATGGTTAAAGTGACTATGCATATATGATGAGCAGAGAGTAGCAGTAGCGTAAAAGAGGGGTTGGCGGGTGGGTGGTGGGACACAATGCAGATAGCCCGGTTAGCCAATGTGCGGGAGCACTGGTTGGTCGGCCCAATTGAGGTAGTACATGAATGTATAGTTAAAGTGACTATGCATATATGATAAACAGAGAGTAGCAGCAGCAGCGTAAAAAGAGGGTTTGGGGGTGGTGGGGGGGGGGGGTGGGGGGGGGGGGGGGGGAGGTGCACACAATGCAAATAGTCTGGGTAGCCATTTGATTACCTGTTCAGGAGTCTTATGGCTTGGGGGTAAAAATTGTTGAGAAGCCTTTTTGTCCTAGACTTTGCACTCCGGTACTGCTTACCATGCGGTTGTAGAGAGAACAGTCTATGACTGGGGTGGCTGGGGTCTTTGACAATTTTTAGGGCCTTCCTCTGACACCCCTTGGTATATAATTCCTGGATGGCAGGCAGCTTAGCCCCAGTGATGTACTGGGCCGTACGCACTACTCTCTGTAGTGCCTTGCAGACGGAGGCCGATGCAGTTGTCGTACCAGGCAGTGATGCAACCAGTCAGGATGCTCTCGATGTTGCAGCTGTAGAACCTTTTGAGGATCTCAGGACCCATGCCAAATCTTTTTCGTTTCCTGAGGGGGAATTGGCTTTGTTGAGACTGGGGACAACAAGGAGTCATCAGGCCAGGTAGTCCTGAGGCATGGTCCTTGGGACCAGGTCCTCCGAGAGAGAGAGAGAAAGAGAAAGGAGAAAATTTGAGAGAGCATACTTAAATTCACACAGGACACCGGATAAGACAGGAGAAATACTCCAGATAAAACAGACTGACCCTAGCCTCCCGACACATAAACTACTGCAGCATAAATACTGGAGGCTGAGACAGGAGAGCTCGGGAGACACTGTGGCCCTGTCTGACGATACCCCTGGACAGGGCCAAACAGGCAGGATATAACCCACTTTGACAAAGCACAGCCCCCACACCACTAGAGGGATGTCTTCAACCACCAACGTACCATCCCGGGACAAGGCCGAGTATAGCCCACAAAGATCTCCGCCATGGCACAGCCCAAGGGGGGGCGCCAACCCAGACAGGAAGACCACGTCAGTGACGCACCCCTCCTAGGGACGGCATGGAAGAGCACCAGTGAGCCAGTGACTCGGCCCCTGTAATAGGGTTGGAGGCAGAGAATCCCAGTGGAGAGAGGGGAACCGGCCAGGAAGAGACAGCAAGGGCGGTTCGTTGCTCCAGCCTTTCCGTTCACCTTCACACTCCTGGGCCAGACTATACTTAATCATAGGACCTACTGAAGAGATAAGTCTTCAATAAAGACTTAAAGGTCGAGACCGAGTCTGCGTCTCTCACATGGATAGGCAGACCATTCCATAAAAATGGAGCTCTATAGGCTAAAGCCCTGCCTCCAGCTGTTTGCTTAGAAATTCTAGGGACAGTAAGGAGGCCTGCGTATTGTGACCGTAGCGTACGTGTAGGTATGTACGGCAGGACCAAATCGGAAAGATAGGTAGGAGCAAGGCCATGTAATGCTTTGTAGGTTAGCAGTAAAACCTTGAAATCAGCCCTTGCCTTAACAGGAAGCCAATGTAGAGAGGCTAGCACTGGAGTAATATGATCACATTTTTTGGTTCTAGTCAAGATTCTAGCAGCCGTGTTTAGCACTAATTGAAGTTTATTTAGTGCCTTATCCGGGTAGCTGGAAAGTAGAGCATTGCAGTAGTCTAATCTAGAAGTGATAAAAGCATGAATAAATGTTTCAGCATAATTTTTGGACAGAAAGTTTCAGACTTTTGCAATGTTACGTAGATAGAAGAAAGCTGTCCTTGAAACAGTCTTGATATGTTCGTCAAAAGAGAGATCAGGATCCAGAGTAACGCCGAGGTCCTTCACAGTTTCATTTCAGACGACTGTTCAACCATCCAGATTAATTGTCTACTGGGTTGAATTGTTAATCGATTAAAAGTCCTGGAATTAATTGATAGATGAATTAATTTAATACATTTAATTGTATTTTAATGTATGATTGCTAAATTACCGGTTGGTGCAGGTGATTGTCATAATAATAATAATTATAATAATAATAAGACCTGTATGGTAGTGAACCAGAGAAAAGGCATTTCTTCTTCTGTAGTCTAGTTGGATCTAGTAATGCTGATGAGCTGTTGTCTCCCGGTATATATTCTTCCATACTGGTTAAATAAGAGCTTGACCTATCGTGAGAGGATTATACTGTATACACTCTGCTGATGTTGTTGTTATGAGGAGGATACACACCCAGATGTATAATAGACCTGTCTCTCCATCATGTCTCTGTTTCTGAGGGGCCGCTGATTCCTTTCTCCTGGATACGGAGACGTTCTGGAGACGTTCTCCTGGATATGGAGACGTTCTCCTGGATATGGAGACGTTCTCCTGGATATGGAGACGTTCTCCTGGATATGGAGACGTTCTCCTGTCTCCTGGATATGGTTACCTTCTGACGTTCTCCTGCCTCCTGGATACGGAGACGTTCTCCTGCCTCCTGGATATGGAGACGTTCTCCTGCCTCCTGGATATGGAGACGTTCTCCTGGATATGGAGACGTTCTCCTGTCTCCTGGATATGGAGACGTTCTCCTGTCTCCTGGATATGGTTACCTTCTGACGTTCTCCTGCCTCCTGGATATGGAGACGTTCTCCTGCCTCCTGGATATGGAGACGTTCTCCTGCCTCCTGGATATGGAGACGTTCTCCTGTCTCCAGGATATGGTTACCTTCTGACGTTCTCCTGCCTCCTGGATATGGAGACGTTCTCCTGCCTCCTGGATATGGAGACGTTCTCTTGTCTCCTGCATATGGAGACGTTCTCCTGCCTCCTGGATATGGAGACGTTCTCCTGTCTCCTGGATATGGAGACGTTCTCTTGTCTCCTGCATATGGAGGCGTTCTCCTGTCTCCTGAATATGGAGACGTTCTGACGTTCTCCTGCCTCCTGGATAAGGAGGCGTTCTCCTGTCTCCTGAATATGGAGACTTTCTCCTGGATACGGAGACGTTCTCCTGTCTCCTGGATACGGAGACGTTCTGCTGTCTCCTGGATACGGAGACGTTCTGCTGCCTCCTGGATACGGAGACGTTCTCCTGGATACGGAGACGTTCTCCTGGATACGGAGACGTTCTCCTGGATACGGAGACGTTCTCCTGGATACGGAGACGTTCTCCTGTCTCCTG
The DNA here is from genome assembly GCF_965601325.2 of Salmo salar. NCBI lineage: Eukaryota > Metazoa > Chordata > Actinopteri > Salmoniformes > Salmonidae > Salmo > Salmo salar. Next base: position 486,655 of record NC_138291.1, read on the forward strand.
GATACGGAGACGTTCTCCTGTCTCCTGGATACGGAGACGTTCTCCTGTCTCCTGGATACGGAGACGTTCTCCTGGATATGGAGAAGTTCTCCTGGATACGGAGAAGTTCTCCTGGATACGGAGACGTTCTCCTGCCTCCTGGATACGGAGACGTTCTCCTGTCTCCTGGATACGGAGACGTTCTCCTGTCTCCTGGATACGGAGACGTTCTCCTGGATACGGAGACGTTCTCCTGGATACGGAGACGTTCTCCTGGATACGGAGACGTTCTCCTGGATATGGAGACGTTCTCCTGTCTCCTGGATATGGAGACGTTCTCCTGTCTCCTGGAAATCTGTTAGTTTTGCAACCAGCTTGGTCACCTCTGACTTGTCGTATTTATAGAAAAAGGTAGCTCTCCAAGCAGACTTTATTCTGCATCTGAATTTATGTGAGACTGAGTCAGGGTGTGATTGTTTCAGCAGGGGTGTTGTCGAGGTTACGCTCGGATATTGTTCCTGACAAGTAAACCATCTTCCTCATGTCTTTATCCAGGATGAATGATTAGTGATCAGGTATTTATTAAGGATCCAAGGCAGAAACTACTCTTCCAGGGGTCCAGCAACATTACGGCAGTTATACACAATAAAAAAATACATTTCATAACACTTTTCACAACACATTACATTTATTCCCTCAGGCCGCTACTCTACTATCACATATCTACAATTCAAAACCCATGTGTACGCGTGTGTTAGCGTGTGTTAGCATGTGTTAGCATCCTACACACCCTGAAAACTAATAGGCTTCTTGATAAAGATATGTTCAACACATCTACATGCCTTGCATTATGTATGTTGCTTTACTGTAGCGTACTGAACACATGACCTCTCTTAACAGCTGAGTGGAGTTGCTATTCATCCCTTCTGCCTCTCTGGATGGATGGAGAGCGATGTGGAGGGGCTAAAGGCCTGTATGTTTAAAGGGCAGCCAGCCCATAAGGCGGCTGGAGAGAGAGAGATGGTGGGGGGTATTTGAGAGGGGGGCAGGCAGAGAAATGGCTGATGTCCCCTTTTGTACTGAGGTGGGGCTGAGGGTCTAGTCTTCCCTGTGGCTCAGTTGGTAGAGCATGATGTGTGCAACGCCAGCGTTGTGGGTTCGATTCCCACGGGTGGGCGAGTACAAATGAAATGTATGCATTCACTACTGTAAGTCGCTATGGCTAAGAGCGTCTGCTAAATGACTAAAATGTAAATGTAAAAATGTGCATTCTGAAAGTATTCAGACTCCTTGACTTTTTCCACATTTTGTTATGTTACAGCCTTACTCTAAAATACAAATAAATCAGTTGAGAACAAGTCCTTTATTTAACTAGGCAAGTCAGTTAAGAACAATTTTTTTTTTACAATGACTGACTACCAAAAGGCCTCCTGCAGGTACTTGGGCTGGGATTAAAAATATAAATAAATTGAATAAAAATGTAGGACAAAACACACATCACTACAAGAGAGACAACATAACACTACATAAAGAGAGACCTAAGACAACAACACAGCATGGTAGCAACACAACATGGCAGCAGCACAGGGTACAAACATTATCGGGCACAAACAAAGGGCAAAAAGGTAGAGAACACAACAAAGCAGCCACAACTGTCAGTAAGAGGGTCCGTGATTGAGTCTTTGAATGAAGAGATGGAGATAAAACTGTTCAGTTTGAGTGTTTGAATGAAGAGATGGAGATAAAACTGTCCAGTTTGAGTGTTTGTTGGAGCTCGTTCCAGTCGCTAGCTGCAGCGAACTGAAGAGACGAGCGACCCAGGGATGTATATAGGAGGGACCTCACAATAGCTGTGCAGCAACACTCCCCATCCAACCTGATGTCAAGGGGTCTGAATGCTTTCTGAATGCACTGTATGTACTGATGCTGCAGGCTGCCCTCGTACTTGCTCGGCTGTTGAGCTCTGTACTGAGGCTGCTGTTCGGCCGTTGGCCCAGGTCCCGTCCCATCTGAAGTGCGTCCTGAAGGGAACTTCTTGCCCCTCAGTGGAACTTCCTGCTGCTGCTGGAGATTTCTATAGCTCTATTCACACTACTGTGGGGGCTAGTTTGCTACTCAATGGATAGTTCTGTTTTCACATTGCTGCTGCTGCTGGGGAGGATTTCTATCCATCCCTCCCCCCCTCCTCCTCCTCCCTCCTCCTCCCCTTCTCTCCTCCCTTTCTCTCCTCCCCCTCTCTCCTCCCTCCTCCCCCCTTCTCTCCCACCCCTCTCCCCCCTCTCCTCCTCTTTATTCCTCCCCCTCTCCTTCTCTCCTCCCCCTTCTCTCCACCCCTCTCCTCCTCTTTATTCCTCCCCCTCTCCTTCTCTCCTCCCCCTCCTTGCTCCTCCTCTTTACTCCTCCCCCTCATTCTTTTTGCTCCCTCTCCTCCTCTCCTCTCCTCTCCTCTCCCCCTTCTCTCCTCTCCCTCTCCTTCTCTTTGCTCCTCCCCCTCTCCTTCTCTTTGCTCCCCCCCTCCTTCTCTTCTCCTCCCCCTTGTTCCTCCCCCTCCTCTTTCCTCCTCTTTGCTCCTCCTCCTTCCCCTCCTCTTTGTTCCTCCCACTCTCTCCCCATCCACTGCCTCATTACTTTTTTTCCCACCGGTCCCAACCCCCATCTGGACCCAACCTCTAAATCACCCCTCAACCCTAAAGGGAGATGAGGAAGAGGAGAAGGAGGGAGAGGAGAGGAGTAGTCATTGATACATAAAGATTTGACTATTTCAATTGTGTATTCAAATGTGTTGAGGTAAAAGCAGAGTATTTTTTTTTTTACATTTTAGTCATTTAGCAGACTTACAGTAAGTGCATTTATCATAAGATAGCTAGGTGAGATAACCACTTATCACAAGCAGTCTCACCTGTTATGATAAATGCACTTACTGCGAACCACTGCTTTTAATCAGGGCAAGGTGACCGGAAACATGACCGAATACAGACAGTGTAGCTATTCCCTACACAAGGCAATCAAACAAGCTAACCGTCAGTATAGAGACAAAGTGGAGTCGCAATTCAACGGCTCAGACACGAGAGGTATGTGGCAGGGTCTACAGTCAATCACGGACTACAAAAGAAAAACCAGCCCCGTCGCGGACCACGATGCCTTGCTCCCAGACAGACTAAACAACTTCTTTGCTCGCTTTGAGGACAACACAGTGCCACTGACACGGCCCGCTACCAAAACCTGCGGGCTCTCCTTCACTGCAGCCAACGTGAGTAAAACATTTAAACGTGTTAACCCTCGCAAGGCTGCAGGCCCAGATGACATCCCTAGCCGCGTCCTCAGAGCATGCGCAGACCAGCTGGCTGGTGTGTTTACGGACATATTCAATCAATCCTTATCCCAGTCTGCTGTTCCCACATGCTTCAAGAGGGCCACCATTGTTCCTGTTCCCAAGAAAGCAAAGGTAACTGAACTAAATGACTACCGCCCCGTAGCACTCACTTCCGTCATCATGAAGTGCTTTGAGAGACTAGAGCGATAACGAGAAAGTTGATCAGAGACAACACACTCAAGTGTTTTGGAAAGAAAAGAAAGAAGGTACACAGGTCTGTAGGTTTTGACGTCAGATGAGTCGAGTGTTGGTTTCTTGAGGAGGGGAGCAACTCAGGCCATTTTGAAGTCAGAGGGAATGCAGCCAGTGGTCAGGGATGAGTTGATGAGGGAAGTGAGAAGGTCTCCAGAGATGGTCTGGAGAAGGGAGGAAGGGAATGGGGTTGAACGGGCAGGTTGTTGGGTGGCCAGACCTTACTAGTTGCAGGATGGGAGAAAGATGTCAAGGCGTAGGGTAGTTCTGTGTGAGTGACACCAGTGGACTCAATAGGGTGAGGGAATTAGTAACGGATGTCATAAACCTTTTTTTCAAAGTGGTTGACAAAGTCGTCCACAGAGGGAGGAATGGAGGATTAAGGAGGGAGGAGGGGGTGGAAAAAAGTTTCCTAGGGTTTAAAGGCAGAAGCTAGAAATTTAGAGTGCTAGAAAGTGGCTTTAGCAGAGGATCCAGAGGAATAGAAGGTCGAGAGGAGGGAGTGAAAGGATGATAGGTCCCCCGGAAGTTTAGTTTTCCTCCATTTTTGTTCAGCTGCCCACAGCCCTGTTCTGTAAGCTCGCAATGAGTCACTCAGCCACGGAGCAGGAGGAGAGGGTAGAGCCGGGCCGGGAGGAAAGGGGACAGAGCGAGTCATAGGATGTGGAAAGGGAGGAGAGTTGGTTTGAAGAGGGAGAATCAGGAGACAGGAGGGAGAAGGATTTAGCAGAAGGGAGAGACGATGGGATAGAAGAGGAGAAAGTAGTGGGAGAGAGAGCAATGATTGTGATGGCGCATGACCATCTGTGTAGGGGAGTGGTTAGGGTTGGAGGAGAGGGAGACAGGAAAGGAAAAAAGTAGTGATCAGAGACCTGGAGGGGGGTTACAGTGAGATTAGTAGGAGAACAGACCTGGAGGGGGGTTACAGTGAGATTAGTAGGAGAACAGCCTCTAGTAAAGATGAGGTCAAGCGTATTGCCTGTCTTGTGAGTTGGAGGGGATTGGGAAAGGGTGAGGTCAAAAGAGGCAGGGAGGGGAAAGAGCGAGTTGGAAAGAAATTAATCAAAAGTAGATGTCGGGAGGTTGAAGTCAGAAAGTACAAAGAGCAGTGAGCCATCGTCAGAAAATTAGCTTATCAAGGTGTCAAGCTCATTGATTAACGCTCTAAGGTCACCTGGTGGGAAATAGATGACAATAATGTTAAGTTTGATTAGACAAGTGACAGTGACAGCATGGAATTCAAATGAGGAGATGGACAGGTGAGAGGGAGAAAAGAGAAAATCTCCAGTTAGGAGAAATGAGTAGCCCTGTGCCACAACCATGACGACCAGATGCTCTCAGACTATGAGAGAAAACACAGTCAGATGAAGAGAGAGCAGCTGGAGTAGCAGTGTTCTCTGGGGTTGATCCATGACTCTGTCAGGGCCAATAAGTCAAGGACTGAAGGGCAGCCTAGGCTGGGATGAACTCAACGTTCTTGACCGCAGATCGGCAGTTCCAAATGCTGCCAGAGCCCCGGGTTGTGTGCACAAGGTACACTAAATTAGAAAAGGTTGCAGCCAAGGGGTGTGGAGTGTCTAAAGCCTACAGGGAGAGGTGCGAACAGGTATAGAAAACACACGAGGGGACAAAATGGCGCCGTAGAGAGAACACTGTGTTTCAGCGAGCTCCCGTGGCATTCGTACATTTTTCTTTTAACATTAATTTTCTAGCTTGAAAAAGTGGTAGAATTTGCTAAATAAGTTATCCTACAATGAGTCTTAGTGGCTATTTCTCAAAAAATGTCCAACAACATGCCCAGCAGAACTACTAAGACCTCGACCAAAACAACCATCCATGTAGATGTGCAGGAGGAGCTAGCTAACGTTAGCGAAGCTAACAACATTGCGGATCCAGGAACAATGGACCTGGTGATTCAAAGGATGACGGATAACATTACTAAAGTGATCGATGTTAAGATAAGAACGGTCCTGGAAGCAATAGCAGGCCATTCAGCTGAACTGCAGAGGGTTGTCAAACGGGTGGATGAGGCGGAAGGAAGAATTGCTACTGTGGAAACTTCAACTACATCAATGGACACTAAGATAAAGGCACTTGAGGAACAGGTGCGCGAAATGGTGGAGCACATTGACGACTTGGATAATCGAGGACGCAGATGCAATATCCGTGTTGTGGGACTCCCGGAAAATTCTGAAGGGACACGTTCAGTAAAATCTTTTGAGGAATGGATCCCTGGCTACCTACAAATGGACACTAAGGCTGGTCGTGTGAAGCTGGACAGAGCACATCGCTCTCAAGCACCGATACCTGGTCCCAATCAGCGCCCACGGCCAGTGGTTATAAAGCACCGATACCTGGTCCCAACCAGCGCCCACGACCAGTGGTTATAAAGCACCGATACCTGGTCCCAACCAGCGCCCACGGCCAGTGGTTATAAAGCACCGATACCTGGTCCCAACCAGCGCCCACGACCAGTGGTTATAAAGCACCGATACCTGGTCCCAACCAGCACCCACGACCAGTGGTTATAAAGCACCGATACCTGGTCCCAACCAGCGCCCACGACCAGTGGTTATAAAGCACCGATACCTGGTCCCAACCAGCGCCCACGACCAGTGGTTATAAAGCACCGATAACTGGTCCCAACCAGTGCCCACGACCAGTGGTTATAAAGTTCCACAACTTTACCGACAAGCAGTGTGTCATGGATGCGGCCAGAAACATCGGTTCTGACGGTAGTCGACGTAAAGGTCCAAAGGTCTCATTCTTCAATGATTATTCCACAGCGGTTGTACGAAGGCGCAAAGCGTTTGATAAGGTGGAAGCTCGACTCTAGAGAATGAAGATGGACTACGCACTGCTGTACCCGGCCACATTGAAGATTATGGTCAACGGATCGCCTAAAAAAACTCTACACATCTGAAGAGGCTGCTGCGTTTATTGACTCTCTCGGGTAAATAACCTTAAGCTGCACCTCCATTGGATAACTTTTTATTTGAATCTGATCATGAAGCAGTGGGGTGAGTTCTCACGTGCTCCTGTTCAGTAATATTCGTATCGTTATTATTTTTCTTGCTAAAGTAACTGCCACTATAGCTCAGACTGAGATATGTGTGAATCTGTATTGGTGCCCAGGCTTGGTTTTATGTGGAAGAGCCTCAGTATTCTTCTATTGATTTTCATTTCCACATATACAAAGGATGAGGCTATTGAGTGGCTATGCGGACTTAAGAGTCTACATTGGAGAGTTGAAATCCCCTGCATGTTATCTAGTGGGAAAACCCCCTTTTGGATCTTTACATGTTACATTTTGAGTTTAGTATAGTTCAGGGTTCAGATCGCTTGTTTATGCTCGGTGAGACTGATGAGAGTTCAACACATGGGAGAAGGTAACACCCCATCTTTACAGTAGGATTCAGTCTGGATATTGATTGGTCAAAGCGCAATGGCAGGTAACAGACTGCATGTATGTACATGGAACATTAGAGGGAGCCATAACTCCATTAAATGGAAAAAGGTACTGTATTTTTTGAAAAAATTAAATATTGATATTGCCCTGTTACAAGAAACTCATTTGGAAGATAAGGAGCATCTGAAATTGCAACAAGGGGGGGTTTGGTCAAGTGTTTTTCTCATCATTTACATCCAGATGTAGAGGTGTAGCAATTCTTTCTTGCTCGCACGCGCTTTTTCCGTTCTGCCCATACATTTTCTATAGGATTGAGGTCAGGGCTTTGTGATGGCCACTGCAATACCTTGACTTTGTTGTCCTTAAGCCATTTTGCCACAACTTTGGAAGTATGCTTGGGGTCATTGTCCATTTGAAAGACCCATTTGCGACCAAGCTTTAACTTCCTGACTGATGTCTTGAGATGTTGCTTCAATATATCCACTTAATTTTCCTCCCTCATGATGCCATCTATTTTGTGAAGTGCACCAGTCCTTCCTGCAGCAAAGCACCCCCACAACATGATGCTGCCACCCCCGTGCTTCACGGTTGGGATGGTGTTCTTCAGCTTGCAAGCGTCACCCTTTTTCCTCCAAATATAACAATGGTCATTATGGCCAAACAGTTCTATTTTTGTTTCATCAGACCAGAGGATATTTCTCCAAAAAGTACAATCTTTGTCCCCATGTGCAGTTGCAAACCGTAGTCTGGCTTTTTTATGCCGGTTTTAGAGCAGTGGCTTCTTCCTTGCTGATCGGCCTTTCAGGTTATGCCGATATAGGACTCGTTTTACTGTGGATATAGATGTCCTAACCGACTTGCCAAAACTATAGTTTGTTAACAAGAAATTTGTGGAGCGGTTGAAAAATGAGTTTTAATGATTCCAACCTAAGTGTATGTAAACTTCCGACTTCAATTGTATGTATGTATGTATGTATGTATGTATGTTGTATGTATGTATGTATGATGTATGTATGTATGATGTATGTATGTATGTATGTATGTGTAAGTGAGTGCTGTTTTTTGCTTTGTCTCTCTTAATATGGGTGAAAATTGTGAAATTCCAATAAAAATACTGTTACAAAAGAAAAACACACACAGTTGACAAAGCTACAAAAGAGCAAAATTAGATAATCTGTAAATAACTAGGTAAGATACTCGAGAGGGGTGTGGAGCCTTCTTCGAAAGGCAGAACAGTCTTGTTTCGGCGACAGTCTTAGTTTTACGACAAGACCGCCACTTACAGCTGCCGCTGAGAAAACCAGGGGAGACTGAAGTACTGACACTAATCGCTAAATGCCGAGCAGAGGTGAAGTCCTCCCTGTACTAATTGCTGATTGCATAGGAGAAGTGAAAGTACACCTACAATCATTCCATTCATAAAAGTAGAAATCCAGTGGGTTGGAAAAACCAAATTATAACAGAAATGCTCCTGAAGGGTGACAAAAAAAATGTCTCAAATAAAACATCTATAAAATAAACTACCCACTGGGCAAAAACTGGTTGAATCAACATCGTTTCCACATCGTCGCCAATGCTCATTTAATGTGAGCGGGTCAGACGCGCAATCTAAGGAATACCGATCTCGTCTTTGAGCAGTCCCAGACACAATCTGCAATGCTCTTGTAGTGTGATATGTGCAACGACAGGTTTTGAGAACAGTGATCAGCGATAGCCAATGAGAGCTCACCAGAGAAGAAGCCAGTGGGATGACGTTGTTTCCCAGAATGTGTCGACTCTCCAGCAGGAGCCATGACTACCACTAGTATGCATTTGTACTTTCCAAAGCCGACGTGTCAAATTGTTATAGCTCTGACATTAACAAGCAATGTTATTCAATTAAAAATGTTGGCTAGATATCTCAACTCTGTATGGCGACCCGTGAATGTCTGACTGAAAACGTTTATGAGGCTGCTTGGGGCCACAGCTCTTTGTAGCTACGTTAAATCTAATCACAAACTCAAATAGCTGAAATAAGTACACAAAACAAAAATAAAACGCAACATGCAACAATTTGAGTTTGAGATTATTTATATTTTAACAGAGACAGTGCACATTAATCAACGTTTCAGTAAAAGTGCCGGTTTTAGCCAGCCGGCTAATTTTCAACCGTAGTCCCTGGGCAGGTTATTAAAAACAATTACAATATAGACAATTATTGAACAGTGAGCACACGCAGAGCAACATAGGACAAGCAAGACATAGCATACAGACAGAGCAACATAGAACAAGCAAGATGTAGCATACAGACAGAGCAACATAGAACAAAAAGCAACAAGACAAAATCCATAAAAGCAACAGTGTTTCCACACCTCACAAGCTACAGACAACATGGAAAGCGGCAATACACAGCTAGGGATTATGTTCACAAATCTGATTGACCTTTAGCCATGTCTTCATGCATTTTGTGAAACAAAAGTACTGAGTGGAGGGGGAGGAGCCAGGCCATTTAGGATCTGGAATGCAAGACATGCGTCGGTGTATTGCACAAGATTTTCCCAACTCAGGAGCTCATGCTTTCTGAGGATGTAACAGTGATGATGGATATTGGGCTTCCTATCGAGCACTTTGAGAGCCTGTTTGTAGACAGACTGAATGGGTTTTAATGTTGTACAGCAAGCTTGGGCCCAACTAGTCAAGCAGTATGTTAAGTGGGGGAGTATCATCGATTTGAAGCACAGTCTTGTTACCTCTGTAGTCAAACAATTTTGTATAAATCGGAAATTAGCGAGGTTGGATTTGGTTATTTGAATTACCTTTTTCACCTGCTTTTTAAAAGAGAGGTTGGAATCAAGTATGATGCCAAGGTACTTAAAATCAGATACCACCTGGAGCTTCTCCCCTGATACACAGACATCTGGTTCAGTAGCATCAGATACCACCTGGAGCTTCTCCCCTGATACACAGACATCTGGTTCAGTAGCATCAGATACCACCTGGAGCTTCTCCCCTGATACACAGACATCTGGTTCAGTAGCATCAGATACCACCTGGAGCTCCTCCCTGATACACAGACATCTGGTTCAGTAGCATCAGATACCACCTGGAGCTTCTCCCCTGATACACAGACATCTGGTTCAGTAGCATCAGATACCACCTGGAGCTTCTCCCCTGATACACAGACATCTGGTTCAGTAGCATCAGATACCACCTGGAGCTTCTCCCCTGATACACAGACATCTGGTTCAGTAGCATCAGATACCACCTGGAGCTTCTCCCCTGATACACAGACATCTGGTTCAGTAGCATCAGATACCACCTGGAGCTTCTCCCCTGATACACAGACATCTGGTTCAGTAGCATCAGATACCACCTGGAGCTTCTCCCCTGATACACAGACATCTGGTTCAGTAGCATCAGATACCACCTGGAGCTTCTCCCCTGATACACAGACATCTGGTTCAGTAGCATCAGATACCACCTGGAGCTTCTCCCCTGATACACAGACATCTGGTTCAGTAGCATCAGATACCACCTGGAGCTTCTCCCCTGATACACAGACATCTGGTTCAGTAGCATCAGATACCACCTGGAGCTTCTCCCCTGATACAGACATCTTGTTCAGTAGCATCAGATACCACCTGGAGCTTCTCCCCTGATACACAGACATCTGGTTCAGTAGCATCAGATACCACCTGGAGCTTCTCCCCTGATACACAGACATCTGGTTCAGTAGCATCAGATACCACCTGGAGCTTCTCCCCTGATACAGACATCTTGTTCAGTAGCATCAGATACCACCTGGAGCTTCTCCCCTGATACACAGACATCTGGTTCAGTAGCATCAGATACCACCTGGAGCTTCTCCCCTGATACACAGACATCTGGTTCAGTAGCATCAGATACCAGCTGGAGCTTTTCCCCTGATACACAGACATCTGGTTCAGTAGCATCAGATACCACCTGGAGCTTCTCCCCTGATACACAGACATCTGGTTCAGTAGCATCAGATACCACCTGGAGCTTCTCCCCTGATACACAGACATCTGGTTCAGTAGCATCAGATACCACCTGGAGCTTCTCCCCTGATACAGACATCTTGTTCAGTAGCATCAGATACCACCTGGAGCTTCTCCCCTGATACACAGACATCTGGTTCAGTAGCATCAGATACCACCTGGAGCTTCTCCCCTGATACACAGACATCTGGTTCAGTAGCATCAGATACCAGCTGGAGCTTTTCCCCTGACACATAGACATCTGGATTGTACTGAGTTACAGTTCAAGAGGATAAGGAAGTCAGTCAATTAAAATAAATTCATTAGTTCCTAATATATGGATTTCACATGACTGGGCATAGGCCCACCCACTTGGGAGACAGGCCCACCCACAGCCAATCAGAATGAGTTTTTCCCCACAAAAAGGCTTTAAGCAAATTGGAGTGGGTCTAGGGTGTCAGGTAGGGTGGAGGTGATATGATCCTTGACTAGTCTCTCAAAGCACTTCATGATGACGTAAGTGAGTGCTACAGGGCGGTTGTCATTTAGCTCAGCTACCTTAGCTTTCTTGGGAACAGGAACAATGGTGGCCCTCTTGAAGCATGTGGGAACAGCAGACTGGGATAAGGATTGATTGAATATGTCCGTAAACACACCAGCCAGCTGGCCTGCACATGCTCTGAGGACACGGCTAGGGATGCCGTCTGGGCCTGCAGCCTTGCGAGGGTTAACACGTTTAAATGTTTTACTCACGTTGGCTGCAGTGAAGGAGAGCCCGCAGGTTTTGGTAGCGGGCCGTGTCAGTGGCACTATATTGTCCTCAAAGCGAGCAAAGAAGTTGTTTAGTCTGTCTGGGAGCAAGACATCGTGATCCGCGACGGGGCTGGTTTTTCTTTTGTAGTCCGTGATTGACTGTAGATCCTGCCACATACCTCTCGTGTCTGAGCCGTTGAATTGCGACTCCACTTTGTCTCTATACTGACGGTTAGCTTGTTTGATTGCCTTGCGGAGGGAATAGCTACACCGTCTGTATTCGGTCATGTTTCCGGTCACCTTGCCCTGATTAAAAGCAGTGGTTCGCACTTTCAGTTTTGCGCGAATGCTGCCATCAATCCACGGTTTCTGGTTGGGGAATGTTTTAATAGACGCTGTGGGTACAACATCACCGATGCACTTGCTAATAAACTCGCTCACCGAATTAGCGTATTCATCAATATTGTTGTTCAACGTTATGCGGAACATATCCCAGTCCACGTGATCGAAGCAATCTTGAAGCGTGGAATCCGATTGGTCGGACCAGCATTGAACAGACCTGAGCACGGGTGCTTCCTGTTTTAGTTTCTGTCTATAGGCTGGGAGCAACAAAATGGAGTCGTGGTCAGCTTTTCCGAAAGGAGGGCAGGGGAGGGCCTTATATGCATCGCGGAAGTTAGAATAACAATGATCCAGGATTTTGCCAGCCCGGGTCGTGCATTCGATATGCTGATAAAATTTAGGGAGCCTTGTTTTCAGATTAGCCTTGTTAAAATCACCAGCTACAATAAATGTAGCCTCAGTATATGTGGTTTCCAGTTTACATAGAGTCAAATTAAGTTCGTTCAGGGCCGTCGATGTGTCTGCTTGGGGGGGGGGGGGGGGGAATATACACAACTGTGATTATAATCGAAGAGAATTCTCTTGGTAGATAATGCGGTCGGCATTTGATTGTGAGGAATTCTAGGTCAGGTGAACAAAAGGACTTGAGTTCCTGTATGTTGTTATGATTACACCACGTCTCGTTAATCATAAGGCATACAACCCTGCCCTTCTTCTGACCAGAGAGATGTGAAGAAACCAGGTGTCTGTACCGACTCAGATAGCGTGTCTCGAGTGAGCCATGTTTCCGTGAAACAAAGAACGTTACAGTCTCTGTGGAAGGCAACCCTTGCTCGGATTTCGTCTACCTTGTCAAGAGACTGGACATTGGCGAGTAGTATGCTCGGGAGCGGTGCGCGATGTGCCCGTCTACGGAGCCTGACCAGAAGACCGCTCTGTCTGCCCCTTCTGCGGCGCCATTGTTTTGGGTCGCCAGCTGGGATCCGATCCATTGTCCTGGGTGGTAGGTGGGCCAAACAGAGGATCCGCTTCGGGAAAGTCGTATTCCTGGTCGTAATGTTGGTGAGTTGACGTTGCTCTTATATCCAATAGTTCCTCCCGGCTGTATGTAATAAAACCTAAGATTTCCTGGGGTAACAATGTAAGAAATAACACACATAAAAAAATAAAAAATACTGCATAGTTTCCTAGGAACGCGAAGCCATCTCTGTCGGCGTCGGATGCTATTTCATCAGATTATTGATATGCCACACCTGTCAGGTGGCGGGATTATCTTGGTAGAGGAGAAATCACTAACAGGGATGTTAACAAATTTGGGCACAACATTTTAGAGAAATAAACTTCTCGTGGACAATTTCTGTGATCGTTTATTTCAGCTCATGAAACATGGTGCCAACACTTTACATGTTGCATTCATATTTTTGATCAGTATAAATGAAATCAATAAGCGAATAGTAAAATAGTCAGATTAAAAACTAAAATAGCAGTGCAGACTGTAATATTTTGCTAAGTGCAGAGGTTTTTTATTATTTTTATTTAACCAGGTAGGCTAGTTGAGAACAAGTCCTTTATTTAACCAGGTAGGCTAGTTGAGAACAATTTCTCATTTACAACTGCGACCTGGCTAAGATAAAGCAAAGCAGTGCGACACAAACAACACAGAGTTACACATAGGATAAACAAACATACAGTCAATAATACAGCAGAACAAAAAGTATATATACAGTGTGTGCAAATGAGGTAAGATTAGGGAGGTAAGGCAATAAAATAGGCCATAGTGGCGAGGTAATTACGATATAGCAATTCCACACTGGGGTGGTAGATGTGCAGAAGATGAATGTGCAAGTAGAGATACTGGGGTGCAAATGAGCAAGATAAATAAATACAGTATGGGGATGAGGTGGTTGGATGGGCTGTTTACAGATGGGCTATGTACAGGTGCAGTGATCTGTGAGCTGCTCTGACAGCTGGTGCTTGAAGTTAGTGAGGGAGATAAGAGTCTCCAACTTCAGTGATTTTTGCAGTTCGTTCCAGTCATTGGCAGCAGAGAACAGGAAGGAAAGGCAGCCAAAGGAGAAATTGGCTTTGGGAGTGACCAGTGAAATATACCTGCTGGAGCGCGTACTATGGGTGGGGCTGCTATGGTGACCAGTGAACTGAGATAAGGCGGGGCTTTACCTAGCAAAGACTTGTAGATGACCTGGAGCCAGTGGGTTTCACGACGAGTATGAAGTGAGGGCCAGCCAACAAGAGCATACAGGTCGCAGTGGTGGGTAGTGTATGGGGCTTTGGTGACAAAACGGATGGCACTGCGATAGACTGCATCCAATTTGCTGAGTAGGGTGTTGGAGGCTATTTTGTAAATGACTTCGCCAAAGTCGAGGATCGGTAGGATAGTCAGTTTTACGAGGGTATGTTTGGCAGCATGAGTGAAGGAGGCATTGTTGCAAAATAGGAAGCCGAATCGAGATTTAATTTTGTATTGGAGATGCTTAATGTGGGTCTGGAACGAGAGGTTACAGTCTAACCAGACACCTAGGTATTTGTAGTTGTCCACATATTCTAAGTCAGAACGGTCCAGAGTAGTGATGCTGGATGGGCAGACAGCAATCGGTTGCATTTAGCTTTACTTGCATTTAAGAGCAGTTGGAGGCCACGGAAGGAGAGTTGTATGGCATTGAAGCTCGTCTGGAGGTTAGTTAGCACAGTGTCCAAAGAAGGGCCAGAAGTATACAGAATGGTGTCGGCTGCGTAGAGGTGGATCAGAGAATCACCAGCAGCAAGAGCGACATCATTAATATATACAGAGAAGAGAGTTGGCCCGAGAATTGAACCCTGTGGCACCCACATAGAGACTGCCAGAGGTCCAGACAACAGGCCCTCCGATTTGACACACTGAACTCTATCAGAGAAGTAGTTGGTGAACCAGGCGAGGTAGTCATTTGAGAAACCAAGGCTGTTTAGTCTGCCGAAAAGAATGTGGTGATTGACAGAGTCGAAAGCTTTGGCCAGGTCGATGAATACGGCTGCACAGTAATGTCTCTTATCGATGGCGGTTATGATATCGTTTAGGACCTTGAGCATGGCTGAGGTGCACCCATGACCAGCTCTGAAACCAGATTGCATAGCGGAGAAGGCACGGTGGGATTCGAAATGGTCGGTGATTTGTTTGTTAACTTGGCTTTCGAAGACCATAGAAAGGCAGGGAAGGATAGATATAGGTCTGTAGCAGTTTGGGTCTAGAGTGTCTCCCCATTTGAAGAGGGGGATGACCGTGGCAGCTTTCCAATCTTTGGGGATCTCAGACGATACGAAAGAGAGGTTGAATAGGCTAGTAATAGGGGTTGCAACAATTTCGGCAGATCATTTTAGAAAGAGAGGGTCCAGACTGTCTAGCCTGGCTCATTTGTAGGGGTCCAGATTTTGCAGCTCTTTCGGAACATCAGCTATCTGGATTTGGGTGAAGGAGAAATGGGGGAGGCTTGGGTGAGTTGCTGTGGGGGTGCCGGGCAGTTGACCGGAGTAGGGGTAGCCAGGTGGAAAGCATGGCCAGCCGTAGAAAAATGCTTATTGAAATTCTCAATTATCGTGGATTTATCAGTGGAGACAGTGTTTCGTAGCCTCAGTGCAGTGGGCAGCTGGGAGGAGGTGCTCTTATTCTCTTACAGTGTCCCAGAACTTTTTAGAGTTTGTGCGACAGGATGCAAATTCCTGTTTGAAAAAGCTAGCCTTTGCTTTCCTAACTGCTTGTGTATATTGGTTCCTAACTTCCCTGAAAAGTTGCGTATCACAGAGGCTATTCGATGCTAATGCAGAACGCCACAGGATGTTTTTGTGCTGGTCAAGGGCAGTCAGGTCTGGAGTGAACCAAGGGCTATATCTGTTCCTGGTTCTACATTTTTTAAATGGGGCATGCTTAATTAAGATGGTGAGGAAAGCACTTTTAAAGAATAACCAGGCATCCTCTACTGACAGGATGAGGTCAATATCCTTCCAGGATACCCGAGCCAAGTCGATTAGAAAGGTCTGCTCGCTGAAGTGTTTTAGGGAGTGTTTGACAGTGATGAGGGGTGGTCGTTTGACCGCAGACCCATTACGGATGCAGGCAATGAGGCAGTGATCACTGAGATCTTGGTTGAAAACAGCAGAGGTGTATTTAGAGGGCAAGTTGGTTAGGATGATATCTATGAGGGTGCCCGTGTTTACGGATTTGGGGTTGTACCTGGTAGGTTCATTGATCATTTGTGTGAGATTGAGGGCATCAAGCTTAGGTTGTAGGATGGCCGGGGTGTTAAGCATGTCCCAGTTTAGGTCACCTAACAACACGAGCTCTGAAGATAGATGGGGGGCAATCAATTCACATATGGTGTCCAGGGCACAGCTGGGGGTAGAGGGTGGTCTATAGCAAGCGGCAACAGTGAGAGACTTGTTTCTGGAAAGGTGGATTTTTAGAAGTAGAAGCTCGAATTGTTTGGGCACAGACCTGAATAGTATGACAGAACTCTGCAGGCTATCGCTGGAGTAGATTGCAACTCCGCCCCCTTTGTCAGTTCTATCTTGTCGGAAAATGTTATAGTTAGGGATGGAAATTTCAGGGGTTTTGGTGGTCTTCCTAAGCCAGGATTCAGACACAGCTAGGACATCCGGGTTGGCAGAGTGTGCTAAAGCAGTGAATAAAACAAACTTAGGGAGGAGGCTTCTGATGTTAACATGCATGAAACCAAGGCTTTTACGGTTACAGAAGTCAACCAATGAGAGCGCCTGGGGAATGGGAGTGAAGCTCGGGGCTGCAGGGCCTGGGTTGACCTCTACATCACCAGAGGAACAGAGGACGAAAAGGATAAGAGTACGGCTACAGACTATAAGAACTGGTCGTCTAGTGCATTCGGAACAGAGAGTCAAAGGAGCAGATTTCTGGGCACGGAAGAATAGATACAAGGCATAATGTACAGACAAAGGTATGGTAGGATGTGAGTACAGTGGAGGTAAACCTAGGCATTGAGTGACGATGAGAGAGGTTATGTCTCTAGAGGCACCATTTAAGCCAGGTGAGGTCACTCCATGTGTGAGGGGTGGAACAAAAGGGCTAGCAGATGGGCCTCAGGGGGACGTTGCAACGGAAGAGCCTGTTGAAACCCCCTTGGACGGATTACGTCGACAGACAAGTCCTGATGGATCGGCAGGGCTCCGTGTCTGCAGCAAAGGGTCCAGGCCAATTGGCAAAAGATTTATTGAAACCCAGGAATTGTCTGAGGGATCTCTTCGGCTAGCCGGGAGATAGGCCTAGCATCAGGCAAGTTCCAGGCTAACTGGTGCTTGCTTCGGGACAGAGACGTTAGCCAGGAGGTGCCACTCAGATAGCAACTAGCTAGCTGCGATGATCCGGCGTAAAGGTTCAGAGCTTGCGGTAGGAATCTGGAGATTTGGTAGAGAAAAAGCAGTCCAATATGCTCTGGGTTGATATCGCGCTGTGCAGACTAGCAGGAATTGACCGGGCTGAGGCTGGCTGGTGTCCGAGTTAACGGTGAGGACCGCTAGCAGTGGCTAACTGACTACTAGCTAGTAGCTAGTAGCTGGCTAGGTTCTGATGGGGGTTCCGGTTCTAAAGTATAAAAATAGCAGATCCGTACCACATTGGGTGAGGTGGGTTGCAGGAGAGTATGTTCAGTCTGTAGATGGAAATTGAGATTAAAAATATGTACGAAATATATAGGAAGAAAACGATATATTCACGGGATGGGACAAGACAAACAAAACAGACACCTGACTGCTACGCCATCTTGGAATTGAAAGTAATTGAATTATAGCGTGCATTATAGGGAAATAATGCACGCTCTAGAATGGCCTTCAGGCCAATCAGAAATTAATATTCAACAATGCCATGGAGTCAAAATAGTTATTTTGATATTCTTCAGAGAACCCATGGAGATAACTAACAAAGGTTTGTTTTTGAACAGGGCAATGCTATCTGGGATTCTTGGGGCGTCCCTACCTTTTCCATCATTTCCAGGACCATCCCAACTTCAACAAATGTGAAAATGGGCATTTCTATGTTTTGTGGTAAAATAGATAGAGGAAGATAAGTGTTTCCAATGACATCACCAACCAATTAGTAGACAATGACTTGGTAATTAGTATGCAACACATACTAAAAATGTGTTAAAATCACGATGCACACCGATGATGTTATTGGAAACACTTCAAATCCAATTGTATTGGTCGCGCACATATATTTAGCGGGTGTTCCACGGGGGGCTCAGGTGGCAAATAGAACCATCCTTGTGACAGCGAGTTCTGGTGTGGGCCAACGGAAGGGCGGATGTGGCCGCGGGCACGCGCACCGACGAGATGCCGCACCCGACGGGGTAAGAAGAAACGACCACCAGAGGCAGAGGAGACCGTTCACACGGTCCCAGAACCCACGGGACTGAGTGTTTTTAATTTATCAAGCAAGATATTGAGCCCTGCCCATATCTCCTTGTTTAATAAAGGGTTATATTTTGTGCCTAGAACTCAGTGCAACGATTTTGATGTTAAAGTTATTTTTAGAAACATTGTAAAGGACACCACTAGCATGATCTCTATTATTCAATCTCTGGATCCTCTCCCTGAGAATGAATAGATTGTAAAGGACACCACTAGCATGATCTCTATTATTCAATCTCTTGATCCTCTCCCTGAGAATGAATAGATTTACATTTTAGTCATTTAGCAGACGCACTTATCCAGAGTGACTTACAGTAGTGAATGCATATATTTCACACATTTTTTCTGTGCTGGCCCCCCGTGGGAATCGAACCCACAACCCTGGCATTGCAAACACCATGCTCTACCAACTGAGCTACAGGGAATACTTTGTTAGTTTGGTTTGATGTTGAGTCGTTATACAGAAATATTCCACACGAGGGCAGTATTGAAGCCATGGAACATTTTCTTCTGCAACGTGACCCTAATGAACTACCTTCCAGTGCTGCATTGTAACATTGGCTGAAATAGTACTCACACATAACTATTTCATGTTTCTAAATGATTTCTTTATTCAGATGAAGGGTACTGCTATGGGATCCCCCATGGCTCCTAACTATGCTAATTTGTATGTGGGTTACATGGAGAAACAATCTATTTTCAGCCCTCTCAAAAATGTTTTCTTGCCTTACATCGTTATTTGGAAACGGTATATTGATGATATTTGTGTTCTATTGAGGGGTGATGCAAAACAGCTCCAAGCTTTCCATGCTTTTCTTAACTCGTGTTCTGAGCATTTGAGATTTACTCTGCAGTCTGACACCCTTCAAATCAGTTTCCTTGATATTCTGATCTTGTGTGAAGATAATGTTCTATACACTGATCTTTACAGGAAACCTACTGATCGTAACAGGAAACCTACTGATCTTTACAGGAAACCTACTGATCTTTACAGGAAACCTACTGATCTTTACAGGAAACCTACTGATCTTTACAGGAAACCTACTGATCTTTACAGGAAACCTACTGATCTTTACAGGAAACCTACTGATCTTTACAGGAAACCTACTGATCTTTACAGGAAACCTACTGATCTTTACAGGAAAACGACTGATCTTTACAGGAAACCTACTGATCTTTACAGGAAACCTACTGATCTTTACAGGAAACCTACTGATCTTTACAGGAAACCGACTGATCTTTACAGGAAACCGACTGATCTTTACAGGAAACCTACTGATCTTTACAGGAAACCTACTGATCTTTACAGGAAACCTACTGATCTTTACAGGAAACCTACTGATCTTTACAGGAAACCTACTGATCTTTACAGGAAACCTACTGATCTTTACAGGAAACCTACTGATCTTTACAGGAAAACGACTGATCTTTACAGGAAACCTACTGATCTTTACAGGAAACCTACTGATCTTTACAGGAAACCTACTGATCTTTACAGGAAACCTACTGATCGTAACAGTTTGTTGAGGGCTGATAGTTGTCACCCACTTCCCTTGAAAACAGTTTGCCCTAGAGCCAATTCTGTCGAATCAAAAGAATTTGTAAAAAACAATCCGACATCGCTCAGAAATATAGCTGAGACTCAAAGAAAATTCAAGGAGAGGGGGTACAAAAATGGTCAGATTAATATTGCCATTGAAGCATTCTTGCGTTGTAACTACCCGCTATTCAAAGCGCTCTGAACAAATTAAGGGAATCGTTCCCAAACAGAGGCACATTGTAAGATCCGATGATAGTATCGGTAATGTGTTTTCAGACCTTCCCTTGGTCGTATTCTCTCGGGGCAGAAACCTCAGAGGATTTACCACCCCAAGATATCCCTGAACAACATCTATTTGCGCTCCTACTGGATGGAAACTACAAATGTAACAACTGTGCCCAATGCAATGGCACTTATAAATGTAGATCCTTCAAACACCCACAAACAGGGAAACAGATCCCAATCAAAGGTGTTTCCACCTGCTCCACTAAGGCAGTTATTTATCTTATAACTTGTCCTTGTGGTAAAAATGATGTGGGTAAAACAATTGAAAGCACGTATCTCGGAGCATTGTAGCACCATTAGGTGGTAAAACTCGACTTACCAGTCGCAGCCCACCTTTTGGAAGAAAACCACTCGCTTTCGTCTCTACGTTATATCAGCATCGACCATGTCACCCTCCCTAGGAGACCGGGTGACCTCGACAATTTATTGTTAAAACGGCAGGCTGCCTGGATCTGTAATTTTGGTCTCAAAGTAGACTTTGATCTGAAGCCGTTCTTGTGATTATTGTGATTTTGCTATTGTAAATGTTTGTAGGCTTATGTAGCTAAATTGTATCTAATTTCGTACGCTATCCATTTATGTTTTTTTTTGTATGCTATTTTAATATATGAGAATGAATCAATGATATCAGGCCACACCTTGCCATGATTACAGACCCCTGTGTGTGTCTTCTGACACTATATAAATGAGTCATCTCGCAGTGTTTGTCATTATACCCTGATGAAGACAGCTTGTCTGTCCAAACGTTGGATAAATGTTTTAGCATCTGAGCTCCTGGAGAGTGCGGCTCTCCTTTATTCTAATAGGTGCGCGTTTCTTTCACCTCTAGATTATTGCGGGTGTAGTGAAATGCTTTTTCCCCCAGCTCCAACAGTGCAGTAGTATCTAACAATTCACAACAATACACACACATCTAAAGTAAAATAACGGAGTTAAGAAACATAAATATTATGTCGGAGTCCAGATTATAAATATAATTAAATGTATTTATCTAACCTTTATTTTCTCAAGGAGTCATACATATGTGATGGGATGTATTGACAATATGGACAGTATATGGATAGAATATGTAATATATGTGAAAAATAGTATATTACAGCAATATGAAGTGGGTATAAAGTTAAGAACAGTACAACAGAACAACAGTATGTAAACATTATGTAAACATTATTAAAGCAACCAGTGAGGGGCGACAGGTAGCCTAGTGAAGACGAATTAGTTAGTTAGCTAACTGGTTTAACTTAGCTAGGACCTCTGGGTTACGTTGGGCCAGTAACCGAAAAGTTGCTGGATCGAATCCCAGAGCTGATAAGGTAAAAATCTGTTGTTCTGCCCCTGAACAAGGCAGTTAACCCACTGTTCCCCGGGCCCTGAACAAGGCAGTTTAACCCACTGTTCCCTGGTAGGCTGTCATTGTAAATAAGAATTTGTTCTTAACTGACTTGCCTAGTTAAATTTCAACAACAACAATCCCTGACTATGTACATTGGGCAGCAGTCTCTAAGGTGCATGGTAAAGTAACCGGGTGGTAGCCGGCTAGTGACTGAAGTGGGGTACTGGGCAGCTAGCTAGCTAGCTAGTGGTGGCTATTTTGGCCTTGAGATAGAAGTGGCTCGGGTGGCTGTGGTCTTTGATGATCTTGTTGGCCTTCCTGTGACACCGGGTGCTGTAGATGTTCTGTGCTCCCGGTAATGTGTTGGGCCGCACCACCCTCTGGAGAGCCCTGCGGTTGCGGGTGGTGAAGTTGCCGTACCAGGCGGTGATACAGCCCGACAGGATGCTCTCAAGGTGCCGTTGCAGTACCAGGCGGCGATACAGCCCGACAGGATGCTCTCAAGGTGCCGTTGCCGTACCAAGCGGCGATACAGCCCGACAGGATGCTCTCAAGGTGCCGTTGCAGTACCAGGCGGCGATACAGCCCGACAGGATGCTCTCAAGGTGCCGTTGCAGTACCAGGCGGCGATACAGCCCGACAGGATGCTCTCAAGGTGCCGTTGCCGTACCAGGCGGCGATACAGCCCGACAGGATGCTCTCAAGATGCCGTTGCCGTACCAGGCGGCGATACAGCCCTACAGGATGCTCTCAAGGTGCATCTGTAAACGTTGTATCTCCTTCTATCTTTTTACGACAAAACACAGAAAAGCACAATATATGTATCTTTTTTCCTTTAACTCCGACCCCTACCTTTACTATAACCCTTACCTGACCGTCTCCATTTAAAATGTAAACGTCCCAAGGATCTCAAATAGCGCAGACATTTTTGAAAGGACCGGTTAAACTCGTCGCTCCTCCCAACCAATCGGAAGTGAGTATTTTTCGCGCTGATTGGGAGTAGAGTTTCCCGCAAGCTTTGATTCAAGTTGAATGAAATCGGCGTTTTCAAGATGATTCAAACAGACTATTTTCAAATTTGATAACTATTCGAGAAATTCAACACAGGTAATTTAACACATTACTAGAATTATGGAAGGACAAGTGTAGCATGGTCATCTTTGAATAAACTTGTCTCTTCTAACGTAGCGAGTTAGCTAGCAATGTAACGTTAGCTAGCTAGCTAGCTAGCTGTAGCTGCGCATGTCAGGCAAGTTGGCACGTCGCTAGCTAACTTTGAATGGTGGCTAGCTAGCCAGTTAGCTCCTCTAGCTAACTGACTTAACTCGGGAGCTAGTGTCATTGAGCGTCGGTTAATTTAAATCATTTTCGGATTCATTTCATTATGTGAAGTAGCTAACAGGACATTGCCATTCTGTATTTTTTCATATGGCACGGTTTAGTTGACGCTACGTTAGCTATCTGCAACTAACCTTGGCCATTAACGTAACCCAGAGGTCCTAGCTAAGTTAAACCAGTTAGCTAACTGTAACGTTAGCTAACTAATTCGTTATTGTTGTCGCGTCAGTATCTCAAAATGGGAAATATGTTACCATATTCCTAAAGAGTGAGACTTAGAAGAAAAGAAAAAGTGTATTGACTTTTATTTATTCGTAATATGTGATTGACAATGTCTACATTTTTCTGTTGGTGAAGTATGTTAACTAGCTAGACTGTCTCAAGTTTCCGCGGCTTTTCACGGTCGGCGATGCTGGCTGCGTTACTGTTAGCTTGTTACACATTGCATGTGGTTAGCGAGCTAGCTAGCTGTTCCTTGCCTGTACTAGCCATTCATTCAATGTTGGGACATTGCAGTAGTAAGCAGGCCAACTACTATAGAGTGTTTAGCGAGCTGGTAATTCTTCTGATTGTTACAGTAAATTATGTCAAATGTAGCAAAGTGTCCACTCGGTGCGTATCAGATACTACAGCTAGTAGTTGGTCAGCATGTTATCAAAGTAGCTAACTGTTCTACTAGCTAATTTGCACTGTTCCGATTTGAATGTGGAGCCATCTTAGTGCGTTAATGACGCGGCTTTATCAGCTTTCAGTCCAGTGTTTGATATATCCGCCTGTGCATTTTTCACTGACTATTTGTTTGCACTATTGTTCTGTTATATTGGAGTGTTAAGACTTTCTGCATCCTCCAACATGCATTGCTAAACCACTCAGAACAGGTGCAGTTGTGAATGTTGTTTTTCACCTGTAGATCAAGCTTGTTTGAATGCTCAGTATTGTCATTCTCGACTCTTAGGGGAAAAGCCCTGACTCTTCCATTAGACAATACACACTTTAAAAAATGAATGGCTGCCATAAAATATGCAATGTGAAATCTAGAATGCCTTATATTTTTCCATTAAATTAAGAGTTAGTGTAAGTATGATTTTTGATTGTCAAGTTACTTGACAACATCATGATGAGTAATGTAATAATCAGATTGATGCCTATTGAATCAGACTTTAAAGTGGAAGTGTGTTTGGAAGATGCGAGGGCTTTGGACCATAAAGTGTAATTCATTATTTCTCTCCTTCCCCCTCTGTGCTGTAGCTGAGTGAGGCTGGAGTTAGATGGGATGGACAGTAAGGGACGGTCTGGGATGGACAGTACCAGTAAGGGGAGGTCTCTTCCCTCGATGCCAGAGGCCCTCAACCCAGTCAGCATGAAGCAGCCGTCTGAGCCCCTGGGGGGGAGGAAGGGTCGGGGTGGGGGGGACCTGGGGGCGGACCCGGCCCTGCTGATGGACAAGGCAGCTGCCCAGTTGGCCGTGACGCTCCAGGACAGTGTTCTAAACAAGATGGCCTCCCATGGTCATAGTCATGAGAGGCTGAAGGACCTGACGTCCCGCATGCTGAACGGCGACCAGGACAAGCTGCCCAAGCTGTGCCCCCCCGAGCCCCCCATCCTGAAGGGTGCTGAGGCCCCGTCCTCCCACCCCAGCCCCCAGAGGAAGGCCACCTCCCCCGAGATTAAACTGAAGATCACCAAGATGGTGTCCAAGGGGAAGCCGGGGCGCTTCGAGGCGTTCTGTGGAGAGGGGCCCAACCTGCCTACTGAGGGCCTCCTGGTTCCAGCCAGTAGGGCAGGGAGGAAGAGAAGACTCATCAAACCCAAACCTCTGCACAAACTTTCCTCTGCCTCTAACCATGACCCAGTTCCTGTGGAGGTGTCAGCTGCCAGTCAGCCAGAAGATGGCACTGCTGCACCACAACAGGTGGGGCTGGGTTTTATAGTTCAATACACAGAAGGCCAGATCATTGACATAAAACAACTGTTGTATCTCTATGGGCTGGACCCTGACCAAATGAAAGGCTGACCATAGAGTGTCACTTGTGCCTGTCAGTCTTTGTGATTCAATAGAAGTTTATCATACACTCCTTGTGAGTCCTTGTTTCTGAGAGTCCTCCTGATCCTCAGTGTTAATATTGAGGTTTCTGACAGCATGCTGTTCCTCTCAGATGCAGCAGGCCAGTCCTCTGGTGGATCAGAGGCAGGAGGAGGAGCTCCCTGTCCATACAGTGTTCTCTGTGGGTGATGTGGTGTGGACCAAGGTGTCAGGATACCCATGGTGGCCCTGCATGGTCTCTACCGACCCAGAACTCAACACACACCTCAAACGCAAAGGTAGAAACGCATAACAGAACAGACTACCTGCCAAGTCCTTATACACACACACAGTTTGGTTACATTGAAAAGAGACATTAGAAAGCATGTTTTAGATGGCAATAGTGACCAGTGGAATATTTTTGCACAGAAGTTCTAACTAATGTTTTTAATGTAACTTTTTTTTTTTTTAGCAATTAACAGCCATACGTCTGGCATCCTGTACCACGTCCAGTATTTTGGGAACACCGCGGAGAGGGGTTACATCTTTGAGAAGAACATGGCCTCCTTCAGTAGGGAGGAGCAATATGTTGAGCTCTGCCATGGCAACAAACAACCATCTTCCCGGGTCGTCCACAGAAAGGTACAGTAACCTTAAACCCCCACTCAATTACTCAAGGTTTCTTCAGGAAATTGACCTTTTCTAACAATGACATCACTGTCGGCCTGAGCCCTGCTGTCCTTTACTAGTAGTTCTGAGTTTTACTGTCCTCTGTTCCCAGAGTTCCACTTCTTCCATACCCAGGAAGCTCCATGCCCAGTGGGTGGTGGGCATCACTCAGGCCAAGGAAGCTGCCAGCCTGGCCCTGGAGGAACGCCTGGCCAGGTTTACCTTTACCTACGATACTGACGGACCACACCTCAACCCCCGCCTGCTGGCTGAGCACGGCCCCGACACAGGACCAGAGCAGACAAAGGCCCAAACACCGGACCAGGAGCCATCCAGGCTGACTCTCCTGTCTCCCAGTCCAACCAGTCCCCCGGTCCAGCCCACCCCCACAGACTGCAGCACTTCGCTGGAGAAAAAGAAGAGCGGTGGCCCCAGAAACACAGCTGAGAAACGAGGGAAACGGAAGCAGAGCACTTCAACACTGAAAACGACTACAAAGACTAAAGTCCTGGTCTCCCATAAAGGACAAACACAGATGCCTTCTCAGGTCTGGATAAACTACAATCATTTTCATGGTCTATATACCTGTCCCTCCAGGATTTCGCAACACTTATGTGATTTCTGCGGCAAAAAATGCTTGATTTTTGCGGCAGCTTTTCTGAAATCCTGCCATACATTTTGCTATGTTTTTTCCCACGTTAATTTCATATAAATTAATAAGAAGTCATATGTGCTCCGTTTTAGGATGATTTCAAGCAGAAAACGACAACAATTAGAAACATCTAAAGTGCTCAATTGTGTTTATTTTCCTGAACAAACAGCTCCGTCATAATCCACTCACATCTCTCCATCAGGCTTGGGGCTTGCTATCAGCACGGGATGACCCTCCCATTCCCACTCTCACACACCTCTCCTCTCCATCAGGCTTGGGGCTTGCTATCAGCACGGGATGCACCTCCCATTCCCACTCTCACACACCTCTCCTCTCCATCAGGCTTGGGGCTTGCTATCAGCACGGGATGACCCTCCCATTCCCACTCTCACACACCTCTCCTCTCCATCAGGCTTGGGGCTTGCTATCAGCACGGGATGACCCTCCCATTCCCACTCTCACACACCTCTCCTCTCCATCAGGCTTGGGGCTTGCTATCAGCACGGGATGACCCTCCCATTCCCACTCTCACACACCTCTCCTCTCCATCAGGCTTGGGGCTTGCTATCAGCACGGGATGACCCTCCCATTCCCACTCTCACACACCTCTCCTCTCCATCAGGCTTGGGGCTTGCTATCAGCACGGGATGACCCTCCCATTCCCACTCTCACACACCTCTCCTCTCCATCAGGCTTGGGGCTTGCTATCAGCACGGGATGACCCTCCCATTCCCACTCTCACACACCTCTCCTCTCCATCAGGCTTGGGGCTTGCTATCAGCACGGGATGACCCTCCCATTCCCACTCTCACACACCTCTCCTCTCCATCAGGCTTGGGGCTTGCTATCAGCACGGGATGACCCTCCCATTCCTTCTCTTTCTCAAAAAACCCAAATAGATTCAAAGGTGATCAATCACTTTCAATTTGAAGATCGATATTTCTTTCTAATAAGTTTTTAATAAGAGATTGTGATTTTATTTTTTTTCTTTCTGAAAGAGTCATAAGGGAGATGTACTTTTAAAACAGTATTACCATTTTTTTTAAATCCAGAAAGATTGTTCTTTCGTGAACAGTGTTAAGTTTTAGAGTTTATCTAGTATGGGCTATGTGCGTCCCACCCGCGGTACAGCCAGTGAAATAACAGGGCGGCAAATTCAAAACAACAAAAATCTCATAATTCAAATTTCTCAAACATACAAGTATTATACACCATTTTAAAGATAAGATTCTCCTTAATCTAACCACAGTGTCCGGTTTCAAAAAGGCTTTACGGCGAAAGCAAAACATTACATTGTTAGGACATCACCTTGACAAGAAAAACCACACAGCCATTTTCCAAGCAAGGAGAGGCGTCACAAAAAACAGAAATACAGCTAAAATAAATCACTAACCTTTGATCTTCATCAGATGACACTCCCAGGACTCAATGTTACAAAATAATGTATGTTTTGTTCGATAAAGTTCATATTTATATCCATAAACCCCATTTTACATTGGCGCGTGATGTTAACCTCTCTAGGGTATGTGGGACGAAATCGTCCCACCTACTCAACAGCCAGTGGAATCCCGTGGCGCGATATTCAAATACCTTAGAAATCCTATTACTTCAATTTCTCAAACATATGACTATTTTACACCATTTTAAAGACAAGACTCTCGTTAATCTAACCACACTGTCCGATTTCAAAAAGGCTTTACAACGAAAGCAAAACATTAGATTATGTCAGCAGAGTACCCAGCCAGAAATAATCAGACACCCATTTTTCAAGCTAGCATATAATGTCACAAAAAACAAAGCCACAGCTAAATGCAGCACTAACCTTTGATGATCTTCATCAGATGACAACCCTAGGACATTATGTTATACAATACATGCATGTTTTGTTCAATCAAGTTCATATTTATATCAAAAACCAGCTTTTTACATTAGCATGTGACTAGCATTCCCACCGAACACTGCCAGTGAATTTACTAAATTACTCACGATAAAGGTTCACAAAAAGCATAATTATTTTCAGCATTATAGATACAGAACTCCTCTATGCACTCGATATGTCCGATTTTAAAATAGCTTTTCGGTGAAAGCACATTTAGCAATATTCTCAGTAGATAGCCCGGCATCACAGGGCTAGCTATTTAGACACCCAGCAAGTTTAGCACTCACCAAAGTCAGATTTACTATAAGAAAAATGTTATTACCTTTGCTGTCTTCGTCAGAATGCACTCCCAGGACTTCTACTTCAATAACAAATGTTGGTTTGGTCCCAAATAATCCATAGTTATATCCAAATAGCGGCGTTTTGTTCGTGCGTTCAAGACACTATCCGAAAGGGTAAATAAGGGTGACGAGCATGGCGCAATTCGTGACAAAAAAATTCTAAATATTCCATTACCGTACTTCGAAGCATGTCAACCGCTGTTTAAAATCCATTTTTTATCCCATTTTTCTCATAAAAAAGCGATAATATTCCGACCGGGAATCTGCGTTTAGGTACACAGACGAAAGAAAATAAAGCATGGGGTCGACTCGGGCACGAGCCTAAGCCCATTGTCCTCTGATCGGCCACTTGCCAAACGCGATAATGTGTTTCAGCCAGAGGCTGCCTCGATATCGTTCAGCTTTTTCCCGGGCTCTGAGAGCCTATGGGAGCCGTAGGAAGTGTCACGTTATAACAAAGATCCTCAGTCTTCAATAAAAAGAGCCAAGATGAAACACAACTTGTCAGATAGGCCACTTCCTGCATGGAATCTTCTCAGGTTTTGGCCTGCCATATGAGTTCTGTTATACTCATAGACACCATTCAAACAGTTTTAGAAACTTTAGGGTGTTTTCTATCCAAATCAATTATATACATATTCTAGTTTCTGGGCAGTAGTAATAACCAGCTTAAATCGGGTACGTTTTTTATCCGGCCGTGCAAATACTGCCCCCTACCCTAGAGAGGTTAAGAAAATGTATTCCCACCAAAACTACCGGTGAACGAGCACATCAATTTACAAAAATACTCATCATAAACATTGATAAACTTTACAACAGTTATTGAAAGAATTATAGATATACTACTCCTTAATGCAACCGCTGTGTCAGATTTTAAAATGGCTTTTCTGCGAAAGCACATTTTTCAATATTCTGAGTACAGAGCTCAGCCATCAAAGCAAGCTATACAGTTACCCGCCAAGTTCTCGAGTCAATTAAGCTCAGAATTAGTATTATAAATCTTCCCTTACCTTTGCTGATCTTCGTCGGAATGCACTCCCAGGACTCCTACTTCCACAAGAAATGTTCTTTTTGTTCGAAATACTCCATATTTATGTCCAAATACCTCTGTTTTGTTCAGGTCACTAATCCAAAGGCATAACGCGCGAGCGCAGAACCAGAGACGAAAAGTCAAATACTTCCATTATCGTTCATAGAAACATGTCAAACGATGTTTACAATCAATCCTTAGGGTCTTTTTAACATAAAACGTCGATAATATTCCAACCGGACAATAGCGTATTCATTGGAGGAAAAAGGAGAGGCGTGCCAATGTGCCCGCGCAGTAAACAACTCACTGGTCCCAGGCAGTCCACTGATTGACTGAGCTCCTATTCTCTGCCCAGTAACATTAGACGCATGACTGAGCTCCTATTCTCTGTCCAGTAACAGTAGACGCATGACTGAGCTCCTATTCTCTGCCCAGTAACATTAGACGCATGACTGAGCTCCTATTCTCTGTCCAGTAACAGTAGACGGATGAAACAAGTTTCTAAAGGCTGTTGACAGCCAATGGAAGTGCAAAATGACCCCACAGACACTGTAGTTTGAATAGGGATTAGATAGAACTACAAGTCACTTCCTGGTAGGATTTTTTTCTCAGGTTTTTGCCTGCCATATGAGTTCTGTTATACTCACAGACATCATTCAAACAGTTTTAGAAACGTCAGAGTGTTTTCTATCCAAATCTACTAATAATATGCATATCCTACGTTCTGAGCCCGAGAAGTAGGCAGTTTAATTTGGGCACGTCATTCATCCGAATACTGCTGGCAATGCTGGCAAATAGCACTCTGTGCTTTGAGCAGCGCTCTCCATAGACAGACTGGGGAGAGCAGAGTGCCGACCACCCTAGTAAAGCCAAGATTAGCGGAGTAAAAGTTTGAGTAAAATGCCACTCACCTTGATTCTTTCAGCGGGGATTGGTAATATAATAATATGCGCTGATTGGTTGATTTTTGCATTGAATTATGCGATCTCAGAATCCTGGGAATCCTGGAAGGGACTGATATACTGTTATCTACAGGCCAAATGTATTGTGTTTAGAAAGTGACTGTTTTCACTCTTTTGTGTTGTCCTTATTTTTGAGGAAGTTGTTGTTTTGTAGGATCTTGTCTCCCCTAGCTCAGAGACTGAACTACTTGAACCTCACAAGCAGAAACAGAAGTCCAACCTGAAACCTCAACTACCTGCCAAGACAGCGAGGAAAAGGTCCAAAGGGGTTGCCATGACTACCAACATGCTAGAAACCCTGTCACGTGCACCTATAGGTAAGTCAGGGTCATATCAACATATCGTCAGTTATAGATAGGGTATTATTTAGTTTTGTAAAAAATGTCAGCTAACATGTCGGTTTTCCTCCTAGCTAAGAAAGGTACCAAGACCTGTCCCGTTAAAGAACAGCGAAAGGCAGAACCTAAAGGTGGAAAGTTGTTGATACTCGCCGTTAGTTCCACTGAGTCTCTACTGATCAGGTGAACGTTTGCCGTGAGGGTCCCTCAGTTGTAGTTTCATCACAATCTGGCCTCTTTAACTTGTTTCCAGGTAAGAAGGATCCTCAGAAGAAGAAGCAGCAGCTGCCTGGTAAACAAGCTCTAGAGATCGATGAGGACAAGGACCAACAACCCAAGAAGATACGTGGAGTTGGCGCCAAACAGAAGGTGAGTTATTATACGGTATGAAACGTTGGTGTATCCAGTATGATCGCTGTTCGTACTGGTTGAAGATACGTGGAGTTGGCGCCAAACAGAAGGTGAGTTATTATGAAACGTTGGTGTATCCAGTATGATCGCTGTTTTCCATTCGTACTGGTTGACGGCTAAACAGCCGGTAAGACTTTTTCCACTTCATATTAACAAGGCTACTTTTTCATTTAAACGTTTAAATACGGTAGTCAGAATTTAAGTTGAGCCCTCTCCTGCTAGAATGAACGATATGCATCTCCTAGCGATCTATTGAGAGGAAAGTCACCTGTCGGGTCACAAAGCGAGCAATGACAGAGAACGGCTGGTTTCACAGTCTGTTCCACCTCCCAGTAGCTGGTTGCAGTCAAATGTCATTACATTAAAGAGGTGGAGAGCATGATGCTCCTACATTACAATGGTAAGTGGTAACGAATGATGTGTCGAAATCAACTCAGCCTAGTTTTCTGGCAAATTCATTTATTTTCTTTGAGTCGTGGTGCGTTGGCCATTTTTTTATCAAATTTGATTTGTCACATGCTTTGTAGACTAACAGTAAAATGCTTAGTTACGGGTCCGTTTCCAACACCGCAGAGTTAAAGATATTATTAAATAGAAATGACACGAGGAATAAAAATAACTTGGCTACACACACACACACAGTAATTAGAAAAGAACGTGGCTGGTATAATGGGGAGCGTGAACAGAACGTGGCTGGGTATAATAGGGAGCGTGAACAGAACGTGGCTGGGTATAATGGGGAGCGTGAACAGAACGTGGCTGGGTATAATAGGGAGCGTGAACAGAACGTGGATGGGTATAATGGGGAGCGTGAACAGAACGTGGCTGGGTATAATAGGGAGCGTGAACAGAACGTGGCTGGGTATAATAGGGAGCGTGAACAGAACGTGGCTGGGTATAATAGGGAGCGTGAACAGAACGTGGCTGGGTATAATAGGGAGCGTGAACAGAACGTGGCTGGGTATAATAGGGAGCGTGAACAGAACGTGGCTGGGTATAATAGGGAGCGTGAACAGAACGTGGCTGGGTATAATGGGGAGCGTGAACAGAACGTGGCTGGGTATAATAGGGAGCGTGAACAGAACGTGGCTGGGTATAATAGGGAGCGTGAACAGAACGTGGCTGGGTATAATAGGGAGCGTGAACAGAACGTGGCTGGGTATAATGGGGAGCGTGAACAGAACGTGGCTGGGTGTAATAGGGAGCGTGAACAGAACGAGGCTGGGTGTAATAGGGAGCGTGAACAGAACGTGGCTGGGTATAATAGGGAGCGTGAACAGAACGTGGCTGGGTATAATGGGGAGCGTGAACAGAACGTGGCTGGGTGTAATAGGGAGCGTGAACAGAACGAGGCTGGGTGTAATAGGGAGCGTGAACAGAACGTGGCTGGGTATAATGGGGAGCGTGAACAGAACGTGGCTGGGTGTAATGGGGAGCGTGAACAGAACGTGGCTGGGTGTAATGGGGAGCGTGAACAGAACGTGGCTGGGTATAATGGGGAGCGTGAACAGAACGTGGCTGGGTATAATAGGGAGCGTGAACAGAACGTGGCTGGGTATAATAGGGAGCGTGAACGGAACGTGGCTGGGTATAATAGGGAGCGTGAACAGAACGTGGCTGGGTGTAATGGGGAGCGTGAACAGAACGTGGCTGGGTGTAATGGGGAGCGTGAACAGAACGTGGCTGGGTGTAATGGGGAGCGTGAACAGAACGTGGCTGGGTATAATAGGGAGCGTGAACAGAACGTGGCTGGGTATAATAGGGAGCGTGAACAGAACGTGGCTGGGTATTCACTGCTGGTTTGGGGTCACGTAGAACTTATTGTTTTGAAAGAAAAGCAAAAAAATAGAACATTCCTTTAAAATAACATGAAATTGATCAGAAATACAGTGTAGACATTAATGTTGTAAATGACTATTGTAGCTGGAAACGATTAAAAAATAATCTAAGGGAATATCTACATAGGCGTACAGAGGTCCATTATCAGCAACCATCACTCCTGTGTTCCAATGGCACGTTGTGTTAGCTAATCCAAGTTTATCATTTTAAAAGGATAATTGATCATTAAAAAAACCTTTTTCAATTATGTTAGAACAGCTGAAAACTGTTGTTCTGGTTAACCTCTTACATCTAGACGTTCCGCTAGCGGAACACCTGCTCCAATGTCCAATGATGGGCGTGGCGCAAATGACAAATTCCTCAAAAATACAAAAACTTCAATTTTTCAAACATATGACTATTTTACACCATTTTAAAGATAAGACTCTCCTTTATCTAACCACACTGTCCGATTTCAAAAAGGCTTTACAGCGAAAGCAAAACATTTAGATTATGTCAGCAGAGTACCCAGCCAGAAATAATCAGACACCCATTTTTCAAGCTAGCATATGTCACAAAAAACAAAACCACAGCTAAATGCAGCACTAACCTTTGATGATCTTCATCAGATGACAACCCTAGGACATTATGTTATACAATACATGCATGTTTTGTTCAATCAAGTTCATATTTATATCAAAAACCAGCTTTTTACATTAGCATGTGACGTTCAGAACTAGCATTCCCACCGAACACTTCCGGTGAATTTACTAAATTACTCACGATAAACGTTCACAAGAAACATAAATTATTTTAAGAATTTATAGATACAGAACTCCTTTATGCAATCGAGGTGTCCGATTTTAAAATAGCTTTTCGGTGAAAGCACATTTTGCAATATTCTGAGTAGATAGCCCGGCCATCATGGCTAGCTATTTAGACACCCACCAAGTTTAGCCCTCACCAAACTCAGATTTACTATAAGAAAAATGTTATTACCTTTGCTGTTCCTTGTCAGAATGCACTCCCAGGACTTCTACTTCAATAACAAATGTTGGTTTGGTTCCAAATAATCCATTGTTATATCCAAATAGCGGCGTTTTGTTCGTGCGTTCCAGACACTATCCGAAGGGTAAAGAAGTGTGACGCACCCGGCGCGTTTCGTGACAAAAAAATTCAAAATATTCCATTACCGTACTTCGAAGCATGTCAAACGCTGTTTAAAATCAATTTTTATGCGATTTCTCGTAAAAAAGCGATAATATTCCGACCGGGAAACCCTGTTTTCGTTCAAAGACGTCTCGTGCACGCGCCCCAGTCTCATTGTTCTCAGATCGACCACTATCCAAATGCGCTAATGTTTTTCAGCCATGGCCTGCAAAGTCATCATTCAACGTTCTGGTGCCTTCTGACAGCCTGTGGGAGCGTTAGAAAATGTCACGTTACAGCAGAGATCCCCTGTTTTGGATAGAGATGATCAAGGAGGCCAAGAAATAGTCAGAGGGCGCTTCCTGTTTGGGATCTTCTCAGGGTTTTGGCCTGCCAAATGAGTTCTGTTATACTCACAGACACCATTCAAACAGTTGTAGAAACTTTGGAGTGTTTTCTATCCAAAGCTAATAACTATATGCATATTCTAGTTTCTGGGCAGGAGTAATAATCAGATTAAATCGGGTACGTTTTTTATCCGGCCGTGAAAATACTGCCCCCTATCCATAACAAGTTAACTAGGTCTATCCTTGCAGCACTTGACCACAGGACTGGAAAATAATCAAGATAAGACAAAATTAGACCCTGCAGGATTTGCTTATTTTCCTGGGAAGTAAACTCAGTTAAAGCATTAAATAATTTAGCTGTGTATTTTGGATTGTATCAAGGCATTAGAATGTACTGGAGGCCACCAAAACCAAGCTGGCCCGCGGGAACCTGTCTGGACCCTTTTTCTAGCTGGCTACTCCTTCTAGCTGGCTACTCCTTCTAGCTGGCTACTCCATGTACGTGTGGAAAACACTGCCAGTCTGTTGCCTTTTTAGATGTCCGTGATGACGAGTCGGATTTTCCTCTCCTAACTCTAACCTCAGGCTGTGGCAGCAGACTCCTCCGCCCCCACGAAGAAGAGAAACAGGAAGATGACGGAGACGGAAGTTAAAGGATTCATTAGTTCTAAATCGCCAGAGAAAGAACCAGAGAAGACAAAGCCAATCATGAAGAGGAGGCTGGACTCAGCCAGCCAATTAGCAGCCTCCCAGACCAAGAAGAGGAAGCGAGCAGCAGCCAGTCCTGAGCCAGAGGGTTCTGGCATTGAGGAGCGTCCAGAGTCCCCCAGTGACAGCGTAGACCAGGCCAACGGGGCCAAGAAGACCAACGGAGGAGCCCCCAAGAAGGAATCTGTCTGTCAGGTGAGAACAGCTCATCTCCTAGGGTTGGGGGAGGAGTTTCAGTGTGTTATGTTGGCGGTGTGGGGTTCACTATGCTGTTGGCGGTGTGGGGTTCACTATGCTGCTGGCGGTGTGGGGTTCACTATGTTGCTGGCGGTGTGGGGTTCACTATGTTGCTGGCGGTGTGGGGTTCACTATGTTGCTGGCGGTGTGGGGTTCACTATGTTGCTGGCGGTGTGGGGTTCACTATGTTGCTGGCGGTGTGGGGTTCACTATGTTGCTGGCGGTGTGGGGTTCACTATGTTGCTGGCGGTGTGGGGTTCACTATGTTGCTGGCGGTGTGGGGTTCACTATGCTGCTGGCGGTGTGGGGTTCACTATGCTGCTGGCGGTGTGGGGTTCACTATGCTGCTGGCTGCTGGCGGTGTGGGGTTCACTATGCTACTGGCTGCTGGCGGTGTGGGGTTCACTATGCTGCTGCTGGCTGTTGTCGGTGTGGGGTTCACTATGCTGCTGTTGGCGGTGTGGGGTTCACTATGCTGTTGGCGGTGTGGGGTTCACTATGCTGCTGGCTGGCTGTTGGCGGTGTGGGGTTCACTATGCTGCTGCTGGCTGTTGGCGGTGTGGGGTTCACTATGCTGCTGCTGGCTGTTGTCGGTGTGGGGTTCACTATGCTGCTGCTGGCTGCTGTCGGTGTGGGGTTCACTATGCTGTTGGCGGTGTGGGGTTCACTATGCTGCTGGCGGTGTGGGGTTCACTATGTTGCTGGCGGTGTGGGGTTCACTATGTTGCTGGCGGTGTGGGGTTCACTATGCTGTTGGCGGTGTGGGGTTCACTATGCTGCTGGCGGTGTGGGGTTCACTATGCTGCTGCTGGCTGTTGGCGGTGTGGGGTTCACTATGCTGCTGCTGGCTGCTGTCGGTGTGGGGTTCACTATGCTGTTGGCGGTGTGGGGTTCACTATGCTGCTGCTGGCTGTTGTCGGTGTGGGGTTCACTATGCTGCTGCTGGCTGTTGGCGGTGTGGGGTTCACTATGCTGTTGGCGGTGTGGGGTTCACTATGCTGCTGGCGGTGTGGGGTTCACTATGCTGCTGTTGGCGGTGTGGGGTTCACTATGCTGCTGTTGGCGGTGTGGGGTTCACTATGCTGCTGTTGGCGGTGTGGGGTTCACTATGCTGCTGTTGTGGGTGTGGGGTTCACTATGCTGCTGCTGGCTGTTGTGGGTGTGGGGTTCACTATGCTGCTGTTGGCGGTGTGGGGTTCACTATGCTGCTGGCGGTGTGGGGTTCACTATGCTGCTGCTGGCTGTTGGCGGTGTGGGGTTCACTATGCTGCTGGCGGTGTGGGGTTCACTATGCTGCTGCTGGCTGTTGGCGGTGTGGGGTTCACTATGCTGCTGCTGGCTGTTGTCGGTGTGGGGTTCACTATGCTGCTGCTGGCTGTTGGCGGTGTGGGGTTCACTATGCTGCTGCTGGCTGCTGTCGGTGTGGGGTTCACTATGCTGTTGGCGGTGTGGGGTTCACTATGCTGCTGGCGGTGTGGGGTTCACTATGCTGCTGGCGGTGTGGGGTTCACTATGCTGCTGGCGGTGTGGGGTTCACTATGCTGCTGCTGGCTGTTGGCGGTGTGGGGTTCACTATGCTGCTGCTGGCTGCTGTCGGTGTGGGGTTCACTATGCTGTTGGCGGTGTGGGGTTCACTATGCTGCTGCTGGCTGTTGTCGGTGTGGGGTTCACTATGCTGCTGCTGGCTGTTGGCGGTGTGGGGTTCACTATGCTGCTGCTGGCGGTGTGGGGTTCACTATGCTGCTGTTGGCGGTGTGGGGTTCACTATGCTGCTGTTGGCGGTGTGGGGTTCACTATGCTGCTGTTGGCGGTGTGGGGTTCACTATGCTGCTGGCGGTGTGGGGTTCACTATGCTGCTGCTGGCTGTTGGCGGTGTGGGGTTCACTATGCTGCTGGCGGTGTGGGGTTCACTATGCTGCTGCTGGCTGTTGGCGGTGTGGGGTTCACTATGCTGCTGCTGGCTGTTGGCGGTGTGGGGTTCACTATGCTGTTGGCGGTGTGGGGTTCACTATGCTGCTGTTGGCGGTGTGGGGTTCACTATGCTGCTGCTGGCTGTTGGCGGTGTGGGGTTCACTATGCTGCTGGCGGTGTGGGGTTCACTATGCTGCTGCTGGCTGTTGGCGATGTGGGGTTCACTATGCTGCTGGCGGTGTGGGGTTCACTATGTTGCTGCTGGCTGTTGGCGGTGTGGGGTTCACTATGCTGCTGGCGGTGTGGGGTTCACTATGCTGCTGGCGGTGTGGGGTTCACTATGCTGCTGCTGGCGGTGTGGGGTTCACTATGCTGCTGCTGGCGGTGTGGGGTTCACTATGCTGCTGCTGGCGGTGTGGGGTTCACTATGCTGCTGCTGGCGGTGTGGGGTTCACTATGCTGCTGCTGGCGGTGTGGGGTTCACTATGCTGCTGCTGGCGGTGTGGGGTTCACTATGCTGCTGCTGGCGGTGTGGGGTTCACTATGCTGCTGCTGGCGGTGTGGGGTTCACTATGCTGCTGCTGGCGGTGTGGGGTTCACTATGCTGCTGCTGGCGGTGTGGGGTTCACTATGCTGCTGCTGGCGGTGTGGGGTTCACTATGCTGCTGCTGGCGGTGTGGGGTTCACTATGCTGCTGCTGGCGGTGTGGGGTTCACTATGCTGCTGCTGGCGGTGTGGGGTTCACTATGCTGCTGCTGGCGGTGTGGGGTTCACTATGCTGCTGCTGGCGGTGTGGGGTTCACTATGCTGCTGGCGGTGTGTGTTGTAGGTGTGGGGTTCACTGTGTTGCTGTGTGTGTGTGTGTGTGTGTGTTGTAGGTGTGTGAGCAGGCTGGAGAGGACGTGGTGCCATGTGAAGGTCTGTGTTGTGGGTCCTTTCACCTCTCCTGTCTAGGATCCATCCTCCAACCACAGGACAGGCTGCTCTGTCCAGACTGCACCTCAGGTAAGATCATCAGTCAGGCTGCTTGTCTGTAGCAGCTCAGGTAATGACTGGTGGCAGGTTAACCCCATCTCTCTGTCCTCTCCTCTCCAGGGGTGCACCAGTGTTTCAGCTGTAAGCTGTCGGAGGGCCAGGTGCATCGCTGTAACGTGCAGCACTGTGGGAAGTTCTACCATGAAGCCTGCGTCCGGCCCAACGCCCTCACGGTGTTCGACAACAAGGGCTTCCGCTGCCCCCTCCACACCTGTCTCAGCTGCCACTCTAAACCCAAGGCTACCAAGGGTGAGTCAGTACCCTAACCCTAGGCTACCGGAGGCGAGATGTGCTGATCCGTTGTGGGGATGGAGCAGTCCATCCCTCTAAGACATGGTGCTACTGAAATTGCATATGGTTGTATTATGTAAGAACAATGGTGGAACACTAAAAAAGTATTATTTTATAACAAATGTGCGTTCTCCTGCGTTGGATAGTGGTCGCTGTCCGTGGTTCTGAAACACATCAGGGCGGTTCTGAATTGGCGCCTTTTCCTAGACCATGTTGCGATGGGCATAATGGCAAAGTTAACCAGCATATTGGTGTTGAGAACAATGTGGCGGAGGCAGCAGCAGAGGGAGGAGATGAGGAAACAGACCTTGACTTATTGTCTAAGGAAAGGGAGGAGAGAGGAAACAGACCTTGACTTATTGTCTAAGGAAAGGGAGGAGAGAGGGAACAGACCTTGACTTATTGTCTAAGGAAAGGGAGGAGAGAGGGAACAGACCTTGACTTATTGTCTAAGGAAAGGGAGGAGATGAGGAAACAGACCTTGACTTATTGTCTAAGGAAAGGGAGGAGAGAGGGAACAGACCTTGACTTATTGTCTAAGGAAAGGGAGGAGAGAGGGAACAGACCTTGACTTATTGTCTAAGGAAAGGGAGGAGATGAGGAAACAGACCTTGACTTATTGTCTAAGGAAAGGGAGGAGATGAGGGAACAGACCTTGACTTATTGTCTAAGGAAAGGGAGGAGATGAGGAAACAGACCTTGACTTATTGTCTAAGGAAAGGGAGGAGAGAGGGAACAGACCTTGACTTATTGTCTAAGGAAAGGGAGGAGAGAGGGAACAGACCTTGACTTATTGTCTAAGGAAAGGGAGGAGAGAGGAAACAGACCTTGACTTATTGTCTAAGGAAAGGGAGGAGAGAGGGAACAGACCTTGACTTATTGTCTAAGGAAAGGGAGGAGAGAGGAAACTCCAACTTAATTATGTCTATAATCCATAGCCTAACTGTTAATGTGCCGGTCTTTTATAAATCAAAATCTAATTTTATTTGTCACATGCGCCGAATACAAAAGGTATCGTGAAATGCTTACGAGCCCTTAATCAACAATGCAGGGGGTTTAAAAAAATATAGGTAACATGAACTAAAGGAAAAATAGTAACCAGATAATATGGCTATATAGAAGTACCAGTACCGAGTCAATGTGCAAAGGTACGGTTAGTAGAGGTAACTGAGGTCATATGTACATATAGGTAGGTGTATAGTGACTATGCATAGTTAATTAACGGAGTGGCAGCAGCATCGGGGGGGTGTGTGTGTGTGTGTGTGTGTGTGGGGTTAGAGTCCAGTGAGTGTACATCGAGCCTATGCAAGAGTTGTTGCACAAATAAATAATAAAATAAGGGGTCAATGCAAATACCCCAGGTAGCCATTTGATGAACTGTTCAGCAGTCTGATGGCTTGTGGGGTAGAAGCTGTTAAGGAGCCGTTTGGTCCCAGACTTGGCCCCCCGGTACCGCTTTCCATGCGGTAGCAGAGAGAACAGTCTATGACTAGGGTGGCTGGAGTCTTTGACCATTTTTTGCAACTTCCTCTGACACCGCCTGGTATAGGTCCTGGATGGCGGGAGCTCGGCCCTGTGATGTACTGGGCCTTCCTCTGACACCGCCTGGTATAGGTCCTGGATGGCAGGGAGCTCGGCCCTGTGATGTACTGGGCTGTACGCATTACCCTCTGTAGCGCCTTGCGGTCGGAGGCCGAGCACTTACCATACCAGGCGGTGATGCAACCGGTCAGGATGCTCTCGACTGTCTTGATGTGTTTGGACCATAATAGGTCCTTAGTGTTGTGGACACCAAGGAACTTGACTCTCTCAACCCGCTCCGCTACAGCCCCGTTGATATGAGTGGGGGCGTGCTCGGCCCTCCTTTTCCTGGAGTCCACGATCAGCTCCTTTTGTCACATTGAGGGAGAGGTTGTTGTCCTGGCGCCACACTGCCAGGTCTCTGAACTCCTCCCTATAGGCTGCTCTCGGTCGGTGATCAGGCCTACCTACCACCGTTGTGTCATCAGCAAACTTAATGATGGTGTTGGAGTCGTGCCTGGCCATGCAGTCATGGGTAAACAGGGAGTACAGGAGGGGACTGAGCACACACCCCTGAGGGGCCCCTGTGTTAAGGATCAGCGTGGCGGATGTGTTACCTACCCTCACCACCTGGGGGCATCCCGTCAGGAAGTCATAAGATCCAGTTGCAGAGGGAGGTGTTTAGTCCCAGGGTCCTTATCTCAGTGATGAGCTTTGAGGGCACTATGATGTTAAACGCTGAGCTGTAGTCAATGAACAGCATTCTCACATAGGAGTTCCTTTTGTCCAGGTGGGAAAGGGCAGTGTGGAGTAGAGGTCGACCGATTATTTTTCTATGCCGATTTATTGGAGGCCCAAAAAAGCCGGTACCGATTAATCGGCCGATTATTATGCTTTTTTTTTTTGTGTATATACACACACAC
The DNA here is from genome assembly GCF_965601325.2 of Salmo salar. NCBI lineage: Eukaryota > Metazoa > Chordata > Actinopteri > Salmoniformes > Salmonidae > Salmo > Salmo salar. Next base: position 527,847 of record NC_138291.1, read on the forward strand.
ACACACACACACACACACACAGCTCTGAAGTGACAACGATACTGAAGAGTCTGCTTAGGAGACTCTTCCGGCCGTGAAAATACAGCCCCCTACACCCCAACAGGTTAACTAAAATGTCAACCCAAATACTTCTGGCAGGGCAATAATAGTCCAGCGCTAATCAACATCAACGGGAAGTGCATTTGAAAATAGAAAGTCTGCTGCAGTGTAAAGCACTGGAACGATAGAGGGGAAAAGAGAGACGGAAAGAGATCTTAGCTGTTGACTTCAGGCAGTTGTCTGACCGTCCGATGTTTTGTTGGCTTGTATGTCAAAGCTTCGCAACAATGTTGCTACTAATCCACGCGATCCATAACCGGCACGGTCCCCAACGATAACAACCACGACCTAGAGGGGTCACACCGACGAGTTAAACACTTTATAAACTAAACACGCTGAAAATAAACAAGGACTTCTGCAGCATAGCACACCCAATCAAACTGTCGCGCCAACCAAGAGCTTCCTCCTAGAGAGCTGAAAGAGCTATCTTTATCTCCTCCTTCCTAGTGGCACAACCTTACAGCCTTAATCTTAAATGGATTAAATGAAAACAATTCCTCGTCAATCTACACATACTACTCAATAAGGACAAAGCGAAAACAGGTTTTTAGACATTTTGGAACGTTATTAAAATTAAAACGTTCCTTATTTACGTAAGTATTCAGACCTTTTGCTATGAGACCTGAAATTGAGCTCAGATGCATCCTGTTTCCATTGATCATCCTTGAGATGTTTCTAGAACTTGATTGGAGTCCACCTGTGGTAAATTCAACTGATTGGACATGATTTGGAAAGGCACACACCTGTCTATATAAGGTCCCACAGTTGACAGTGCATGTCAGAGCAAAAACCAAGCCATGAGGTCGAAGGAATTGTCCGTAGAGCTCCGAGAAAGGATTGTGTCGAGGCACAGATCTGGCGAAGGATACCAAAACATTTCTGCAGCATTGAAGGTCCCAAAGAACACAGTGGCCTCCATCATTCTTAAATGGAAGAAGTTTGGAACCACCAAGACTCTTCCTAGAGCTGACCGCCCGGCCAAACTGAGCAATCAGGGGAGAAGGGCCTGGGTCCGGGAGGTGACCAAGAACCCGATGGTCACTCTGACAGAGCTCGAGGTTCTCTGTGGATATGGGACAACCATCTCTGCAGCACTCCAATCAGGCCTTTATGGTAGAGTGGCCAGATGGAAGCCACTCCTCAGTAAAAGGCACATGACAGCCCGCTTGGAGTTTGCCAAAAGGCACCTAAAGGACTCTGACTATTAGAAACAAGATTCTCTGGTCTGATGAAACCAAGACTGAACTCTTTGGCCTGAATGCCAAGCGTTACATCTGTAGGAAACCTGGCACCATCCCTATGGTGAAGCATGGTGGTGGCAGCATCATGCTGTGGGGATGTTTTTCAGCGGCAGGGACTGGGAGACTATTCAGGATCAAAGGAAAGATGAACGGAGCAAAGTACAGAGATCCTTGATGAAAACCTGCTCCAGAGCGCTCAGGACCTCAGACTGGGGCGAAGGTTATTCTTCCAACTGAACAATGAACCTAAGCACACAGCCAAGACAACACAGGAGTGGCTTCGGGACAAGTCTCAATGGCCTTGATTGGCCCAGCCAGAGCCCGTACTTGAACCTGATCGGACTTCTCTGGATAGATCTGAAAATAGCTGTGCAGCGACGCTCCCCATCCAACCTGATAGAGCTTGAGAGGATCTGCAGAGAAGAATGGGAGAAACTCCCCAAATACAGGTGTTGCCAAGCTTGTAGCGTCATACCCAAGAAGACCTGAGGCTGTAATCGCTGCCAAAGGTGCTTCAACAAAGTACTGAGTAAAGGGTCTGAATACTTATGTAAATGTTATATTTCGTTTTTAACAATAAATTTGCAAACATTTCTAAACTTTTTTTGCTTTTTTATTATGAGATATTGTGTGTAGATTGATGAGGGGGGGGGAAACTATTTTATCACTTTTTGTTTTAGGAATGGGAGGAGCTTCCCAAATACAATAGACTTTCAATGTGGCACTGTCATAAGATGCCAGCTTTCCAACAAGTCAGTTCGTAATTTAATTTATTTCACCTTTATTTAACCAGTTGAGAACCAGTCCTTTATTTAACCAGGTCAGTTGAGAACAAGTTCTCTTTTACAACTGCGACCTGGCCAAGATAAAGCAAAGCAGTGTGACACAAACAACAACACAGCACATGGAATAAACAAACATACAATAGAGAAGTATATACAGTGATTTTTGCAATTCGTTCCAGTCACTGGCAGCAGAGAACTGGAAGGAAAGGCAGCCAAAGTAGGAATTGGCTTTGGGGATGACCAGTGAGATATACCTGCTGGAGCGCGTGCTACGAGTGGGTGCTGGTGAGCTGAGATAAGGTGGGACTTTACCTAGCAGAGACTTGTAGATGACCTGTAGCCAGTGGGTTTGGCGACGAGTATGTAGCGAGGGCCAGCCAACGAGAGCATACAGGTTGCAGTGGTGGGTAGTATATGGGGCTTTGGTGACAAAACGGATGGCACTGTGATAGACTACATCCAATTTGCAGGGTAGAGTGTTGGAGGCTATTTTGTAAATGACATTGCCGAAGTCAAGGATCGGTAGGATAGTCAGTTTTACGAGGGTATGTTTGGCAGCATGAGTGAAGGATGCTTTGTTGCGAAATAGGAAGCCGATTCTAGATGTAATTTTGTATTGGAGATGCTGAATGTGAGTCTGGAAGGAGAGTTTACAGTCTAACCAGACACCTAGGTATTTGTAGTTGTCCACATATTCTAAGTCAGAACCGTCCAGAGTAGTGATGCAGGTGCAGGCAGCGATCGGTTGAGCTCGTTGAAGCTCGTCTGGAGGTCAGTTGTGTCCAAAGAAGGGCCAGAGGTATACAGAACGGTGTTGTCTGCGTAGAGGTGGATCAGAGAATCACCAGCAGCAAGAGTGACATCAATGATGTATACAGAGAAGAGAGTCGGCCCGAGAATTTAACCCTGTGAAACCCCCATAGAGACTGCCAGAGGTCCAGACAACAGGCCCTCCGATTTGACACACTGAACTCTATCAGAGAAGTAGTTGGTGAACCAGGCGAGGCAATCATTTGAGAAGCCAAGGCTGTTGAGTCTGCCGAAAAGAATGTGGTGATTGACAGAGTCGAAAGCCTTGGCCAGGTCGATGAATACGGCTGCACAGTACTGTCTTTAATCGATGGCGGTTATGACCTCGTTTAGGACCTTGAGCGTGGCTGAGGTGCACCCATGACCAGCTCGGAAACCAGATTGCATAGTGGAGAAGGTACGGTGGGATTCGAAATGGTCAGTGATCTGTTTGTTCACTTGGCTTTCGAAGACCTTAGAAAGGCAGGGCAGGATGGATATAGGTCTGTAGCAGTTTGGGTCTAGTGTGTCTCCCCCTTTGAAGAGGGGGATGACCGCGGCAGCTTTCTAATCTATGGGAATCTCAGACGATACGAAAGAGGTTGAACAGGCTAGTAATAGGGGTTACAACAATTGCGGCAGATCATTTTAGGAAGAGAGGGTCCAGATTGTCTAGCCCGGCTGATTTGTAGGGATCCAGATTTTGCAGCTCTTTCAGAACATCAGCTGTCTGGATTTGGGTGAAGGAGAAATGGGGGAGGCTTGGGCAAGTTGCTGCAGGGGGTGCAGGGCTGTTCACCGGGGTAGGGGTAGCCAGGTGGAGAACATGGCCAGCCGTAGAGAGATGCTTATTGAAATTCTCAATTATAGTGGATTTATCGGTGGTGACAGTTTCCTAGCCTCAGAGCAATGGGCAGCTGGGAGGAGGTGCTCTTATTCTCCATGGACTTTAGTGTCCCAGAACTGTTTGGAGTTAGAGCTACAGGATGCACATTCCTGTTTGAAAAGGCTAGCCTTTGCTTTCCTAACTGCCTGTGTATATTAGTTCCTAACTTCCCTGAAAAGTTGCGTATCACAGGGGCTATTAGATGCTAATGCAGAACGCCACAGGATGTTTTTGTGCTGGTCAAGGGCAGTCGGGTCTGGAGTGAACCAAGGACTAAATCTGTTCCTGTTTATTATTCAATGGGGCTTATTTAAGATGGTGAGGAAAGCACTTTTAAATGTCAGCACAACTGTTCATCGGGAGCTTCATGAAACTAGTTTCCATGGCCGAGCAGCCACACACAAGTCTAAGATCACCATGCGCAATGCCAAGCGTTGGCTTTTCCGGCATTGGACTCTGGAGCAGTGGAAACGTGTTCTCTGGAGTGATGAATCACGCTTCACCATCTGGCACGTTTTAAAATTGATTGGTCTGAGGGGATAAATCCACTTCAGACACAGAACTCTCGGTCGACCAAGATTTATTTTGGGAGGGAGGGGGGACAGCCCTTAATATAACGGTGTATTGTAGGTCAGGTGTATTATCGGTCAGATGTGTTAATATAACGGTGTATTATCGGTCAGGTGTGTTAATATAACGGTGTATTGTAGGTCAGGTGTGTTAATATAACGGTGTATTGTAGGTCAGATGTGTTAATATAACGGTGTATTGTAGGTCAGGTGTGTTAATATAACGGTGTATTGTAGGTCAGGTGTGTTAATATAACGGTGTATTGTAGGTCAGGTGTGTTAATATAACCGTGTATTGTAGGTAAGCTGATGAGGTGCCTGCGATGTCCGGTGGCGTACCATACAGGAGAGGTGTGTGTTGCGGCTGGCAGTGAGATGTTGACCCCCACCACCATCATCTGCACCAACCACTTCTCGCCCCAGAAGGGCTACAGCCATCACTCTCACGTCAACGTCAGCTGGTGCTTCGTCTGCTCCAAAGGTCAGTATCTCCTCCTCCTCTATCAGACGCAGTACTACACAGACACTACTAACTACTACACAGACACTACTAACTACTACACAGATACTACTAACTACTACACAGATACTACTAACTACTACACAGACACTACTAACTACTACACAGACACTACTAACTACTACACAGACACTACTAACTACTACACAGACACTACTAACTACTACACAGACACTACTAACTACTACACAGACACTACTACACAGATGCACAGACACTACTACACAGATGCACAGACACTACTACACAGATGCACAGACACTACTACACAGATGCACAGACACTACTACACAGATGCACAGACACTACTAACTACTACACAGACACTACTAACTACTACACAGACACTACTAACTACTACACAGACACTACTACACAGATGCACAGCCACTACTAACTACTACACAGACACTACTAACTACTACACAGACACTACTACACAGATGCACAGACACTACTAACTACTACACAGACACTACTAACTACTACACAGACACTACTACACAGATGCACAGCCACTACTAACTACTACACAGACACTACTAACTACTACACAGACACTACTACACAGACACTACTAACTACTACACAGACACTACTAACTACTACACAGACACTACTAACTACTACACAGACACTACTACACAGATGCACAGCCACTACTACACAGATGCACAGACACTACTAACTACTACACAGACACTACCAACTACTACACAGACACTACCAACTACTACACAGACACTACTACACAGATGCACAGCCACTACTAACTACTACACAGACACTACTAACTACTACACAGACACTACTACACAGATGCACAGCCACTACTAACTACTACACAGACACTACTACTACTACACAGACACTACTACACAGACACTACTAACTACTACACAGACACTACTAACTACTACACAGACACTACTAACTACTACACAGACACTACTACACAGATGCACAGCCACTACTACACAGATGCACAGCCACTACTAACTACTACACAGACACTACCAACTACTACACAGACACTACCAACTACTACACAGACACTACTACACAGATGCACAGCCACTAACTAGTCCATTGTTTGGTCAATAGGCTGTTGGTCGACAGATTCTTGTTTTGTTGAGCAGTAGCATAGACGGGGTATTCAGAAAGTATTCAGACCCCTTGACTTTTCCACATTTGTTACGTTGAAGCCTTATTCTAAAATTAATTAAATTATTTTTCCCCCTCATCAATCTACAAACAATACCCCACAATGACATCACAATACCCCACAATGACATCACAATACCCCACAATGACATCACAATACCCCACAATGACATCACAATACCCCACAATGACATCACAATACCCCACAATGACATCACAATACCCCACAATGACATCACAATACCCCACAATGACATCACAATACCCCATAATGACAAAGAACAAAAAAACAGATTCCTTATTTACATAAGTATTCAGATCCCTTTGCTATGAGAGTTGAAATTGAGCTCAGGTGCCTCCTGTTTCCATTGATCATCCTTCAGATGTTTCTACAACTTGATTGGAGTCCACCTGTGGTAAATTCAATTGATTGGACATGATTTGGAAAGGCACACACCTGTCTATATAAGGTCCCACAGTTGACAGTGCATGTTAGAGCAAAAACCACCACTCACACGTCAGCTACACAATTCTGTTCTGAACAGTTCGTCTGTAGTCCAAGCAGGAGAGACGTGCTGCCTTGTGTTGTAAGTGTGTGTGTGTGTGTGCAGGTGGCCAGCTCCTGTGCTGTGAGTCGTGTCCAGCAGCGTTCCATCCAGACTGTCTGAACATCGCCATGCCGGATGGCAGCTGGTTCTGTAACGACTGCCGGGCCGGAAAGAAACCCAAATACAGAGACATCATCTGGGTCAAACTGGGCATCTACAGGTCAGTACAGGGACCTGGCCGACTACGGGTCAGTGCCTGGCCCCACTACGGGTCAGTGCCTGGCCCCACTACGGGTCAGTGCCTGGCCCCACTACGGGTCAGTGCCTGGCCCCACTACGGGTCAGTGCCTGGCCCCACTACGGGTCAGTGCCTGGCCCCACTACGGGTCAGTGCCTGGCCCCACTATGGGTCAGTACAGGGACCTGGCCCACATTTATTTTTTTAAATGTATTTAATTAACCTTTATTTAACCAGGTAGGCCAGTTGAGAACCAGTCCTTTATTTAACCAGGTAGGCTAGTTGAGAACAAGTCCTTTATTTAACCAGGTAGGCAAGTTGAGAACAAGTTCTCATTTGCAACTGCGACCTGGCCAAGATAAAGCAAAGCAGTTCGACACAAACAACAACACAGAGTTACACATGGAATAAACAAACATACAATCAATAATACAGTAGAAAAATCTATATACAGCATGTGCAAATGAGGTAGGATAAGAGAGGTAAGGCAATAAATAGGTCATCATGGTGAAGTAATTACAATATAGCATTTAAACACTGGAATGGTAGGATGTGCAGAAGATGAATGTGCAAGTTGAGATACTGGGGTGCAAAGGAGCAAGATAAATAACTGTATGGGGATGAGGTAGTTGGGTGGGCTATTTACAGATGGGCTATGTACAGGCGCAGTGATCTGTGAGCTGCTCTGACAGCTGGTGCTTAAAGCTAGTGAGGAAGATAAGAGTCTCCAGCTTCAGAGATTATTGCAGTTCGTTCCAGTCATTGGCAGCAGAGAACTGGAAGGAAAGGTGGCCAAAGGAGGAGTTGGCTTTGGGGGTGACCAGTGAGATATACCTGCTGGAGCGCGTGCTACAGGTGGGTGCTGCTATGGTGACCAGCGAGCTGAGATAAGGCGGGGCTTTACCTAGCAGAGACTAGGGATCAGTCAGCAGTATGTTTGTGTAGAGCACTGCCTCTTCTCTCCCTTGACCTAACTTACCCTAACCCTGTCCAGGTGGTGGCCTGCAGAGATCCAGCACCCTCGGAACATCCCCACCAACATCCAGCACCTTCGCCACGAGATCGGAGAGTTCCCAGTCTTCTTCTTCGGTTCTAAGGACTACTTCTGGACGCACCAGGGCCGAGTTTTCCCCTACATGGAGGGAGACAGGGGCAGCAGGTTCCAGAAGAATGGGATAGGGAAGGTCTTCAAGAACGGTCAGCCCCCATCTTGATCATGTTGTATCCTCTAAGCCAGGGTTTCCCAAACTCTGTCCTGCCACTGCTCCACCCGTTCTGTCATGCCCAGGAACAGCCCTTAGCCGTGGTATATTGGCCATATACCCTTTTGTATATATACCACACCCCTTTGGGCCTTATTGCTTAAAAACCTCTTACATCTAGACGTTCCGCTAGCGGAACACCTGCTCCAATATCCGATGATGGGCGTGGCGCGAAATACAAAGTCCTCAAATCCGAAAACTTCCATTTTTCAAACATATGACTATTTTACACCATTTTAAAGACAAGACTCTCCTTTATCTAACCACACTGTCCGATTTCAAAAAGGCTTTACAGCGAAAGCAAAACATTAGATTATATATTTTTCTTTTTTTCAACCACTCCACAAAATTCTTGCTACACACACATATAGTGGGGAGAACAAGTATTTGATACACTGCCGATTTTGCAGGTTTTCCTACTTACAAAGCATGTAGAGGTCTGTCATTTTTATCATAGGCACACTTCAACCTTGAGAGACGGAATCTAAAACGAAAATCACATTGTTTGATTTTTAAGTAATTAATTTGCATTTTATTGCATGACATAAGTATTTGATCACCTACCAACCAGTAAGAATTGTTGTTGAAAAACAAATGATAGTGGGACTAAGCGCAAACCAGATGGGATGGTGTATCGCTGCAGAATGCTGTGGTAGCCATGCCGGTTAACCTGTTGGGGCTAGGGGGCAGTATTTGCACGGCCGGATAAAAAACATACCCGATTTAATCTGGTTACTACTCCTGCCCAGTAACTAGAATATGCATATAATTATTAGCTTTGGATAGAAAACACCCCAAAGTTTCTAAAACTGTTTGAATGGTGTCTGTGAGTATAACAGAACTCATTTGGCAGGCCAAAACCTGAGAAGATTCCTTACAGGAAGTGGCCTGTCTGACCATTTCTTGCCCTCCTTGATCATCTCTAACAAATACAGGGGATCTCTGGCATGACGTGACACTTCCTACGGCTCCCATGGGCTCTCAGAAGGCGGGAAAAAGCTGAACGATGTAATTCCATCCCCAGGCTGAAACACATTATCGCGTTTGGCAAGTGCTCTATCAGAGGGCCATCAGACTGAGGCTCGTGCATGAGGGGATAGCATGCTTTTACTTTCACTCTCTTTGTATTAAAAAAACGATTTCCCGGTCGGAATATTATCGCTTTTTTACGAGAAAAATGGCATAAAAATTGATTTTAAACAGCGGTTGACATGCTTCGAAGTACGGTAATGGAATATTTAGAAATGTTTTGTCACGAAATGCGCCATGCTCGTCACCCTTATTTAGCCTTTCGGATAGTGTCTTGAACGCACGAACAAAACGGCGCTATTTGGATATAACAATGGATTATTTGGGACCAAACCAACATTTGTTATTGAAGTAGAAGTCCTGGGAGTGCATTCTGACGAAGACAGCAAAGGTAATAACATTTTTCTTATAGTAAATCTGACTTTGGTGAGTGCTAAACTTGCTGGGTGTCTAAATAGCTAGCCCTGTGATGCCGGGCTATCTACTGAGAATATTGCAAAATGTGCTTTCACCGAAAAGCTATTTTAAAATCGGACATAGCGAGTGCATAGAGGAGTTCTGTATCTATAATTCTTAAAATAATTGTTTTTTGTGAACGTTTATCGTGAGTAATTTAGTAAATTCACCGGCAGTGTTCGGTGGGAATGCTAGTCACATGCTAGTCACATGCTAATGTTAAAAGCTGTTTTTTTATATAAATATGAACTTGATTGAACAAAACATGCATGTATTGTATAACATAATGTCCTAGGGTTGTCATCTGATGAAGATCATCAAAGGTTAGTGCTGCATTTAGCTGTGGTTTGGGTTTATGTGACATTATATGCTAGCTTGAAAAATGGGTGTCTGATTATTTCTGGCTGGGTACTCTGCTGACATAATCTAATGTTTTGCTTTCGTTGTAAACGCCTTTTTGAAATCGGACAGTGTGGTTAGATTAACGAGAGTCTTGTCTTTTAAAATGGTGTAAAATAGTCATATGTTTGAAAAATTGAAGTAATAGCATTTTTGAGGTATTTGAATATCGCGCCACGGGATTACACTGGCTGTTGAGTAGGTGGGACGCAAGCGTCCCACCTAGCCCATAGAGGTTAAGGTAAAATGGTGCTTTGAGGTTAAGTGAGCCCTGAATTCTAAATAATTCACTGACCGTGTCACCAGCAAAGCACCCCCACACCACCTCCTCCATGCTTCACGTTGGGAACCACACATGCGCAGACCATCCGTTCACCTACTCTGCATCTCACACAGACACGGCGGTTGGAACCAAAAATCTCAAATTTGTTCTCAGACAAAAAGGACATATTTCCACCGGTCTAATGTCCACTGCTCCTATTCTTGGTCCTGCCTGTCCTTTAGTTGTGGTTTCTTTGCAGCAATTCAAGCATTAAGGCCTGATTCACAGTCTCCTCTCAACAGTTGACGTTGAGATGTGTCTGCTACTTGAACTCTGAAGAATTTATTTGGGCTGCAATTTCTGAGGCTGGTAACTCTAATGAACTTATCCTCTGCAGCAGAGGTAACTCTGGGTCTTCCTTTCCTGTGGCGGTCCTCATGAGAGCCAGTTTCATCATAGCCATCATTTCTCAGAACAAGAATAGACTGACGAGTTTCAGAAGAAAGTGCTTTGGTCCCGTGTGGCTCAGTTGGTAGAGCATGGTGTTTGCAACGCCAGGGTTGTGGGTTCGATTCCCACGGGGGACCAGTACGAAATGTATGCATTCACTACTGTAAGTCGCTCTGGATAAGAGCGTCTGCTAAATGGCTAAAATGTAAATGTTTGTGGGCATTTTGAGCCTGTAATCGAACCCACAAATGCTGATGCTCCAGATACTCAACTAGTCTAAAGGCCAGTTTTATTGCTTCTTTAATCAGAACAAGTTTTCAGCTGTGCTAACATAATTGCAAAAGGGTTTTTTAATGATCAATTAGCCTTTTAAAATGATAAACTTGGATTAGCTAACACAACGTGCCATTGGAACACAGATTCTCCATTAAAAATCAGCCGTTTCCAGCTACAATAGTAATTTACAACATTAACAATGTATCTATTATTAACATTAACAATCTATTTCAATGTATTTCTGATCAATTTGATGTTATTTTAATGGACAAAAAATAGCTTTTCTTTCAAAAACAAGGACATTTCTACTTGACCCCAAACTTTTGAACGGTAGTGTGTGTGATGGTGATTGCGTCGTCTGTGGACCTATTGGGTCCGTAAGCAAATTGGAGTTGGTCTAGGGTGTCAGGTAGGGTGGAGGTGATATGGTCCTTGACTAGTCTCTCAAAGCACTTCATGATGACAGACGTGAGTGCTACGGGGCGGTAGTCATTTAGTTCACTTACCTTTGCTTTCTTGGGTACAGGAACAATGGTGGCCATCTTGAAGCATGTTGGGACAGCTGGTCTGCGCATGCTCAATACATTGTCAAATCGGTTGTGAAGCCAGACTTATTGGCCATTCCTTTTGGATCATCTCTCTCAACCATAAAATGTTTCAATTCCTCAATGTTTTTAGTCATTTCGTTAAACGGGTTAAATGGCTTATTAGTAACTGGAATAGTGTACTGTCTGGTTGCTCCTCATTACAGACAAACATTATTTACATCAACAACAGGAATCTCTACAAAACATACACAATTAGGGCCAGCCTTTTGTACTTTGGTTTTCCTAGATATTGCCACTATATTGTGATCACTACTTCCGATGGATTTGGATACTGCTTTAAAGCAAATTTCTGTAGGAAAGATTAGATGGATTACATGTTAATGATTTTATTCCTGTGCTGTTTGTAACTACCCTGGTAGGTTGACTGATAACCTGAACCAGGTTGCAGGCACTGGTTACAGTTTGAAACTTTTTCTTGGAGTGGGCAGCTTGATGGAGGGAAAAACAAAGTCACCCAGAAAATATACCTCAAATTATTTCACACACATGTTATCCAGATACTGACTGTTAGCACTTGGTGGTCTATAGCAGCTTCCCACCAGAATGGGCTTTAGGTGAGGCAGATGAACCTGTAGCCATATTACTTCAACAGTATTTAACATTATCCAGATACTGACTGTTAGCACTTGGTGGTCTATAGCAGCTTCCCACCAGAATGGGCTTTAGGTGAGGCAGATGAACCTGTAGCCATATTACTTCAACAGTATTTAACATTATCCAGATACTGACTGTTAGCACTTGGTGGTCTATAGCAGCTTCCCACCAGAATGGGCTTTAGGTGAGGCAGATTAACCTGTAGCCATATTACTTCAACAGTATTTAACATGAGATCCTCTCTAATATTTACAGGAATGTGGTTCTGAATATAAACAGCAACACCTCCACCATTGTTGTTCCTGTAAATGTTATAACCTTTGATGGATACAATGGTAGCAATACAAGGTATTATCTAAGTGAGTTTCAGAGATTGTCAGAATATGAATGTCATCAGTTACTAGCAAATGATTGATTTCATGAACCTTGTTTCTTAAGCTACATGTGTTACCATGTGTTATTTTGAGCACTTCTGGGATGCTTGCTTGTTTTTCATTGCTTTACTGGGAAGCTTAGCAGCAGTAGATGTGCTCATGTTATTTATGTTAGTGCAGGGTGAGCTGCACACAGTGGACTTCCTACTAGGGCACACGTCCTCAGTGCTAACAGTATAAATCTGGTTCGTAGGCGTATGATTACTGCATACAGTAGCTGTAGGATCAGCAGAGACATTCAGGGCAGTTAGAGGGACATATATTAGGTTACTTTGTCTTTTCAACGCCCCTGGTATAATGTACATTTTCTGAACCATTGTGACAGCTCATTGTCACAAGGGTAGATGTTTCACTGAGCTGGGCTTAGGTCATTGATAAGTTTAATGCTGTGAAAGGATCCAGGAACCCAAATGATTTGTCAACAAAAGTTACACCCATTAAAACTGCAATCACGTAGCCAGTTGTGAAGAGAGAATCCTGCTAAAGTGTTCAATGCCGCGATTCAGAGAAGGGATCAGGGCCAGATACGATGGGTCTTTTATTGGTGTCTAGCAGAGAGTCAATCATGGAGCAAGAAACACTTACTTTTGGTCAGAATTAAAAGTAAGCGTTAATATCTGGTGTGGCCACCAGCTGCATTAAATACGGCAGTGCATCTCCTCCTCATGGACTGCACCAGATTTGCCAGTTCTTGCTGTGAGATGTTACCCCACTCTTCCACCAAGGCACCTGCAAGTTCCCGGACATTTCTGGGGGGGATGGTCCTAGCCCTCACCCTCCGATCCAACAGGTCCCAGACGTGCTCAATGGGATTGAGATCCGGGTTCTTCGCTGGCCATGGCAGAACACTGACATTCCTGTCTTGCAGGAAATCACGCACAGAACGAGCAGTATGGCTGGTGGCATTGTCATGCTGGAGGGTCATGTCAGGATCAGCCTGCAGGAAGGGTACCACATGAGGGAGGAGGATGTCTTCCCTGTAACGCACAGCGTTGAGATTGCCTGCAATGACAACAAGCTCAGTCCGATGATGCTGTGAAACACCGCCCCAGACCATGACGGACCCTCAACCTCCAAATCGATCCCGCTCCAGAGTACAGGCCCCGGTGTAACGCTCATTCCTTCGACAATAAACACAATCCGACCATCACCCCTGGTGAGACAAAACCGCGACTCGTCAGTGAAGAGCACTTTTTGCCAGTCCTGTCTGGTCCAGCGACGGTGGGTTTGTGCCCATAGGCGACGTTGTTGCCGTTGATGTCTGGTGAGGACCTGCCTTACAACAGGCCTACAAGCCCTCAGTCCCGCCTCTCTCAGCCTATTGCGAACAGTCTGAGCACTGATGGAGGGATTGTGCGTTCCTGGTGTAACTCGGGAAGTTGTTGTTGCCATCCTGTACCTGTCCCGCAGGTGTGATGTTCGGATGTACCGATCCTGTGCAGGTGTTGTTACACGTGGTCTGCCACTGCGAGGACGATCAGCTGTCCGTCCTGTCTACCTGTAGCGCTGGACATCTTTCGGTGTTTTTGAGTCAGTAGTAGAAAGGCCTCTTTAGTGTCCTAAGTTTTCATAACTGTGACCTTAATTGCGAGCTGTTGTGCTGTCCAGCTTACACGTTGGCTAAGTTTTGACATTATTTTCTCACTGAAGTCTTGGAAGTATCCATTAATCAACTGTAGTTGTTGGACTCAAGCTATTAATAATGTTTTCTGTGAAGCCCTTGAAACCAAAGCTGTTCGTGTCTTAACGACCGCTCCACAGGTGCGTGTTCATTAATCGTTTATGGTTCATTGAACAAGCATGGGGAAACAGAGTTTAAACCCTTTACAATGAAGATCTGTGAAGTTATTTGGATTTTTACGAATTATCTTTGAAAGACAGGATCCTGAAAAAGGGACGTTTCTTTTTTTTGCCGAGTTTATATTAATATAATATTACACGTTATTAATCTAATATTCGTTATAGTATAACTGTAAGACGACAGAATATAACAATATAATCTCTCTCCAGCGCTGTTGGAGGCGGAGCAGCGCTTCAAGGAGATCAAGATGGAACGGGAGGCCAAGGAGGCGCAGGAGAACAACAGGAAACCACCTCCGTACAAATACATCAAGGTCTGAACGCTTATAACCCTTTAACTCTTCTGTCGTGAAACTGTCTCGACCCAGTCCAGTTTTGATATATTACATGTATGTAATAGTTGTTCTCCCCTGTTCTGCAGATCAACAAGCCGTGTGGCCGGGTGCAGGTCTACACAGCCGACGTGTCGGAGATCCCCAAGTGTAACTGTAAGCCCACGGATGAGAAGCCGTGTGGGTTTGAGTCAGAATGCCTGAACAGGATGTTGATGTACGAGTGCCACCCTCAGGTCTGTCCCAACGCAGAGCGATGCTGCAACCAGGACTTCACCAAGAGACACTACCCAGAAACTAAGATCGTCAAGACTGCTGGAAAGGGCTGGGGTCTGGTGGCACTACGGGATATTAAGAAGGTATATTTATTATTTATACGGGGCATTTGGAAAGTATTCAGACCCCTTGACTCTTTCTACATTTTGTTACTTTTACAGCCTTATTCTAAAATTGATGAATTCATTTTTTTCCCTCATCAATCTACACACGATACCACATAATGACAAAGCAAAACAGCATTTTTAGAATTTTTCAAATGTATTAAAAATAAAAAGATCAAATTTACATAAGTATTTGGACACTTTACTCTACTTTGTTGAAGTACCTTTGGCAGCGATTACAGCCTCGAGTCTTCTTGGGTATGACGCTACAAGCTTGGCACACCTGTATTTGGGGAGTTTCTCCCATTCTTCTCTGCAGATCCTCTCAAGCTCTGTCAGGTTGGATGGGGAGCGTCGCTGCACAGCTATTTTCAGGTCTCTCCAGAGATGTTCGATCGGGTTTAAGTCCGGGCTCTGGCTGGGCCACTCAAGGACATTCAGAGACTTGTCCTGAAGCCACTCCTGCGTGGTCTTGGCTGTGTGCTTAGGGTCATTTTCCTGTTGGAAGGTGAACCTTCGCACCAATCTGAGGTCCTGACCGCTCTGGGGCCAGCTCTATTTAAGAATGATGGAGGCCACTGTTTTCTTGGGGACCTTCAATGCTGCAGAAATGTTTTGGTACCCTTCCCCAGATTTATGCCTCGACACAATCCTGTCTCAGACCTCTACGGACAATTCCTTCGACCTCATGGCTTGGTTTTTGCTCTGACATGCACTGTCAACTGTGGGACCTTATATAGACAGGTGTGTGCCTTTCCAAATCATGTCCAATCAGTTGAATTTACCACAGGTGGACTCCAATCAAGTTGTAGAAACATCTCAAGGATGATCAATGGAAACAGGATGCACCTGGGCTCAATTTCAACTCTCATAGCAAAAGGGTCTGAATACTTATGTAAATAACGTATTTCCGTTTAAAATATATATATACATTTGCAAAAATATATACCTTTTCGCTTTGTCATTATTGGGTATTGTGTGACAATTTGGATTAATAAACAAATCAACAAATCAAACCTGTCACATAAAACCAGACCTGTGAAATGCTCACCTACAAGCCCTTAACCAACAATGCAGTTCAAGAAATGGTTAAGAAAATATTTACTAAATAAAGTCAAATATATTTAAAAAGTAACAATAAAATAACAATGGGGCTATATAAAGGGGTTACCGGTACCAAGTACATTTTTGATCCTTCCTCTGACACCACCTGGTATAGAGGTCCTGGATGGCAGGGAGCTTGGTCCCAGTGATGTACTGGGCCGTACGCGCTACCCTCTGTAGCACCTTACGGTCAGATGCAGAGCAGTTGCCGTACCAGGTGGTGATGCAACCAGCCAGGATGACCTCAGGTACAGCTTTAGAACTTTTTGAGGATCTGGGGACCCATTCCAAATCTCTCCAGTCTCCTGAAGGGGAAAAGGTGTTGTCTTGGTGTGTTTGGACCATGGTAGTTCGTTGGTGGACAACAAGGAACTTGAAACTCTCAACCTGCTCCACTACAGCCCTGTTGATATGAGTGGGGGCGTGCTCGGCCCTCCTTTTCCTGGAGTCCACGATCATCTCCTCAGTCTTGCTTACATTGAGGGAGTTGTTGTTGTCCTGGCACCACCCGGACAGGTCTCTGACCTCCTCCCTATAGGCTGTCTCGTCGTTGTCGGTGATCAGGCCTACCCCTGTTGTGTCGTCAGCAAACTTAATGATGGTGTTGGAGTCGTCATTTGGCCACGCAGTCGTGAGTGAACAGGGAGTACAGGAGGGGACTGAGCACACACCCCTGAAGGGTCCCCATGTCAAGGATCAGCGTGGCGGATGTGTTACCTACCCTCACCACCTGGGGGCGGCCCGTCAGGAAGTCATAAGATCCAGTTGCAGAGGGAGGTGTTTAGTCCCAGGGTCCTTAGCTTAGTGATGAGCTTTGAGAGTACTATGGTGTTGAACGCTGAGCTGTAGTCAATGAATAGCATTCTCACATAGGTGTTCCTTTTGTCCAGGTGGGAAAGGGCAGTGTGGAGTGCAATAGAGATTGCATCATCTGTGGACCTGTTGGGGTGGTATGCAAATTGGTGTGGGTCTAGGGTTTATGGGATAATAATGTTGATGTGAGCCATGATCAGCCTTTCAAAGCATTTCATGGCTATCTGTGATCTGATTGGTGAATACCTCTCCGCAGGGTGAGTTTGTGAATGAGTACATCGGAGAGCTGATCGATGAAGAGGAATGTCGCTCCAGGATCAAGTACTACCAGGAGAATGACATCACTCACTTCTACATGCTCACCATCGACAAGGTACCCTCCCTGGTGTAGTACACTATCCTCCCTGGTGTAGTACACTATCCTCCCTGGTGTAGTACACTATCCTCCCTGGTGTAGTACACTACCCTCCCTGGTGTAGTACACTACCCTCCCTGGTGTAGTACACTACCCTCCCTGGTGTAGTACACTATCCTCCCTGGTGTAGTACACTATCCTCCCTGGTGTAGTACACTATCCTCCCTGGTGTAGTACACTACCCTCCCTGGTGTAGTACACTACCCTCCCTGGTGTAGTACACTATCCTCCCTGGTGTAGTACACTATCCTCCCTGGTGTAGTACACTACCCTCCCTGGTGTAGTACACTACCCTCCCTGGTGTAGTACACTACCCTCCCTGGTGTAGTACACTATCCTCCCTGGTGTAGTACACTACCCTCCCTGGTGTAGTACACTATCCTCCCTGGTGTAGTACACTATCCTCCCTGGTGTAGTACACTACCCTCCCTGGTGTAGTACACTACCCTCCCTGGTGTAGTACACTACCCTCCCTGGTGTAGTACACTATCCTCCCTGGTGTAGTACACTACCCTCCCTGGTGTAGTACACTATCCTCCCTGGTGTAGTACACTATCCTCCCTGGTGTAGTACACTACCCTCCCTGGTGTAGTACACTACCCTCCCTGGTGTAGTACACTATCCTCCCTGGTGTAGTACACTACCCTCCCTGGTGTAGTACCTTATCCTCCCTGGTGTAGTACACTACCCTCCCTGGTGTAGTACACTACCCTCCCTGGTGTAGTACACTACCCTCCCTGGTGTAGTACACTATCCTCCCTGGTGTAGTACCTTATCCTCCCTGGTGTAGTACACTACCCTCCCTGGTGTAGTACACTACCATCCCTGGTGTAGTACACTACCCTCCCTGGTGTAGTACACTACCCTCCCTGGTGTAGTACACTATCCTCCCTGGTGTAGTACCTTATCCTCCCTGGTGTAGTACACTACCCTCCCTGGTGTAGTACACTACCCTCCCTGGTGTAGTACACTATCCTCCCTGGTGTAGTACACTATCCTCCCTGGTGTAGTACACTACCCTCCCTGGTGTAGTACACTATCCTCCCTGGTGTAGTACACTATCCTCCCTGGTGTAGTACACTACCCTCCCTGGTGTAGTACACTACCCTCCCTGGTGTAGTACACTACCCTCCCTGGTGTAGTACATTACCCTCCCTGGTGTAGTACATTACCCTCCCTGGTGTAGTACACTACCCTCCCTGGTGTAGTACACTACCCTCCCTGGTGTAGTACACTATCCTCCCTGGTGTAGTACACTACCCTCCCTGGTGTAGTACACTATCCTCCCTGGTGTAGTACACTATCCTCCCTGGTGTAGTACACTACCCTCCCTGGTGTAGTACACTACCCTCCCTGGTGTAGTACACTACCCTCCCTGGTGTAGTACACTACCCTCCCTGGTGTAGTACACTACCCTCCCTGGTGTAGTACACTACCCTCCCTGGTGTAGTACACTACCCTCCCTGGTGTAGTACATTACCCTCCCTGGTGTAGTACATTACCCTCCCTGGTGTAGTACACTACCCTCCCTGGTGTAGTACACTATCCTCCCTGGTGTAGTACACTATCCTCCCTGGTGTAGTACACTATCCTCCCTGGTGTAGTACACTATCCTCCCTGGTGTAGTACCTTATCCTCCCTGGTGTAGTACCTTATCCTCCCTGGTGTAGTACACTATCCTCCCTGGTGTAGTACACTACCCTCCCTGGTGTAGTACACTACCCTCCCTGGTGTAGTACACTACCCTCCCTGGTGTAGTACACTACCCTCCCTGGTGTAGTACACTACCCTCCCTGGTGTAGTACACTACCCTCCCTGGTGGTGTAGTACACTATCCTCCCTGGTGGTGTAGTACACTATCCTCCCTGGTGGTGTAGTACACTATCCTCCCTGGTGGTGTAGTACACTATCCTCCCTGGTGGTGTAGTACACTATCCTCCCTGGTGGTGTAGTACACTATCCTCCCTGGTGGTGTAGTACACTATCCTCCCTGGTGGTGTAGTACACTATCCTCCCTGGTGGTGTAGTACACTATCCTCCCTGGTGGTGTAGTACACTATCCTCCCTGGTGGTGTAGTACACTATCCTCCCTGGTGGTGTAGTACACTATCCTCCCTGGTGGTGTAGTACACTATCCTCCCTGGTGGTGTAGTACACTATCCTCCCTGGTGGTGTAGTACACTATCCTCCCTGGTGGTGTAGTACACTATCCTCCCTGGTGGTGTAGTACACTATCCTCCCTGGTGGTGTAGTACACTATCCTCCCTGGTGGTGTAGTACACTATCCTCCCTGGTGGTGTAGTACACTATCCTCCCTGGTGGTGTAGTACACTATCCTCCCTGGTGGTGGAGTACTACACTATTCCTCCCTGGTGGTGGAGTACTACACTATTCCTCCCTGGTGGTGGAGTACTACACTATTCCTCCCTGGTGGTGGAGTACTACACTATTCCTCCCTGGTGGTGGAGTACTACACTATTCCTCCCTGGTGGTGGAGTACTACACTATTCCTCCCTGGTGGTGGAGTACTACACTATTCCTCCCTGGTGGTGGAGTACTACACTATTCCTCCCTGGTGGTGGAGTAAATGTACATTTGTCATTTAGCGGATGCTCTAATCCAGAGCGATTTACTGTTAATCCATTCATTGGACAGCCACATATCATAGACAGTAAGTATATTTTTCCTTAATAAAGTAGCTATCAGCGTATCAGAGCTAGTAAGGGGGGAAGTAAAGTTCGCGTGTTCACCAAATATATTATTAGGGGGGGGTTCGTGGGTGGCGCTGTGGGATTATTTAAAATACTTATTGAAGCGGTAGGGTTTCAGATGTTTTCGGGAGATGGGCAGGGACTGCTGTCCTTGCGTCAGGGGGAAGCGTTCCACCATCGGGGAGCCTGGACAGAGAAGTGCTGTCTGCTCCAGCATGGGAGGACCTGCCTGTCTGCTCCAGCATGGGAGGACCTGCCTGTCTGCTCCAGCATGGGAGGACCTGCCTGTCTGTGGCTGTGTCCTTGACTGCCAGAGCCAGAGGAACAGTATTGCTTTGGGGATGTTACACTCAAGACCTCTGTGACATTACAGAAAACAATACTACATACTCTATAGCTATAACTGTAGCTCTACTTTAATACTACACAGCTGTAGATGTACTTCAATACTACACATCTATAGCTGTACTTCAGTACTACACATCTATAGCTGTATCTATCGTCATCTGTTACTGCGTACCTCTTCACCAGCCTGACCTGTGTTTCCAGGATCGGATCATAGACGCCGGGCCTAAAGGGAACTACTCCCGCTTCATGAACCACAGCTGCCAGCCCAACTGTGAGACGCAGAAATGGACGGTGAACGGAGACACCAGGGTCGGGCTCTTTGCCGTCTGTGACGTCCCTGCTGGTGAGCATCAGCCATCTCCTTATTGTAAAACACTTTGTGGTTAAAAAACGAGGGTAGGCCAGAGACTGCTGTTGTCTTGGTGGTTTGGGTTAGTTGTAGTAATATTGTGGTGTACAGGGACAGAGCTCACCTTCAACTACAACCTGGATTGCCTTGGTAACGAGAAGACAGTGTGTCGCTGTGGGGCTCCCAACTGTAGCGGTTTCCTTGGAGACCGGCCCAAGGTGAGTTGGCTCCTCTTGGTACGAACTGTTTCCTGTCCAGACCTCTATCTGACTGCTGTTTCCTGTCCAGACCTCTATCTGACTGTTGTTTCCTGTCCAGACCTCTATCTGACTGCTGTTTCCTGTCCAGACCTCTATCTGACTGTTTCCTGTCCAGACCTCTATCTGACTGCTGTTTCCTGTCCAGACCTCTATCTGACTGTTGTTTCCTGTCCAGACGTCTGGTTTCCAGGTTGCGGAGCCCAAGGAGAAGAAAGCCAAGAAGAAAGTGAAGAAGCGTCGGACGCGTAACGAGGGGAAGGAGTCTGAGGACGAGTGTTTCCGCTGTGGGGACGGAGGGCAGCTGGTTCTGTGTGACAAGAAGAGCTGCACCAAGGCCTTCCACCTCTCCTGTCTGGACCGCACCAAGAGACCCTTCGGTAAGACCTTAACCCCCTGACCCTTCCACCTCTCCTGTCTGGACCGCACCAAGAGACCCTTCGGTAAGACCTTAACCCCCTGACCCCTGACCCTTCCACCTCTCCTGTCTGGACCGCACCAAGAGACCCTTCGGTAAGACCTTAACCCCCTGACCCCTGACCCTTCCACCTCTCCTGTCTGGACCGCACCAAGAGACCCTTCGGTAAGACATTAACCCCCTGACCCTTCCACCTCTCCTGTCTGGACCGCACCAAGAGACCCTTCGGTAAGACCTTAACCCCCTGACCCCTGACCCTTCCACCTCTCCTGTCTGGACCGCACCAAGAGACCCTTCGGTAAGACCTTAACCCCCTGACCCCTGACCCTTCCACCTCTCCTGTCTGGACCGCACCAAGAGACCCTTCGGTAAGACCTTAACCCCCTGACCCCTGACCCTTCCACCTCTCCTGTCTGGACCGCACCAAGAGACCCTTCGGTAAGACCTTAACCCCCTGACCCCTGACCCTTCCACCTCTCCTGTCTGGACCGCACCAAGAGACCCTTCGGTAAGACATTAACCCCCTGACCCTTCCACCTCTCCTGTCTGGACCGCACCAAGAGACCCTTCGGTAAGACCTTAACCCCCTGACCCCTGACCCTTCCACCTCTCCTGTCTGGACCGCACCAAGAGACCCTTCGGTAAGACCTTAACCCCCTGACCCCTGACCCTTCCACCTCTCCTGTCTGGACCGCACCAAGAGACCCTTCGGTAAGACCTTAACCCCCTGACCCTTCCACCTCTCCTGTCTGGACCGCACCAAGAGACCCTTCGGTAAGACATTAACCCCCTGACCCCTGACCCTTCCACCTCTCCTGTCTGGACCGCACCAAGAGACCCTTCGGTAAGACATTAACCCCCTGACCCTTCCACCTCTCCTGTCTGGACCGCACCAAGAGACCCTTCGGTAAGACATTAACCCCCTGACCCTTCCACCTCTCCTGTCTGGACCGCACCAAGAGACCCTTCGGTAAGACCTTAACCCCCTGACCCTTCCACCTCTCCTGTCTGGACCGCACCAAGAGACCCTTCGGTAAGACCTTAACCCCCTGACCCTTCCACCTCTCCTGTCTGGACCGCACCAAGAGAACCTTCGGTAGACCCAAACATCTATCTCTGGATAGATGGATATTCTAATGTTATGTGTATATTATATTTCAGGGCGCTGGGACTGTATACAGAACCAATCCAAAGTTTGGGCTCCTTATTCCAGGGTTTTTCTACATTGTAGAATAAGTGTTGACATCAAAACTATGAAATAACACATGGAATCATGTAGTAACCAAAGAAGTGTTGAACAAATCAAAATATATTTGAGATTCTTCAAAGTAGCCACCCTTTGCCTTGATGACAGCTTTGTACACTCTTGGTAGTCTCTCATTCAAAACATTTCTGCAGCATTGAAGGTCCCCAAGAACACAGTGACCTCCATCATTCTGAGCAGGGCCTGGGTCAGGGAGGTGACCAAGAACCCGATGGTCACTCAGAGCTCCAGAGTTCCTCTGTAGAGATGGCTGTCCTTTTGGAAGGTTCTCCCATCTCTGCAGCACTCCACCAATCAGGCCTTTATGGTAGAGTGGCCAGACGGAAGCCACTCCTCAGTAAAAGGCACATGACAGCCCGCTTGGAGTTTGCCAAAAGGCACTTAAAGGACTCTGACTATTAGAAACAAGATTCTCTGGTCTGATGAAACCAAGACTGAACTCTTTGGCCTGAATGCCAAGTGTCACATCTGGAGGAAGCGTGGCACCATCTCTACGGTGAAGCATGGTGGTGGCAGCATCATGTTGTGGGGATGTTTTTCAGTGGCAGGGACTGGGAGACTAGTCAGGGAAAGATGAACGGAGCAAAGAACAGAGATCCTTGATGAAAACCTGCTCCAGAGAGAAGGTTCACCTACCAACAGGACAACAACCCTAAGCACACAGCCAAGACCACACAGGAGTGGCTTCAGGACAAGGCTCTGAATGTCCTAGTGTGGCCCAGCCATGAACATCTCTGGAGAGACCTGAAAATAGCTGTGCAATGACGCTCCCCATCCAACCTGACAGAGCTTGAGAGGATCTACAGAGAAGAATGGAAGAAACTCCCCAAATACAGGTGTGCCAAGCTTGTAACGTCATAGAAGACTCGAGGCTGTAATCGCTGCCAAAGGTGCTTCAACAAAGTACTGAGTAAAGGGTCTGAATACTTATGTAAATAGATATTTCAGTTTATTTTTAATATATTTGCAAAAATGTCAACTTGTTTCTGCTTTGTCATTATGGGGTATTGTGATGTATTGTGACGTCATTGTGGCGTATTGTGATGTCATTGTGGGGTATTGTGATGTCATGATGGGGTATTGTGTGTAGATTGAGGAGGAACTGATTTTTTAAATCCGTTTTAGTAGAAGGTTGTAACGTAAAAGTGTCAAGGTCTGAATACTTTCCGAATGCACTGTAAATGACTATTGTAGCTGGAAACTGCAGATTTGTTATGGAATATCTACATGGGCGTACAGAGGCCCTTTATCAGCAACCATCACTCCTGTGTTCCAATGGCATGTTGTGTTGGCTAATCCAAGTTCATCATTTTAAAAGGCTATTTGATCATTAGAAAACCCTTTTGCAATTATGTTAGAACAGCTGAAAACTGTTGTTCTGATTAAAGAAGCAATAAAACTGGTCTTCTTTAGACTAGTTGAGTATCTGGAGCATCAGCATTTGTGGGTTCGATTACAGGCTCAAAATGGCCAGAAACAAAGAACTTTGCGAGAAATTGCCAAGAAACTGAAGATCTCGTACAACGCTGTGTACTACTCCCTTCACAGAACAGCGCAAACTGGCTCTAACCAGAATAGAAAGAGTAGGAGGCCCCGGTGCACAACTGAGCAAGAGGACAAGTGCATTAGTGTGTCTAATTTGGGAAACAGATGCCTCACAAGTCCTCAACTGGCAGCTTCATTAAATAGTACCCACAAAACACCAGTCTCAACGTCAACAGTGAAGAGGCGACTCCGGGATGCTGGCCTTCTAGGCAGAGTTCCTCTGTCCAGTGTCTGTGTTCTTTTGCCCATCTTTTTGTTGACCCGTCTGAGATACGCCTTTTTCTTTGCAACTCTGCCTAGAAGGCCAGCATCTCTGAGTCGCCTCGTCACTGTTGACGCTGAGACTGGTGTTTTGCGAAGCTGCCAGTTGAGGACTTGAGGCGTCTGTTTCTCAAATTAGACACTCGAATGTACTTGTCCTGCTCAGTTGTGCACCGTGGCCTCCCACTCTTTCTATTCTGGTTAGAGACAGTTTGCTCTGTTCTGTGAAGGGAGTAGAAACCCAGCGTTGTACAAGATCTTCAGTTTCTTGCATGGAATAGCCATCATTTCTCAGATGGTTGCTGATAAATGGGCCTCGGCAGATTGTTTTATGGAATATCTAGTTTCCAGCTACAAGTCATTTACAATGTCGGATCAATGAATGTTATTTTAACAGACAAATGTTTTTCTTTCAAAAACAAGGACATTTCTAAGTGACCCCAAACTTTTGAACGGTAGTGTATATGCTGAACAAAAATATAAACCCAACAATTTCAAAGATTTTACCGAGTTAGTTTATAGAAGCAAATCAGTCAAATGAAATAAATTCATTGGGCAGGGGCGCAACCATGGGTGGGCATAGCCCCACCCAGCCAATCAGGCTTTATTACAGACAAATACTCCTCAGCACCATTTGTGACCTTTTTATTGTCCCCAGCACAAGGTGCACCTGTGTAATGATCATGCTGTGCCACACCTGTCAGGTGGATGGAGAAATGCTCACGAACAGGGATGTAAACAACAATGAGAGAAATAAGCTTTTTGAATAACATTTCAGAGATTGTTTTATATATTTCAGCTCTTGTCCGTTATATTTCAGAGATTGTTTTATATATTTCAGGGCGCTGGGACTGCCCGTGGCACCACTGTGATGTGTGTGGGAAACCATCTGAGTCGTTCTGCCAGCTGTGCCCCAACTCATTCTGCAAGAACCACCAGGAGGGGGCCCTGCGGCCCTGGCCCCACACCGGACAGCTCTGCTGCCAGGAGCACGATGATCCCTGACCCTACCCCAACTCCCTGACCTGGAGCGGACTGAGGCCTGACCGCCCCTGGGCCTCTAAACGCTCCGAGAGGCCTGACGGTTCAGGTCTAGAGACTGGGAGACGCTGACCTGCAGCAGAACAGGAACCCAACTCCATTATGTTTTCAATATGACTGACGGCACTCCTCTCTCATCAGGGATTTTTCTCTACAGCTCATTCAACCAATCAGGTCCTTTTACACTCAGCCAGCCAATCGGGTCCTTCCACTCAGCTTGTAACCTGTTGTGTTCGTCTGTAACTCGTCTGCACTGAGAACAACACCTGTGGTAGAAAAGCACAAAGACTGCAGAGACAGATACAGCATTAGTCTCATCACTCCTCTCCCCAGTAGTGTTTTATATGTGTATATATATATGTGTGTGTATATGAAAGACCAAAATTATAATACTGGAATATTGTTAGTGCCAGGTTGAATCTGTTTTTATCTGAAGTAATATCGTAAGACACTATGGATAGGTCTTGACTTACTATAGACAAGTACAGCATATTGTTTTAATTTGAACTAATTGTTTTCATTTGAGTAATGCGATTACCCACCTGTTCAGAGTTATTAAAGCACAGAAACCTTGTGGACTGTAACCCTTCAGCTAACCATGGTGCCCAACATGTACCTGTGGCTTTATACCGGAATAAAGAGGACTTTATTGAAGTTATTAGTTCAGTACACTCACATTTGTTTCAACTTTTTGTCCAGTTTGTGGTCCATGATCATTGTCTAATGACAGCTGATTCTAGACCCCTTAACCTGTCCAGGAAACCTGTCCGAGGAACCACGTTGAGGTGAATTTATTTAAGACGTGACAGAACTGGTCATTTGCATAACGATGATGCAGCAGTCGATGGTACAAAATGTTTTTCTGTAAAGATAATTTCTTCCAAGCCCAGCCACCAATAATAAAGAGACATAGACAAGTCCATCCGATGACTAGGAAATGGTTTCAGTCTTTAAGCTCTGGGCCGTTCTCCATAAAGCCTCTGATCAGTTTTGCCTTATAGACAGATCAGCCCTTCTATTCAAACCGTATCGCTGAAGGTCAGCGAACGACCTTTAAACATCAATCCCACCATTAACACTTCAGCACCATCAGACATTAATGAGAACCCTTCCTAGTTCAGCCACTGTTGGTTCAAAGGTTTTCTAGAAATATACTGCTCAAAAAAATGAAGGGAACACTTAAACAACACATCCTAGATCTGAATGAAAGAAATAATCTTATTAATTACTTTTTTCTTTACATAGTTGAATGTGCTGACAACAGAATCACACAAAAATAATCAATGGAAATCCAATTTATCAACCCATGGAGGTCTGGAGTCACACTCAAAATTAAAGTGGAAAACCACACTACAGGCTGATCCAACTTTGATGTAATGTCCTTAAAACAAGTCAAAATGAGGCTCAGTAGTGTGTGTGGCCTCCACGTGCCTGTATGACCTCCCTACAGCGCCTGGGCATGCTCCTGATGAGGTGGCGGATGGTCTCCTGAGGGATCTCCTCCCAGACCTGGACTAAAGCATCCGCCAACTCCTGGACAGTCTGTGGTGCAACGTGGCGTTGGTGGATGGAGCGAGACATGATGTCCCAGATGTGCTCAATTGGATTCAGGTCTGGGGAACGGGCGGGCCAGTCCATAGCATCAATGCCTTCCTCTTGCAGGAACTGCTGACACACTCCAGCCACATGAGGTCTAGCATTAGGAGGAACCCAGGGCCAACCGCACCAGCATATAGTCTCACAAGGGGTCTGAGGATCTCATCTCGGTACCTAATGGCAGTCAGGCTACCTCTGGCGAGCACATGGAGGGCTGTGCGGCCCCCCAAAGAAATGCCACCCCACACCATGACTGACCCACCGCCAAACCGGTCATGCTGGAGGATGTTGCAGGCAGCAGAACGTTCTCCACGGCGTCTCCAGACTCTGTCACGTGCTCAGTGTGAACCTGCTTTCATCTGTGAAGAGCACAGGGCGCCAGTGGCGAATTTGCCAATCTTGGTGTTCTCTGGCAAATGCCAAACGTCCTGCACAGTGTTGGGCTGTAAGCACAACCCCCACCTGTGGACGTCGGGCCCTCATACCACCCTCATGGAGTCTGTTTCTGACCGTTTGAGCAGACACATGCACATTTGTAGGGCTCTGGCAGTGCTTCTCCTGCTCCTCCTTGCACAAAGGCGGAGGTAGCGGTCCTGCTGCTGGGTTGTTGCCCTCCTACGGCCTCCTCCACATCTCCTGATGTACTGGCCTGTCTCCTGGTAGCGCCTCCATGCTCTGGACACTACGCTGACAGACACAGCAAACCTTCTTGCCACAGCTCGCATTGATGTGCCATCCTGGATGAGTTGCGCCACTTGTGTGGGTTGTAGACTCCGTCTCATGCTACCACTAGAGTGAAAGCACCGCCAGCATTCAAAAGTGACCAAAACATCAGCCAGGAAGCATAGGAACTGAGAAGCGGTCTGTGGTCACCACCTGCAGAACCACTCCTTTATTGGGGGTGTCTTGCTAATTGTCTATAATTTCCACCTGTTGTCTATTCCATTTGCACAACAGCATGTGAAATTTATTGTCAATCAGTGTTGCTTCCTAAGTGGACAGTTTGATTTCACAGAAGTGTGATTGACTTGGAGTTACATTGTGTTTAAGTGTTCCCTTTATTTTTTGAGCAGTATATTAGACCTCTTGATTCACTGCTGGGAAGTACAGAAAGGATTTATTCTGACTCGTTGTGTAGTGTTTGGTTTCAGGTAAAATTTCCATTATTCATTTTCTACTAATCATTAATACTTGACCATTCTTCGATTGTGTGCCAGTGCTATAATGTGATTTCGAAACTACAAATTAAAGATGTGGCTTTATGCTTCAACATAAAACCAGTTGTCATGTGTGATTTTGAGGCTATTCGCCATGTCATAATACATTCACTGAAAAATAATCTTAACTTTTTTATTGATAACATAATTGAAAATATATACAACCTTAACAAATGATAATAAATAATATCAGTTGTGATTTGATTATAAAAAAGCCTCAGCTTCGGGCTAGCTTCGTTAGCTATGTGCATGTCATCAGGAGGCTAAAACCCCTTGGTGGATGATGTCAGAGCCATAGGCCCCGCCCCTCAGCTGGTGGGCGTGGCATCTCTTCAGACAGGCCTTCATGTCCAGCCCACTGGGCGGAGTTTCAGAGGAGTACCCATCGCTCTCCGTACGGAGTCGTGGCCTGCGCTGTGTGGAGTTCGATGGCTCCTCCTTTGGCCTCTCGCTCCTCTTGGGGATTCTGAACTTACCCCAGTTCTTAAGATGGCTACTGGCCGGCCAGCCGTTGTGTTTGGTTGTCATGGATACAGCGGTGTCTCTGGGGTCTGATTGGCTGTCTGTTCCGCTGAGCCTCACTTTCCTCTCCTTCACTTCAGTCACGTGATCGCTAACCCTGACCCTCGTTAACCTGACCCTAGCCTCAGTCACATTATGAACCTTGATCCTAGTTAACCTAACCCTAGCTTCACTCATTCTATTGGCTGGTTTAGCATCAGTCATATCACTGACCCTACTGGCTAGTTTCTCACCAGCCTTTGACCCCAGTCTGGTTTTGGCTTTGATTGGAGAGGTTTCCTTGAGTCCTCTCCTCCTCTCTGTTCCATGGTCCACCTCTCCTCTCCTCCTCCTCCTCCTCCTCCTCTCCACCCTTCCCTGATCCTCCTCTCTTCTCCTCTTTCTCCTCTCTGTTTCCTGGTCCTCGGTCCTCTCCTCCGATCCCTGGTCCTCTCCTCTCTTCCTCCTGCTGCTCTTCTGCTGCTCAGGTTCTGGGGCCTCCTTCCTCAGGCTCCTACTACCCTCTATTCTGGGTCTGCTGCTCTCTCTACTTTCTGTCTTCAGTTTGCTGGAGTTGTTGTCTGTCTGTCCTCTGGAGTTGTTGTCCGTCTGTCCTCTGGAGTTGTTGTCCGTCTGTCCTCTGACGTGTCTACTGCCCCCGTCAGTCAGACTGTGTAGTAGATGCAGGCCTCCTCTCCGGTCTCTCCTCTGGGTCTTCAGACCGCTGTACCCCAACACCGCCACTGGAGCTGAAACCACACTGAGACGCGCGCTGTCGTTCAGACACCCTGATGAAGACAACACAGGGTTAATACAGGTTCAACTGGACACCGATCTGCCTAAAGAGGGAAATCTTCCACATGTAAACATCAGGAACATTAATATCCAACAAGGACACAGTAAACATCCCATGAATGATGCAACCCTTGGACCAATCAGTGTGATTTTAAAATGCTGCATCATTCACCCAAAACCGGGCTAAAGGTGTCTAAGATATTGCGTGGGTTAGCTAGACTCATATCCCTGAGTATGTGTGCCAAATTTCATCACCGAGTCAAACAGATCAAGAGATAAACATGTGCCCGTTACAGCGCCACCGTGTGGTCGATATGAATGTTTGCAACATGTGTTCCAATTAGGGCTGTCAAAGTTAACTCATTACATTTTCTATTTACACCTTTAATCACATCTCCATCAAGCGCACGGGTCCTCTCTAAGCGCACGGGGGCCCTCTCTAAGCGCACGGGGGCCCTCTCTAAGTGCGCGGGGGCCCTCTCTAAGCGCGCGGGGGCCCTCTAAGCGCGCGGGGGCCCTCTTTGAGCGCATGAGCCCTCTTTAAGCGCACGTGTTTCCGCATGGACCCTGCACTCAGTGAGAGCTGCAGTTATGTTGTGTTATTGTCTTTATTGTGGTGTGGCCAATCGCGCTATGCTAACCCAATCACACTATGCGCACAGCTTTGAGCAATTGTACAGAAGTACAGTAGCTAGCTAGCTATGCTAACGTCGGCATTGTAAGTATTTTGGTTAGCTGAATTATGTGTTATTAATTATGCTATGGCTGAATGCCTCTTGATATAACCAGTGATTGAGAATCAGAACATCCATCCCCATTGAGAATCAGAACACCCATCCCCATTGAGAATCAGAACACCCATCCCCATTGAGAATCAGAACACCCATCCCCATTGAGAATCAGAACACCCATCCCCATTGAGAATCAGAACACCCATCCCCATTGAGAATCAGAACACCCATCCCCATTGAGAATCAGAACACCCATCCCCATTGAGAATCAGAACACCCATCCCCATTGAGAATCAGAACACCCATCCCCATTGAGAATCAGAACACCCATCCCCATTGAGAATCAGAACACCCATCCCATTGAGAATCAGAACACCCATCCCCATTGAGAATCAGAACACCCATCCCATTGAGAATCAGAACACCCATCCCCATTGAGAATCAGAACACCCATCCCCATTGAGAATCAGAACACCCATCCCCATTGAGAATCAGAACACCCATCCCCATTGAGAATCAGAACACCCATCCCATTGAGAATCAGAACACCCATCCCCATTGAGAATCAGAACACCCATCCCCATTGAGAATCAGAACACCCATCCCCATTGAGAATCAGAACACCCATCCCCATTGAGAATCAGAACACCCATCCCCATTGAGAATCAGAACACCCATCCCCATTGAGAATCAGAACACCCATCCCCATTGAGAATCAGAACACCCATCCCCATTGAGAATCAGAACACCCATCCCCATTGAGAATCAGAACACCCATCCCCATTGAGAATCAGAACACCCATCCCCATTGAGAATCAGAACACCCATCCCATTGAGAATCAGAACACCCATCCCCATTGAGAATCAGAACACCCATCCCCATTGAGAATCAGAACACCCATCCCCATTGAGAATCAGAACACCCATCCCCATTGAGAATCAGAACACCCATCCCCATTGAGAATCAGAACACCCATCCCATTGAGAATCAGAACACCCATCCCCATTGAGAATCAGAACACCCATCCCCATTATGATAATGTTTTTGTTGTCAGGTCAAAAGATTGTAATATCCTGTGTTTCACCAAGTCATGGCTGACATGAAAAATATCAAATCTAGCTGTTTTTCTATACGTCGGCAGGATAGAATGACAGCGTCGGGTAAGCTCTGTTTATGCTTGTCATTATGGGTTATTGTGTGTAGCTTGATGAGGGGGGAAAAACTATTTAATCCATTTTAGAATAAGACTGTAACGTAACAAAATGTGGAACAAGTCAGGTGTCTGAATACTTTCCGAATGCACTGTATAAGAAAGATTAGGAAACGTATTGCTTTTTTGACATGGATTTAACCCCATATTTTTTTTAACAATAAACAGTTATATGGATTTGGATCATTTTGCTATTTGATTTAGAATTTTAAGACCCTTTGAAGCACCAATATTTCTTAATTTTTTTCTGTAAAATTATTTTTGGCCTTACTGCTGTTAGCCCATACAAACACATTGAATAACAGATTCACATGGATTATAGTCCCCGCCAAAATATCTAAAGGAAGTTTGTTCTGAAGTGTCTGTCCTATATCTGAGAGATAAGTATAAATATCAGGAAATTGCATTTAACCCCTTATTTTTGGCACTAAACAGTCTCCATATATACAGTACCAGTCAAAAGTTGAGACACCTACTCATTCAAGGGTTTTTCTTAATATTGTAGAATAGTGAAGACATCAAAACTATGAAATAACACATATGGAATAAATTAGTAACCAAAAAAGTGTCTAACAATTAAAAATATATTTCAGATTCTTCAAAGTAGCCACCCATTCTCTCAACCAGCTTCACCTAGAATGCTTTTCCAACAGTCTTGAAGGAGTTCCCACATATGCTGAGCACTTGTTGGCTTCTTTTCTTTCACTCTGCGGTCCAACTCATCCCTAAACAATCTCAATTGGGTTGAGGTCAGGGGATTGTGGAGGCCAGGTCATCTGATGCAGCACTCCATCACTCTCCTTCTTGGTCAAATAGCCCTTACACAGCCTGGAGGTGTGTTGGGTCATTGTCCTGTTGAAAAACAAATGATAGTCCCACTAAGGGCAAACCAGATGGGATGGCGTATCGCTGCAGAATGCTGTGGTAGCCATGCTGGTTGTGTCATCAGCAAATCACCCTCACACCACCTCCTCCATGCTTCACGGTGGGAACCACACATGCAGAGATCATCCGTTCACCTACTCTGCATTTCACAAAGACACGGTGGTTGGAACTAAAAATCTGAAATTTGGACTCATCTGACCAATGGACAGATTTCCAACGGTCTAATGTCCATTGCTCGTGTTTCTTGGCCCAAGCAAGTCTCTTCTTATTGGTGTCCTTTAGTAGTGGTTTCTTTGCAGCAATTTGACCATGAAGTCGTGATTAACGCAGTCACCTCTGAACAGTTGATGTTGAGATGTGTCTGTTACTTGAACTCTGAAGCATTTATTTGGGCTGCAATCTGAGGTTCAATTAACTCTAATGAACTTTTCTGTGGCTGTCCTCATGAGAGCCAGTTTAATTCAGACAAGTCTTTAGAGGCCTGAGGGCAAAGCAACTGACATGTACATGCTCATGAGAGTCTCAGCTTTCCACAGAGGGGTCATATTAATGTGTAGCCCAAACTGTTGGGACGCTGCAGACAGAAGTTGGCAGATCGGCTGCTCGGCGAGTCACAAGATGCTTGTGGGGGTCAGAGAACACCATCGTGAGAGTCTCATCTTTCCATAGAGGGGTCATAATAATTTTGTAGGCCAAACCGTCCTGAAGCTACAGACGATTTTTGTGAGAAGAACGAAGACTGACAAACACAGCTCTAGCTCTGTCACCTTTCACCGCGATGCGGAAGTGCGACATCGGCAGATGCGGTGGATTGAGACTCATCCAAACCAGATCTCTACACTGATGGTCATCATTATTATTATTATTATTATGTTTACCCCCCATTTTCATGATATCCAACTCCCCTACGGACTCGGGAGAGGCAAAGGTCGAGAGCCGTGCGTCCTCCGAAACACGATATTGCAAAGTCGCACTGCTTCTTGACACTCTGCTCTCTTAACCCGGAATCCAGCCGCACCAATGTGTCGGAGGAAACACCGTACAACTGGCGACCGTGTCAGCGTGCACTGCACCCGGCTCGTCACAGGAGCCCAAACTGTTGGGACGCTGCAGACAGGGAAAGGCCAGCTGGCCTCTCCCTGACCCAGTCTGTAATATACTCAGAGCATGACCAGCTGGCCTCTCCCTGACCCAGTCTGTAACACACTCAGAGCATGACCAGCTGGCCTCTCCCTGACCCAGTCTGTAACACACTCAGAGCATGACCAGCTGGCCTTGCCCTGACCCAGTCTGTAATATACTCAGAGCATGACCAGCTGGCCTCTCCCTGACCCAGTCTGTAACACACTCAGAGCATGACCAGCTGGCCTCTCCCTGACCCAGTCTGTAACACACTCAGAGCATGACCAGCTGGCCTTGCCCTGACCCAGTCTGTAATATACTCAGAGCATGACC
Source organism: Salmo salar (assembly GCF_965601325.2). Classification (NCBI taxonomy): domain Eukaryota; kingdom Metazoa; phylum Chordata; class Actinopteri; order Salmoniformes; family Salmonidae; genus Salmo; species Salmo salar. The sequence goes on from NC_138291.1 coordinate 561,885, forward strand.
AGCTGGCCTCTCCCTGACCCAGTCTGTAATATACTCAGAGCATGACCAGCTGGCCTCTCCCTGACCCAGTCTGTAATATACTCAGAGCATGCCCAGCTGGCCTCTCCTTGACCCAGTCTGTAATATACTCAGAGCATGACCAGCTGGCCTCTCCCTGACCCAGTCTGTAATATACTCAGAGCATGACCAGCTGGCCTCTCCCTGACCCAGTCTGTAACACACTCAGAGCATGACCAGCTGGCCTCTCCCTGACCCAGTCTGTAATATACTCAGAGCATGCCCAGCTGGCCTCTCCCTGACCCAGTCTGTAATATACTCAGAGCATGACCAGCTGGCCTGTCCCAGTCTGTAACACACTCAGAGCATGACCAGCTGGCCTCTCCCTGACCCAGTCTGTAATATCTACGTTTCAAGCAGACCACCATAGTCCCTGTGCCCAATAACGCCAAGGTAACCTGCCTAAATGACTATCGCTCCGTAGTACTCACATCTGTAGCCATGAAGTGCTTTGAAAGGCTGGTCATGGCTCACATCAACACCATCATCCCAGACACACCCACATATGCCACATTCTCTATTCACTCCACACTGCCCTTTCACACCTGGACAAAAGGAACACCTGTGTGAGAATGCTGTTCATTGACTACAGCTCAGCACCATAGTGCCCTCAAAGCTCATCACTAAGCTAAGGATCCTGGGACTAAACACCTCCCTCTGCAACTGGATCCTGGACTTCCTGACGGGACGCCCCCAGGTGGTGAGGGTAGGTAGCAACACATCTGCCATGCTGATCCTCAACACGGGGCCCCTCAGGGGTGTGTGCTCAGTCCCCTCCTGTACTCCCTGTTCACCCACGACTGCATGGCCAGGCACGACTCCAACACCATCATTAAGTTTGCCGACGACACAACAGGGGTAGGCCTGATCACCGACAACGACGAGACAGCCTATAGGGAGGAGGTCAGATACATGGCAGTGTGGCGCCAGGACAACAACCTGTCCCTCAATGTGAGCAAGACTGAGGAGATGATCGTGGACTAAAAGAAGAGGACCGAGCACGCCCCCCATTCACATCGACGGGGCTGCAGTGGAGCAGGTTGAGAGCTTCAAGTTCCTCAGTGTCCACATCACTGAGGACGGATCATGGTCCATACACACCAACACAGTCATGAAGAGGGGACGACAAAGCCAATTCCCCCTCAGGATGCTGATAAGATTTGGCATGGGTCCTCAGATCCTCAAAAGGTTCTACAGCTGCACCATTGAGAGCATCCTGACTGGTTGCATCACCACTTGTTACGGCAGCTGCTTGGCCTCCGACCGCAAGACACTACAGAGGGTAGTGCGTACGGCCCAGTACATCACTGGGTCCAAGCTTCCTGCCATCCAGGACCTCTACACCAGGCTGTGTCAGAGGAAGGCCCTAAAAATTGTCAGACTCCAGCCACCCCAGTCATAGACTGTTCTCTCCGCTACCGCATGGAAAGCGGTACCGGGGGGCCAAGTCTGGGACCAAACGGCTCCTTAACAGCTTCTACCCCCAAGCCATCAGACTGCTGAACAGTTCATCAAATGGCTACCTGGGGTATTTGCATTGATCCCGTTTTTTCACTGACTTTCTTGCACTGGCTCTATGTACACTGACAGGACTCTACCCACACACACACACACACACACACACACACTCTCTAGCACACACACACTCTCTAGCGCACACTCTCTAGCACACACACTCTAGCACACACACTCACACTCACACTCTCCAGCACACACACACTCACACTCTCCAGCACACACACACTCACACTCTCCAGCACACACACACTCACACTCTCCAGCACACACACACTCACACACTCCAGCACACATACAGTCACACTCTCCAGCACACACACAGTCACACTCTCCAGCACACACACAGTCACACTCTCCAGCACACACACTCTCCAGCACACACACTCTCCAGCACACACACTCACACTCTCCAGCACACACACTCACACTCTCCAGCACACACACTCACACTCTCCAGCACACACACTCACACTCTCCAGCACACACACTCACACTCTCCAGCACACACACTCACACTCTCCAGCACACACACTCACACTCTCCAGCACACACACTCACACTCTCCAGCACACACACTCACACTCTCCAGCACACACACACTCACACACACTCTCCAGCACACACACTCACACTCTCCAGCACACACACTCACACTCTCCAGCACACACACTCACACACTCACACTCTCCAGCACACACACACACACACACTCCAGCACACACACACACACACTCCAGCTCACACACACACACACACACACACTCCAGCACACTCTTTACACTTACTGCTGCTACACACTGTTTATTATCTATGGATAGTCACTTCACCCCTACCTACATTATATTACCTCAACTACCAACACTGCTGCTACTCTCTGTTTATTATCTATGGATGGTCCCTTCACCCCTACCTACATTATATTACCTCAACTACCAACACTGCTGCTACTCTGTTTATTATCTATGGATGGTCCCTTCACCCCACCTACATTATATTACCTCAACTACCAACACTGCTGCTACTCTGTTTATTATCTATGGATGGTCACTTCACCCCTACCTACATTATATTACCTCAACTACCAACACTGCTGCTACTCTGTTTATTATCTATGGATAGTCCCTTCACCCCTACCTACATTATATTACCTCAACTACCTCGTACCGCCAAGCACATTGTCTCTGTCCTGGTCCTCCTGGTACATAGTAACACTATAAAATAACAGAGGCTGTCTTTTTTATTTTATTTTTACATTTTATTGGCTAATTCTCTTATTTAGCATAGCTAGCTAGTTAGCATTTCACGGTCAAGTCTACACTCGGCGCATGTGATAAATAAAATTTGATTTGAGCAAAAGATGACAATTCTAGTAGTAGCAGCTTGTGATTAATTGACGTTGAAGTAGCCTAGGGTAAATCTAATAGCTGTATTACATGAACCCGGCCAAACGGAGCCATCTGGGGAGAAGGGCTTCGGTCAAGGAGGTCATCAACAACCTGATGGTCTCTGACAGAGTTTCTCTGTGGAGATGGGAGAACCTTCCAGAAGGACAACCATCTCTGCAGCACTCCACCAATCAGGCCTTTATGGTAGAGTGGCCAGACGGAAGCCACTCCTCAGTAAAAGGCACATGACAGCCCGCTTGGAGTTTGCCAAAAGGCACTTAAAGGACTCTGACTATTAGAAACAAGATTCTCTGGTCTGATGAAACCAAGACTGAACTCTTTGGCCTGAATGCCAAGTGTCACATCTGGAGGAAGCGTGGCACCATCTCTACGGTGAAGCATGGTGGTGGCAGCATCATGTTGTGGGGATGTTTTTCAGTGGCAGGGACTGGGAGACTAGTCAGGGAAAGATGAACGGAGCAAAGAACAGAGATCCTTGATGAAAACCTGCTCCAGAGAGAAGGTTCACCTACCAACAGGACAACAACCCTAAGCACACAGCCAAGACCACACAGGAGTGGCTTCAGGACAAGGCTCTGAATGTCCTAGTGTGGCCCAGCCAGAGCCTGAACATCTCTGGAGAGACCTGAAAATAGCTGTGCAATGACGCTCCCCATCCAACAGAGCTTAGGCAGAGAAGATGCCGTAATCGCTGCCAAAGGTGCTTCAAAGTAAAGAGTCTGAATATGTATATAACTTATGTAAATGTGAACATTTTTATTTATTTTTTTATAAATTAGTAACAATTTTGCTTAGACATTGAGGTATTGTATGTTGTTAAGGGAGGGAAAAAACGATTTAATCAATTTTAGAAAAAAGCTGTAACGTAACAAAATGTGGAAAAAGTCAAGGGGTCTGAATACTTTCTGAAGACACTGTGTTCATAGAGCTAGTTACCTTTCCCCCGAGGTCATTCCTTCAAATCAGAAAGTGGGAGAACGCCCATTTAGAATGCCTAAAGCTTTAACCTGTTGGGGATAGGGGGCAGTATTGAAACGGCTGGATAAAAAACATACCCGATTTAATCTGGTTACCACTCCTACCCAGTAACTAGAATATGCATATACTTATTACATATGGATAGAAAATACCCTAAAGTTTCTAAAACTGTTTGAATGGTGTCTGTGAGTATAACAGAACTCAAATGGCAGGTCAAAACCAGAGAGAGCCTTTTTGAAATCGGACAGTGTGGTTAGATTAACGAGAGTCTTGTCTTTAAATGGCTGTAAAATAGTCATATGTTTGAGAAATTGAAGTAATAGGATTTTTAAGGTTTTGAAAATCGCGCCACAGGCTGGCAGTGGCTGTTACGTAGCTAGCATGCGTCCCACCTAGCCCATAGAGGTTAACAGTGAGTGAGTGAGTTTGATCGAGTTTTCAGAACATTGATAAGAGAGAGTACTACTAGCCTACTTAAACATTGGAAGCATTCTGTTTCTGTCCCAGCATTACGACCAAGAATACGACTTTTCCAAATTGCATCCTTTGTTCGTACCCCCCAGGGCAATTTAACTAATTCCAGAGTCTGCTCCAAAACACCGCCGGCGAACATGTATTCGGAGTGGACTTCTAGTCCGACTCAGGAGGCGTGCACACCATCCACCGCTTCCGAGTACATTACTCGCTAATGTTCAGTCTCTGGTCAATAAAGTAGACGAGCTCAGGGCGAGGATCTCCTTCCAAAGACATCAGGGATTGTAACATACTCTATTTCACAGAAACATGGCTCTCTTGGGATATACTGTCCCCGTCCATTCAGCCACCTGGGTTCTCAGTACATTGTGCAGACAGGAATAAAGAACTCTCCAGGAAGAAGGCAGAGGTGTGTTTCATGATTAACTACTCATGGTGTGATTGTCGTAATGTATAGGAACTCAAGTCCTTTTGTTCACCCGACCTAGAATCCCTCACAATCAAATGCCGACCGTATTACCTCCCAAGAGAATTCTCTTCGGTTATTGTCACAGCCGTGTATATTCCCCCCTCAAGCCGATACCACAGCGGCCCTCAAGGAACTACACTGGACTTTATGCAAACTGGAAACCACATATCCTGAGAATGCATTTATTGTAGCTGGGGATTTTAACAAAGCAAATTTAGGAAAACGCTACCGAAGTTCTATCAACACATTGACTGTAGTACTCACTCTGGTAAAACATTGGACCACTGCTACTCAACTTCTTGAAATGCCAACAAGGCCCTGCCCCGCCTTCCCTTCAGCAAATCTGATCACGACTCCATTTTGCTCCTCCCTTCCTATAGGCAGAAACTCAAACAGGAAGTACCCGTGCTAAGGTTTATTCAACGCTGGTCTGACCAATCGGAATCCATGCTTCAAGATTGTTTTGATCACGCGGACTGGGATATGTTCCGGGTAGCCTCTGAGAATAATATGGACAAATATACGGATACGGTGACAGTTTATCAGGAAGTGTATAGGAGTTGTTATTCCCACTGTGACTATTTAAACCCAAACCAGAAACCGTGCATAGATGACAGCATTCACACAAAACTGAAAGCGTGAACCACCGCATTTTAACCATGACAGGGAATATGGCCCGAATACAAACAGTGTAGTTATTCCCTCGTAAAAGCAATTAAAGTGGAGTCGCAATTCAACCTCTCAGACACAAGACGTATGTGGCAGGGTCTATAGACAACAACAGACTACAAAGGGAAAACCAGCCAGGTCGCGGACTAAGACGTCTTGCTTCCGGACAAGCTAAACACCTCCTTTGCCCACTTTCGAGAATGACACAGTGCCACCGACGTGGCCCGCTACCAAGGACTGTGGGCTCTCCTCCTCCGTGGCTGATGTGAGTAAGACGTTTAAGCGCGTTACCCTCGCAGACCTGCCGGCCCAGACGGCATCCCTAACCGCATCCTCAGAGGATGCGCAGACCAGCTGGTTGGCGTATTTACGGACATATTAAATCACTCCCAGCCCAGTCTGCTATCTCCACTTACTTCAAGATGTTCACCATTGTTCCTGTACCCATGAAATGCTTTGAGAGGCTAGTTAAGGATCATGTCACTTCAACTGACCCACTTCAATTTGCTTACCGCCTCGATAGATCCACAGACGATGCAATCACCATTGCACTGCACACTGCCCTATCCCATCTGGACAAGAAGAATACCTATATAAGAATGCTGTTCATTGAATACAGCTCATCCTTCAACACTATAGTACCTTGCAAGCTCATCATGTACCTCGGGGCCCTGGGTTTCAACCCCGCCCTGTGCAACTGGGTCCTGGACTTCCTGACGGACCGCCCCCAGGAGGTGAAGGTAGGAAACAACATCTCCACTCCGCTGATCCTCAAGACAGGGGCCCCACAAGGGTGCGTACTCAGCCCACTCCTGTACTCCCTGTTCACCCATGACTACCAAGCACGGCAGCTCCAACTCAGTCATCAAGTCTGCAGACGACAGTAGTAGGCCTGATTACCAACAAGGATGACATAGTCTACAGGGAGGAGGAGAGGGCCCTGGGAGAGTGGTGCCAGGAAAATAACCTCAAAACAAAAAGGAGATGATCGTGGACTTCAGGAAACAGCAGAGGGAGCAGCCCCCTATCCACATCGACGGGACTGCAGTGGAGAAGGTGGAAAGCTTCAAGTTCCTCGACGTACACTTCACTGACGATCTGAAATGGTCCACCCACACAGACAGTGTGGTGAAGAAGGAGCAACAGCGTCTCCTCAACCTCAGGAGGCTGAAGAAATGTGGCTTGGTCCTAAAACCATCAAACTTTTACAGATGCAGAATGGAGAGCATCCTGTCGGGCTGTATCACCGCCTGGTACGGCAACTGGGTCCCTCCAGGACAACAACCACCCGAGCCACTGCCTGTTCACCCCGCTACCATCCAGAAGGAGAGGTCAGTACAGGTGAATCAAAGCTGGGACCGAGAGACTGAAAAACAGCTTCTATCTCCAGACCATCAGACTGGTAAACAGCTTCTATCTCCAGGCCATCAGACTGTTAAACAGCTTCTATCTCCAGGACCATCAGACTGATAAACAGCTTCTATCTCCAGGCCATCAGACTGATAAACAGCTTCTATCTCCAGGCCATCAGACTGATAAACAGCTTCTATCTCCAGGCCATCAGACTGATAAACAGCTTCTATCTCCAGGCCATCAGACTGGTAAACAGCTTCTATCTCCAGGCCATCAGACTGGTAAACAGCTTCTATCTCCAGGCCATCAGACTGGTAAACAGCTTCTATCTCCAGGCCATCAGACTGGTAAACAGCCATCACTAGCCGGCTACCACCTGGTTACTCAGCCCTGCACCTTAGAGGCTGATGCCCCATATACATAGACATGGAATCACTGGTCACTTTAACAATGTTTAAATAACGTTTACATACTGCTTTAGTCAATGCCACTCTGATGTTGCTCAATCTAATAATTATACATTTCTTAATTCCATTCCTTTACTTTTAGGTGTGAATTGTTGTGAATTGTTTTTAGATACTACGGCACTGCACTGTTGGACACTACTGCACTGCACTGCTAGACACTACTGCACTGCACTGCTAGACACTACTGCACTGCACTGTTAGACACTACTGCACTGCACTGCTAGACACTACTGCACTGCTAGACACTACTGGACTGCACTGCTAGACACTACTGCACTGCACTGCTAGACACTACTGCACTGCTAGACACTACTGCACTGCACTGTTAGACACTACTGCACTGCACTGTTAGACACTACTGCACTGCACTGCTAGACACTACTGCACTGCTAGACACTACGGCACTGCACTGTTAGACACTACTGCACTGTTAGACACTACTGCACTGCACTGTTAGACACTACTGCACTGCACTGCTAGACACTACTGCACTGCTAGACACTACTGCACTGCACTGCTAGACACTACTGCACTGCACTGCTAGACACTACTGCACTGCACTGCTAGACACTACTGCACTGCACTGCTAGACACTACTGCACTGCACTGCTAGACACTACTGCACTGCACTGCTAGACACTACTGCACTGCACTGCTAGACACTACTGCACTGCACTGCTAGACACTACTGCACTGCACTGCTAGACACTACTGCACTGCACTGCTAGACACTACTGCACTGCACTGCTAGACACTACTGCACTGCACTGCTAGACACTACTGCACTGCACTGCTAGACACTACTGCACTGCACTGCTAGACACTACTGCACTGCACTGCTAGACACTACTGCACTGCACTGCTAGACACTACTGCACTGTTAGACACTACTGCACTGTTAGACACTACTGCACTGTTAGACACTACTGCACTGCTAGACACTACTGCACTGCTAGACACTACTGCACTGCTAGACACTACTGCACTGCACTGCTAGACACTACTGCACTGCACTGCTAGACACTACTGCACTGCACTGCTAGACACTACTGCACTGCACTGCTAGACACTACTGCACTGCACTGCTAGACACTACTGCACTGCACTGCTAGACACTACTGCACTGCTAGACACTACTGCACTGCTAGACACTACTGCACTGCTAGACACTACTGCACTGCTAGACACTACTGCACTGCTAGACACTACTGCACTGCTAGACACTACTGCACTGCTGGACACTACTGCACTGCTGGACACTACTGCACTGCTGGACACTACTGCACTGTTGGACACTACTGCACTGTTGGACACTACTGCACTGTTGGACACTACTGCACTGCACTGCTGGACACTACTGCACTGTTGGACACTACTGCACTGTTAGACACTACTGCACTGCACTGCTAGACACTACTGCACTGCACTGCTAGACACTACTGCACTGCACTGCTAGACACTACTGCACTGCACTGCTAGACACTACTGCACTGCACTGCTAGACACTACTGCACTGCACTGCTAGACACTACTGCACTGCTAGACACTACTGCACTGCACTGCTAGACACTACTGCACTGCTAGACACTACTGCACTGCTAGACACTACTGCACTGCTAGACACTACTGCACTGTTAGACACTACTGCACTGCTGGACACTACTGCACTGTTGGACACTACTGCACTGCACTGCTGGACACTACTGCACTGCACTGCTAGACACTACTGCACTGCACTGCTAGACACTACTGCACTGCTAGACACTACTGCACTGCTAGACACTACTGCACTGCTAGACACTACTGCACTGCACTGCTAGACACTACTGCACTGCACTGCTAGACACTACTGCACTGCACTGCTAGACACTACTGCACTGCACTGCTAGACACTACTGCACTGCACTGCTAGACACTACTGCACTGCACTGCTAGACACTACTGCACTGCACTGCTAGACACTACTGCACTGCACTGCTAGACACTACTGCACTGCACTGCTAGACACTACTGCACTGCTAGACACTACTGCACTGCTAGACACTACTGCACTGCACTGCTAGACACTACTGCACTGCTAGACACTACTGCACTGCTAGACACTACTGCACTGCTAGACACTACTGCACTGCACTGCTAGACACTACTGCACTGCACTGCTAGACACTACTGCACTGCACTGCTAGACACTACTGCACTGCACTGCTAGACACTACTGCACTGCACTGCTAGACACTACTGCACTGCACTGCTAGACACTACTGCACTGCACTGCTAGACACTACTGCACTGTTGGACACTACTGCACTGTTAGACACTACTGCACTGCTAGACACTACTGCACTGCTAGACACTACTGCACTGCTAGACACTACTGCACTGCTAGACACTACTGCACTGCTAGACACTACTGCACTGCACTGCTAGACACTACTGCACTGCACTGCTAGACACTACTGCACTGCTAGACACTACTGCACTGCACTGCTAGACACTACTGCACTGCTAGACACTACTGCACTGCACTGCTAGACACTACTGCACTGCACTGCTAGACACTACTGCACTGCACTGCTAGACACTACTGCACTGTTGGACACTACTGCACTGTTAGACACTACTGCACTGCACTGCTAGACACTACTGCACTGCACTGCTAGACACTACTGCACTGTTAGACACTACTGCACTGTTGGACACTACTGCACTGTTAGACACTACTGCACTGTTAGACACTACTGCACTGCTAGACACTACTGCACTGTTAGACACTACTGCACTGCTAGACACTACTGCACTGCTAGACACTACGGCACTGCACTGTTAGACACTACTGCACTGTTAGACACTACTGCACTGCTAGACACTACTGCACTGCACTGCTAGACACTACTGCACTGCACTGCTAGACACTACTGCACTGCACTGCTAGACACTACTGCACTGCTAGACACTACTGCACTGCTAGACACTACTGCACTGCACTGCTAGACACTACTGCACTGCTAGACACTACTGCACTGCTAGACACTACTGCACTGCTAGACACTACTGCACTGCTAGACACTACTGCACTGTTAGACACTACTGCACTGCACTGCTAGACACTACTGCACTGCACTGCTAGACACTACTGCACTGCACTGCTAGACACTACTGCACTGCTAGACACTACTGCACTGCTAGACACTACTGCACTGTTAGACACTACTGCACTGCTAGACACTACTGCACTGCTAGACACTACTGCACTGCTAGACACTACTGCACTGCTAGACACTACTGCACTGCTAGACACTACTGCACTGTTAGACACTACTGCACTGTTAGACACTACTGCACTGTTAGACACTACTGCACTGCTAGACACTACTGCACTGCACTGCTAGACACTACTGCACTGCTAGACACTACTGCACTGCTAGACACTACTGCACTGCTAGACACTACTGCACTGTTAGACACTACTGCACTGCACTGTTAGACACTACTGCACTGCACTGCTAGACACTACTGCACTGTTAGACACTACTGCACTGCTAGACACTACTGCACTGCACTGCTAGACACTACTGCACTGCTAGACACTACTGCACTGTTAGACACTACTGCACTGTTAGACACTACTGCACTGCTAGACACTACTGCACTGCTAGACACTACTGCACTGCTAGACACTACTGCACTGCTAGACACTACTGCACTGCTAGACACTACTGCACTGCTAGACACTACTGCACTGCTAGACACTACTGCACTGCACTGCTAGACACTACTGCACTGCACTGTTAGACACTACTGCACTGTTAGACACTACTGCACTGTTAGACACTACTGCACTGTTAGACACTACTGCACTGTTAGACACTACTGCACTGCACTGCTAGACACTACTGCACTGCTAGACACTACTGCACTGCTAGACACTACTGCACTGCACTGTTAGACACTACGGCACTGCACTGCTAGACACTACTGCACTGTTAGACACTACTGCACTGCCTTAGACACTACTGCACTGCTAGACACTACTGCACTGCTAGACACTACTGCACTGCACTGCTAGACACTACTGCACTGCACTGTTAGACACTACTGCACTGTTAGACACTACTGCACTGTTAGACACTACTGCACTGCACTGTTAGACACTACTGCACTGCACTGTAGACACTACTGCACTGCTAGACACTACTGCACTGTTAGACACTACTGCACTGCTAGACACTACTGCACTGCTAGACACTACTGCACTGCTAGACACTACTGCACTGCTAGACACTACTGCACTGCACTGTTAGACACTACTGCACTGTTAGACACTACTGCACTGCTAGACACTACTGCACTGTTAGACACTACTGCACTGTTAGACACTACTGCACTGCACTGCTAGACACTACTGCACTGCTAGACACTACTGCACTGCTAGACACTACTGCACTGCTAGACACTACTGCACTGCTAGACACTACTGCACTGCTAGACACTACTGCACTGCTAGACACTACTGCACTGCTAGACACTACTGCACTGTTAGACACTACTGCACTGCTAGACACTACTGCACTGTTAGACACTACTGCACTGTTAGACACTACTGCACTGCACTGCTAGACACTACTGCACTGCACTGCTAGACACTACTGCACTGCACTGCTAGACACTACTGCACTGCACTGTAGACACTACTGCACTGCTAGACACTACTGCACTGCTAGACACTACTGCACTGCACTGTTAGACACTACTGCACTGCTAGACACTACTGCACTGCCTCTAGACACTACTGCACTGCACTGTTAGACACTACTGCACTGTTAGACACTACTGCACTGCTAGACACTACTGCACTGTTAGACACTACTGCACTGCACTGTTAGACACTACTGCACTGCACTGTTAGACACTACTGCACTGTTAGACACTACTGCACTGCTAGACACTACTGCACTGTTAGACACTACTGCACTGTTAGACACTACTGCACTGTTAGACACTACTGCACTGCTAGACACTACTGCACTGCTAGACACTACTGCACTGCTAGACACTACTGCACTGCTAGACACTACTGCACTGCTAGACACTACTGCACTGCTAGACACTACTGCACTGTTAGACACTACTGCACTGCACTGCTAGACACTACTGCACTGCTAGACACTACTGCACTGCTAGACACTACTGCACTGTTAGACACTACTGCACTGCACTGCTAGACACTACTGCACTGCTAGACACTACTGCACTGCTAGACACTACTGCACTGCACTGTTAGACACTACTGCACTGTTAGACACTACTGCACTGCACTGCTAGACACTACTGCACTGCTAGACACTACTGCACTGTTAGACACTACTGCACTGTTAGACACTACTGCACTGCTAGACACTACTGCACTGCACTGCTAGACACTACTGCACTGCTAGACACTACTGCACTGTTAGACACTACTGCACTGTTAGACACTACTGCACTGTTAGACACTACTGCACTGCACTGCTAGACACTACTGCACTGCTAGACACTACTGCACTGCTAGACACTACTGCACTGTTAGACACTACTGCACTGTTAGACACTACTGCACTGTTAGACACTACTGCACTGTTAGACACTACTGCACTGCACTGTTAGACACTACTGCACTGTTAGACACTACTGCACTGCACTGTTAGACACTACTGCACTGCTAGACACTACTGCACTGTTAGACACTACTGCACTGCACTGTTAGACACTACTGCACTGCTAGACACTACTGCACTGTTAGACACTACTGCACTGCTAGACACTACTGCACTGCTAGACACTACTGCACTGCTAGACACTACTGCACTGCACTGTTAGACACTACTGCACTGTTAGACACTACTGCACTGCCGTTAGACACTACTGCACTGCTAGACACTACTGCACTGCTAGACACTACTGCACTGCACTGTTAGACACTACTGCACTGTTAGACACTACTGCACTGTTAGACACTACTGCACTGTTAGACACTACTGCACTGTTAGACACTACTGCACTGCACTGCTAGACACTACTGCACTGCACTGTTAGATACTGTTAGTAGTATTGTTAGATACTACTGCACTGTTGGCTCTGGGAATACAAGTATTCCACTCCACCCGCATTAACATCTGCTAAACATGTGCATGTGACCAATAACATTTGATTAGTGACAATACGAATCTCCTAGACTAATTTATACCCGTATCTGCCAGACCAAGCCAACGAGAATGTTTATTGGTGAATAACAGACTAGTACCATATTATTTTAGGTACTAGTCTGGAAACCAGAGAAGTTCAGACACAATGGGAGATTTACATTATTAATATTAGCTATGTATTATTTTATTATAACGTCTATCCATCAAATAACACTAATCCGTCCCTAACGTACCAGTCTAACCCTAACTAACCCTCACCACGACGTGCCAGTCTAGCCCTCACCACGACGTGCCAGTCTAGCCCTCACCACGTCGTACCAGTCTAGCCCTCACCACGACGTGCCAGTCTAGCCCTCACCACGACGTGCCAGTCGAGCCCTCACCACGACGTACCAGTCGAGCCCTCACCACGACGTACCAGTCGAGCCCTCACCACGACGTACCAGTCGAGCCCTCACCACGACGTACCAGTCGAGCCCTCACCACGACGTACCAGTCGAGCCCTCACCACGACGTACCAGTCGAGCCCTCACCACGACGTACCAGTCGAGCCCTCACCACGACGTACCAGTCGAGCCCTCACCACGACGTACCAGTCGAGCCCTCACCACGACGTACCAGTCGAGCCCTCACCACGACGTACCAGTCTAGCCCTCACCACGACGTACCAGTCTAGCCCTCACCACGACGTACCAGTCTAGCCCTCACCACGACGTACCAGTCTAGCCCTCACCACGACGTACCAGTCTAGCCCTCACCACGACGTACCAGTCTAACCCTCACCACGACGTACCAGTCTAGCCCTCACCACGACGTGCCAGTCTGACCCTCACCACGACGTACCAGTCTAACCCTCACCACGACGTACCAGTCTAGCCCTCACCACGACGTACCAGTCTAGCCCTCACCACGACGTACCAGTCTAGCCCTCACCACGACGTACCAGTCTAGCCCTCACCACGACGTACCAGTCTAGCCCTCACCACGACGTACCAGTCTAGCCCTCACCACGACGTGCCAGTCTAACCCTCACCACGACGTACCAGTCTAGCCCTCACCACGACGTACCAGAGGAACCCCAACTAACCCTCACCACGACGTGCCAGTCTAGCCCTCACCACGACGTACCAGTCTAGCCCTCACCACGACGTACCAGTCTGACCCTCACCACGACGTACCAGTCTAACCCTCACCACGACGTGCCAGTCTAACCCTCACCACGACGTGCCAGTCTAACCCTCACCACGACGTGCCAGTCTAGCCCTCACCACGACGTACCAGTCTAGCCCTCACCACGACGTACCAGAGGAACCCTCACCACGACGTACCAGTCTAACCCCAACTAACCCTCACCACGACGTACCAGAGGAACCCCAACTAACCCTCACCACGACGTGCCAGTCTAGCCCTCACCACGACGTACCAGTCTAGCCCTCACCACGACGTACCAGTCTGACCCTCACCACGACGTACCAGTCTAACCCTCACCACGACGTGCCAGTCTAACCCTCACCACGACGTACCAGAGGAGCCCTCACCACGACGTACCAGTCTAACCCCAACTAACCCTCACCACGACGTACCAGTCTAACCCCAACTAACCCTCACCACGACGTACCAGTCTAGCCCTCACCACGACGTACCAGTCGAGCCCTCACCACGACGTACCAGTCTGAACCTCACCACGACGTACCAGTCTAGCCCTCACCACGACGTACCAGTCTAGCCCTCACCACGACGTACCAGTCTAGCCCTCACCACGACGTACCAGTCTAGCCCTCACCACGACGTACCAGTCTAACCCTCACCACGACGTACCAGTCTAGCCCTCACCACGACGTACCAGTCTAGCCCTCACCACGACGTACCAGTCTAGCCCTCACCACGACGTACCAGTCTAGCCCTCACCACGACGTGCCAGTCTAGCCCTCACCACGACGTACCAGTCTAGCCCTCACCACGACGTACCAGTCTAGCCCTCACCACGACGTACCAGTCTAGCCCTCACCACGACGTACCAGTCTAGCCCTCACCACGACGTACCAGTCTAGCCCTCACCACGACGTACCAGCCTAACCCTCACCACGACGTACCAGCCTAACCACGACTACCAGCCTAACCACGACTACCAGCCTAACCCTCACCACGACTACCAGCCTAACCCTCACCACGACTACCAGCCTAACCCTCACCACGACTACCAGCCTAACCCTCACCACGACTACCAGCCTAACCCTCACCACGACTACCAGCCTAACCCTCACCACGACTACCAGCCTAACCCTCACCACGACTACCAGCCTAACCCTAACCACGACTACCAGCCTAACCACGACTACCAGCCTAACCCTAACCACGACTACCAGCCTAACCCTAACCACGACTACCAGCCTAACCCTAACCACGACTACCAGCCTAACCCTAACCACGACTACCAGCCTAACCCTCAACACGACTACCAGCCTAACCCTCACCACGACTACCAGCCTAACCCTCACCACGACTACCAGCCTAACCCTAACCACGACTACCAGCCTAACCCTAACCACGACTACCAGCCTAACCCTCACCACGACTACCAGCCTAACCCTAACCACGACTACCAGTCTAACCCTAACCACGACTACCAGTCTAGCCCTCACCACGACGTACCAGTCTAGCCCTCACCACGACTACCAGTCTAGCCCTCACCACGACGAACCAGTCTAGCCCTCACCACGACGTACCAGCCTAACCCTCACCACGACTACCAGCCTAACCCTCACCACGACTACCAGCCTAACCCTCACCACGACTACCAGCCTAACCCTCACCACGACTACCAGCCTAACCCTAACCACGACTACCAGCCTAACCCTCACCACGACTACCAGCCTAACCACGACTACCAGCCTAACCCTCACCACGACTACCAGCCTAACCCTAACCACGACTACCAGCCTAACCCTAACCACGACTACCAGCCTAACCCTCACCACGACTACCAGCCTAACCCTCACCACGACTACCAGCCTAACCCTCACCACGACTACCAGCCTAACCCTAACCACGACTACCAGCCTAACCCTCACCACGACTACCAGCCTAACCACGACTACCAGCCTAACCCTCACCACGACTACCAGCCTAACCCTAACCACGACTACCAGCCTAACCCTAACCACGACGTACCAGTCTAACCCTCACCACGACTACCAGTCTAGCCCTCACCACGACGTACCAGTCTAGCCCAACTAGCCCTCACCACGACGAACCAGTCTAGCCCTCACCACGACGTACCAGCCTAACCCTAACCACGACTACCAGCCTAACCACGACTACCAGCCTAACCCTAACCACGACTACCAGCCTAACCACGACTACCAGCCTAACCCTAACCACGACTACCAGCCTAACCCTAACCACGACGTACCAGTCTAACCCTCACCACGACGTACCAGTCTAGCCCAACTAGCCCTCACCACGACGAACCAGTCTAGCCCTCACCACGACGTACCAGCCTAACCCTCACCACGACTACCAGCCTAACCCTCACCACGACTACCAGCCTAACCCTCACCACGACGTACCAGTCTAGCCCAACTAGCCCTCACCACGACGAACCAGTCTAGCCCTCACCACGACGTACCAGCCTAACCCTCACCACGACTACCAGCCTAACCCTCACCACGACTACCAGCCTAACCCTCACCACGACTACCAGCCTAACCCTCACCACGACTACCAGCCTAACCCTCACCACGACTACCAGCCTAACCCTCACCACGACTACCAGCCTAACCCTCACCACGACTACCAGCCTAACCCTCACCACGACTACCAGCCTAACCCTCACCACGACTACCAGCCTAACCCTAACCACGACTACCAGCCTAACCCTAACCACGACTACCAGCCTAACCCTAACCACGACTACCAGCCTAACCCTAACCACGACTACCAGCCTAACCCTCACCACGACTACCAGCCTAACCCTAACCACGACTACCAGCCTAACCCTAACCACGACTACCAGCCTAACCCTCACCACGACTACCAGCCTAACCCTCACCACGACTACCAGCCTAACCCTAACCACGACTACCAGCCTAACCCTAACCACGACTACCAGCCTAACCCTAACCACGACTACCAGCCTAACCCTCACCACGACTACCAGCCTAACCCTCACCACGACTACCAGCCTAACCCTAACCACGACTACCAGCCTAACCACGACTACCAGCCTAACCACGACTACCAGCCTAACCCTAACCACGACTACCAGCCTAACCCTAACCACGACGTACCAGTCTAACCCTCACCACGACGTACCAGTCTAGCCCTCACCACGACGTACCAGTCTAGCCCAACTAGCCCTCACCACGACGAACCAGTCTAGCCCTCACCACGACGTACCAGCCTAACCCTAACCACGACTACCAGCCTAACCCTCACCACGACTACCAGCCTAACCCTAACCACGACTACCAGCCTAACCCTAACCACTACTACCAGCCTAACCCTCACCACTACTACCAGCCTAACCCTCACCACTACTACCAGCCTAACCCTCACCACTACTACCAGCCTAACCCTCACCACTACTACCAGCCTAACCCTAACCACGACTACCAGCCTAACCCTAACCACGACTACCAGCCTAACCCTCACCACGACTACCAGCCTAACCCTCACCACGACTACCAGCCTAACCCTAACCACGACTACCAGCCTAACCACGACTACCAGCCTAACCCTCACCACGACTACCAGCCTAACCCTAACCACGACTACCAGCCTAACCCTCACCACGACTACCAGCCTAACCCTAACCACGACTACCAGCCTAACCCTAACCACGACTACCAGCCTAACCACGACTACCAGCCTAACCACGACTACCAGCCTAACCCTAACCACGACTACCAGCCTAACCCTAACCACGACTACCAGCCTAACCACGACTACCAGCCTAACCCTAACCACGACTACCAGCCTAACCCTCACCACGACTACCAGCCTAACCCTCACCACGACTACCAGCCTAACCCTAACCACGACTACCAGCCTAACCCTCACCACTACTACCAGCCTAACCCTAACCACGACTACCAGCCTAACCCTAACCACGACTACCAGCCTAACCCTTACCACGACTACCAGCCTAACCACGACTACCAGCCTAACCCTAACCACGACTACCAGCCTAACCCTAACCACGACTACCAGCCTAACCCTAACCACGACGTACCAGTCTAACCCTCACCACGACGTACCAGTCTAGCCCAACTAGCCCTCACCACGACGAACCAGTCTAGCCCTCACCACGACGTACCAGCCTAACCCTCACCACGACTACCAGCCTAACCCTAACCACGACTACCAGCCTAACCCTAACCACGACTACCAGCCTAACCCTCACCACGACTACCAGCCTAACCCTCACCACGACTACCAGCCTAACCCTCACCACGACTACCAGCCTAACCACGACTACCAGCCTAACCACGACTACCAGCCTAACCCTAACCACGACTACCAGCCTAACCCTAACCACGACTACCAGCCTAACCCTCACCACGACTACCAGCCTAACCCTCACCACGACTACCAGCCTAACCCTCACCACGACTACCAGCCTAACCACGACTACCAGCCTAACCACGACTACCAGCCTAACCACGACTACCAGCCTAACCACGACTACCAGCCTAACCCTAACCACGACTACCAGCCTAACCCTAACCACGACTACCAGCCTAACCCTCACCACGACTACCAGCCTAACCCTCACCACGACTACCAGCCTAACCCTCACCACGACTACCAGCCT
Organism: Salmo salar; assembly: GCF_965601325.2. Taxonomy (NCBI): domain Eukaryota; kingdom Metazoa; phylum Chordata; class Actinopteri; order Salmoniformes; family Salmonidae; genus Salmo; species Salmo salar. The sequence goes on from NC_138291.1 coordinate 581,273, forward strand.
AACCCTCACCACGACTACCAGCCTAACCCTCACCACGACTACCAGCCTAACCCTCACCACGACTACCAACCTAACCACGACTACCAGCCTAACCCTCACCACGACTACCAGCCTAACCCTAACCACGACTACCAGCCTAACCCTCACCACGACTACCAGCCTAACCCTCACCACGACTACCAGCCTAACCCTCACCACTACTACCAGCCTAACCCTAACCACGACAACCAGCCTAACCACGACTACCAGCCTAACCCTCACCACGACTACCAGCCTAACCCTCACCACGACTACCAGCCTAACCCTAACCACGACTACCAGCCTAACCCTCACCACGACTACCAGCCTAACCACGACTACCAGTCTAACCCTCACCACGACTACCAGCCTAACCCTAACCACGACTACCAGCCTAACCCTAACCACGACTACCAGCCTAACCCTAACCACGACTACCAGCCTAACCCTCACCACGACTACCAGCCTAACCCTCACCACGACTACCAGCCTAATCCTAACCACGACTACCAGCCTAACCCTCACCACGACTACCAGCCTAACCCTAACCACGACTACCAGCCTAACCCTCACCACGACTACCAGCCTAACCCTCACCACGACTACCAGCCTAACCCTAACCACGACTACCAGCCTAATCCTAACCACGACTACCAGCCTAACCCTCACCACGACTACCAGCCTAACCCTCACCACGACTACCAGCCTAACCCTCACCACTACTACCAGCCTAACCACGACTACCAGCCTAACCCTAACCACGACTACCAGCCTAACCCTCACCACGACTACCAGCCTAACCTAACCACGACTACCAGCCTAACCACGACTACAGACTAACCACGACTACCAGCCTAACCACTACTACCAGCCTAACCCTCACCACGACTACCAGCCTAACCCTAACCACGACTACCAGCCTAACCCTAACCACGACTACCAGCCTAACCCTCACCACGACTACCAGCCTAACCACGACTACCAGCCTAACCCTCACCACGACTACCAGCCTAACCCTAACCACGACTACCAGCCTAACCCTAACCACGACTACCAGCCTAACCCTAACCACGACTACCAGCCTAACCCTCACCACGACTACCAGCCTAACCCTAACCACGACTACCAGCCTAACCCTCACCACGACTACCAGCCTAACCCTCACCACTACTACCAGCCTAACCCTCACCACGACTACCAGCCTAACCCTAACCACGACTACCAGCCTAACCCTCACCACGACTACCAGCCTAACCCTAACCACGACTACCAGCCTAACCCTAACCACGACTACCAGCCTAACCCTCACCACGACTACCAGCCTAACCCTAACCACGACTACCAGCCTAACCCTCACCACGACTACCAGCCTAACCCTCACCACTACTACCAGCCTAACCACGACTACCAGCCTAACCCTAACCACGACTACCAGCCTAACCCTCACCACGACTACCAGCCTAACCCTCACCACTACTACCAGCCTAACCACGACTACCAGCCTAACCCTAACCACGACTACCAGCCTAACCCTCACCACGACTACCAGCCTAATCCTAACCACGACTACCAGCCTAACCACGACTAACAGACTAACCACGACTACCAGCCTAACCACGACTACCAGCCTAACCCTAACCACGACTACCAGCCTAACCCTAACCACGACGTACCGTTGATGATCTCATGGTCCAGCAGCTCGGCCTGATGAGTGAAGATCTGTTCCTGGATCCTCCACAGAGTCCTCTTTATCTTCTCCCTCCGAGACACCATGTAGGTCAGGTTACGCACCTGGTGACACACAGAACCAGGTGACACGCAGAACCAGGTGGCACGCAGAACCAGGTGGCACGCAGAACCAGGTGGCACGAACTTTACAGACTCAAACCTCCCACACATAATCCCCACCACATAAACCCCTCCCATACATAATCCCCACCCATATAAACCCCACCCATATAAACCCCACCCATATAAACCCCACCCATATAAACCCCTCCCATACATAACTAATCCCCTCCCATACATAATCCCCTCCCATACATAAACCCCTCCCATACATAAACCCCTCCCATACATAAACCCCTCCCATACATAAACCCCACCCATACATAAACCCCACCCATACATAAACCCCTCCCATATAATTCCCCACCCATACATAAACCCCACCCATACATAAACCCCTCCCATACATAAACCCCACCCATACATAAACCCCTCCCATACATAAACCCCACCCATACATAAACCCCACCCATAATCCCCTCCCATATAATCCCTCCCATATAATCCCCTCCCTTATAATTCCCCTCCCATATAATCCCCTCCCATATAATCCCACCCATATAATCCCACCCATATAATCCCACCCATATAATCCCATTTTATCTCATCTTGTCATAAACAACTAAAACATGTGTAGGGTGACAATCACGTCCTCCGTCTCTCGCTGAGCGTCTCCAGCTGCTGTCAGTCTAGTAGAGTAGTACTGTCAGTCAGTCAGTCAGTCAGTCTAGTAGAGTAGTACAGTCAGTCAGTCAGTCTAGTAGAGTCAGTCAGTCAGTCAGTCAAGTAGAGTAGTACTGTCAGTCAGTCAGTCAGTCAGTCTAGTAGAGTAGTACAGTCAGTCAGTCAGTCTAGTAGAGTCAGTCAGTCAGTCAAGTAGAGTAGTACAGTCAGTCAGTCTAGTAGAGTAGTACAGTCAGTCAGTCAGTCAGTCTAGTAGAGTAGTACTGTCAGTCAGTCAGTCAGTCAAGTAGAGTAGTACAGTCAGTCAGTCTAGTAGAGTAGTACAGTCAGTCAGTCAGTCAGTCAAGTAGAGTAGTACTGTCAGTCAGTCAGTCTAGTAGAGTAGTACAGTCAGTCAGTCAGTCTAGTAGAGTCAGTCAGTCAGTCAAGTAGAGTAGTACAGTCAGTCAGTCAGTCTAGTAGAGTAGTACAGTCAGTCAGTCAGTCTAGTAGAGTAGTACAGTCAGTCAGTCAGTCAGTCTAGTAGAGTAGTACAGTCAGTCAGTCTAGTAGAGTAGTACAGTCAGTCAGTCAGTCTAGTAGAGTAGTACAGTCAGTCAGTCAGTCAGTCAGTCTAGTAGAGTAGTACAGTCAGTCAGTCAGTCAGTCAGTCTAGTAGAGTAGTACAGTCAGTCAGTCTAGTAGAGTAGTACTGTCAGTCAGTCAGTCTAGTAGAGTAGTACTGTCAGTCAGTCAGTCTAGTAGAGTAGTACTGTCAGTCAGTCAGTCTAGTAGAGTAGTACAGTCAGTCAGTCTAGTAGAGTAGTACAGTCAGTCAGTCAGTCTAGTAGAGTAGTACAGTCAGTCAGTCAGTCAGTCAGTCAAGTAGAGTAGTACAGTCAGTCAGTCAGTCAGTCAGTCAGTCTAGTAGAGTAGTACAGTCAGTCAGTCAGTCAGTCTAGTAGAGTAGTACAGTCAGTCAGTCAGTCTAGTAGAGTAGTACAGTCAGTCAGTCTAGTAGAGTAGTACAGTCAGTCAGTCAGTCAGTCTAGTAGAGTAGTACTGTCAGTCAGTCAGTCAGTCTAGTAGAGTAGTACTGTCAGTCAGTCTAGTAGAGAAGTACTGTCAGTCAGTCAGTCTAGTAGAGTAGTACAGTCAGTCAGTCAGTCAGTCAGTCTAGTAGAGTAGTACTGTCAGTCAGTCAGTCAGTCTAGTAGAGTAGTACTGTCAGTCAGTCAGTCAGTCAGTCTAGTAGAGTAGTACTGTCAGTCAGTCTAGTAGAGTAGTACAGTCAGTCAGTCAGTCAGTCTAGTAGAGTAGTACTGTCAGTCAGTCAGTCTAGTAGAGTAGTACAGTCAGTCAGTCTAGTAGAGTAGTACTGTCAGTCAGTCAGTCTAGTAGAGTAGTACAGTCAGTCAGCAGTCAGTCAGTCTAGTAGAGTAGTACAGTCAGTCAGTCTAGTAGAGTAGTACTGTCAGTCAGTCAGTCTAGTAGAGTAGTACTGTCAGTCAGTCAGTCTAGTAGAGTAGTACTGTCAGTCAGTCAGTCTAGTAGAGTAGTACTGTCAGTCAGTCAGTCTAGTAGAGAAGCCATCGCCGGCTGCCTGGGCGTGGCTGGCCTGGGAGGCGTGGCCTGTGAACATGTGGCACCCTGACCCCTCCCCCAGCGCAACAGGAAGAGGAAGTAGAACCTACCCTCTCCAGATCCTGGCGGAGGTGAGTGAACAGCTGTAAGCGGTGGAGGAGGACATCATGCTCTCTCCTAGCCAGACTCTCCTCTTCCTCTTTCTGGGGGGTCAGCAACGGCTGGCTGTGATTGGCTCGGCGCTTCAGCTTCCAATACTGATACAGGAAGTCTACCGTTTCCGGGGGCAACTGCAGGTGATTGGCTACCTCCTTAACGTCAACAAACTGGTAGAACTCCTCCTCCAGCTGCTGCAGTTTGAGCTGACGCAGGTTCACCGCCTGCTGGTTCACCCTGCTCTCCTCCTGGGGGGCTGGGACGAGGGGTGGCCCTTCATCACCTCTGACTCTGTCACTCTTCCGCCACTTCTTGTCTCTGGCCCCCTCCTCCCCCTCTCCGTCCTGGCCTCCCTTCAGACCGGAGTGTTTGGGGCAAAAGGATTTGAACTTGACCTCATCCTGCTCTGTCAGGATGGTGTTCATCTCCAGGCTGCTCTGTAAGGCACAGCTCACATGGAACGCTGTCCGACAGCTCTTAGCCGAACACTGAGGGAATACAGAGAGTTACAGCTCTTAGCCGAACACTGAGGGAATACAGAGAGAGTTACAGCTCTTAGCCGAACACTGAGGGAATACAGAGAGTTACAGCTCTTAGCTGAACACAGAGAATACAGAGTTACAGCTCTTAGCTGAACACAGAGAATACAGAGTTACAGCTCTTAGCCGAACACTGAGGGAATACAGAGAGAGTTACAGCTCTTAGCCGAACACTGAGGGAATACAGAGAGAGTTACAGCTCTTAGCTGAACACAGAGAATACAGAGTTACAGCTCTTAGCTGAACACTGAGGGAATTTTTATTTTATTTCAATTTTTTTAACCAGGTAGCCCAGTTGAGAACAAGTTCTCATTTACAACTGCGACCTGGCAGACACCAGGAATACAGAGAGAAAGTTACAGCTCTCGGCTGAACACTGAGGGAATACACACACAGAGAGAGAGAGAGAGAGAGAGAGAGACAGAGAGGGAGACAGAGAGGGAGACAGAGAGGGAGACAGAGAGGGAGACAGAGAGGGAGACAGAGAGGGAGACAGAGAGGGAGACAGAGAGGGAGACAGAGAGGGAGACAGAGAGGGAGACAGAGAGAGAGACAGAGAGAGAGACAGAGAGAGAGACAGAGAGAGACAGACAGAGACAGAGAGAGAGACAGAGACAGAGAGAGAGACAGAGACAGAGAGAGAGACAGAGAGAGAGACAGAGAGAGAGACAGAGAGAGAGACAGAGAGAGAGACAGAGAGAGAGACAGAGAGAGAGACAGAGAGAGAGACAGAGAGAGAGACAGAGAGAGAGACAGAGAGAGAGACAGAGAGAGAGATACAAATGCTGAACCCTGAGGGAATACACAGAGTGTTACAGGTCATAGCTGAACACTGAGGGAATACAGACAGACAGACAGACAGACAGACAGACAGACAGACACCCCAGCTGAACACTGAGGGAATAGACAGACAGACAGATCCCAGCTGAACACTGAGGGAATGCAGAGAGCGAGAGAGAGAGGATTGTTGAGGTAACTACCAGGTAGAAAGCCATCTCAATGCAGTAGCTACATAGCCCCAGTGTCCGTGTGTACCTGTATACAGGCTCCAGTCTGGTCTTTACAGAGACAGCAGGTCAGAGCCCATCTGTTACTGGGGATGTGGGACATGTTGGTGATCGGCTCCATCTTCTCTGGGTTCCGAATGCTCACCTACACACACAATCATTAGACAATACACTCCTTGCCAAGATGTGAAAGTCCCCTTTATGCAACCATCTTTGAAACACTAGGATAGTATCACTTGATAACGACTAGCCGCCTTGATGAGGCCGCATACCAGGATAGGCTTGGACAAAGACATATGATTGGACAGACTATAAAGGCTTAGGGGTCAGAGGTTAGGGGTCGTCACCTCGGGGATCCACAGAGCACAGCTGACGTGGACCCACTTTGTTCCGCTGCGGGTGGGTTTCATGGCCCCGCCCTTCTTGGGGCAGAGTTGGCATTTTGGCAAGATGCCGAGGTCACAGGTCCGACACAGCCAGCTTCCCTTTGGCACCTTCAGAATCCCATAACAAGCCTGGAACACAGAACATAACCACTAGGTTAGAGCGTTGGACTAGTAAACAAAAGGTGGCTGTATCGAATCCCCAAGATGACAAGGTAAAAATCTGTCGTTCTGCCCCTGAGCAAGGCAGTTAACCCACTGTTCCCCGGGCCCTGAGCAAGGCAGTTAACCCACTGTTCCCCGGGCCCTGAGCAAGGCAGTTAACCCACTGTTCCCCGGGCCCTGAGCAAGGCAGTTAACCCACTGTTCCCCGGGCGCCCGAAGACGTGGATGTCTATTAAGGCAGCCCCCCCTCACCTCTCTGATTCAGAGGGGTTGGGTTAAATGTGGAAGACCCATTTCAGTTGAAGGCATTCAGTTGTACAACTGACTAGGTATCCCCCCTTTCCCTTTCCTTAGAACACGTCTGGAATTGTCACGTCTCCTCCCTCTAGGTCATCAGGCTGCTGATTATACTCCCTCTCCTCCCTCTAGGTCATCAGGCTGCTGATTATCCTCCCTCTCCTGCCCTCTAGGACATCAGGCTGCTGATTATCCTCCCTCTCCTCCCTCTAGGTCATCAGGCTGCTGATTATACTCCCTCTCTGACCTCTAGGTCATCAGGCTGCTGATTATCCTCCCTCTCTGACCTCTAGGTCATCAGGCTGCTGATTATCCTCCCTCTCCTCCCTCTAGGTCATCAGGCTGCTGATTATCCTCCCTCTCTGACCTCTAGGTCATCAGGCTGCTGATTATCCTCCCTCTCCTCCCTCTAGGTCATCAGGCTGCTGATTATCCTCCCTCTCCTCCCTCTAGGTCATCAGGCTGCTGATTATCCTCCCTCTCCTCCCTCTAGGTCATCAGGCTGCTGATTATCCTCCCTCTCCTCCCTCTAGGACATCAGGCTGCTGATTATCCTCCCTCTCCTGCCCTCTAGGTCATCAGGCTGCTGATTATCCTCCCTCTCCTCCCTCTAGGTCATCAGGCTGCTGATTATCCTCCCTCTCCTGCCCTCTAGGTCATCAGGCTGCTGATTATACTCCCTCTCCTCCCTCTAGGTCATCAGGCTGCTGATTATCCTCCCTCTCCTCCCTCTAGGTCATCAGGCTGCTGATTATACTCCCTCTCCTCCCTCTAGGTCATCAGGCTGCTGATTATCCTCCCTCTCCTCCCTCTAGGTCATCAGGCTGCTGATTATCCTCCCTCTCCTCCCTCTAGGTCATCAGGCTGCTGATTATCCTCCCTCTCCTCCCTCTAGGTCATCAGGCTGCTGATTATCCTCCCTCTCCTGACCTCTAGGTCATCAGGCTGCTGATTATCCTCCCTCTCCTCCCTCTAGGTCATCAGGCTGCTGATTATCCTCCCTCTCTGACCTCTAGGTCATCAGGCTGCTGATTATCCTCCCTCTCCTCCCTCTAGGACATCAGGCTGCTGATTATACTCCCTCTCCTCCCTCTAGGTCATCAGGCTGCTGATTATCCTCCCTCTCCTCCCTCTAGGTCATCAGGCTGCTGATTATACTCCCTCTCCTCCCTCTAGGTCATCAGACTGCTGAATATCCTCCCTCTCTGACCTCTAGGTCATCAGACTGCTGATTATCCTTCCTCTCCTCCCTCTAGGTCATCAGGCTGCTGATTATCCCCCACACCTGTCACCATCGTCTCGCGCACCTGCGCCACATGACACTCACCTGGACTCCCATCACCTCCTTGATTATCTTCCCTGTATCAGCCCTCCCCTTTCCTCAGGTGATATTCACTCGGTTTTCATGTCGGTGTTTTGTGTTGCTTTTATTTATTAAAACACTCACTCCCTGAACTCCCTTCCCGACTCTCAGCGCAATCATTACAGGAACACAGAACACGCCTGGAACAATACTGATAACACGACTGGAACACACAGACCCACTGGAACACACAGACCCACTGGAACACACAGACCCACTGGAACACACAGACCCACTGGAACACACAGACCCACTGGAACACACTGATATACTGGAACACACAGACCCACTGGAACACACAGATATACTGGAACACAGTCACTACCTCTTCTGCCAGAATAACAGAAATGTTTATTCCGTTGCGTTTAAGCTGTTCATCCAGTTTATACCACAGTTGCCATAGAAAACAATACTAAGCACAAACATGAATATGTCTACGAGGCAGATGGTCATACTTTTTTAACCAGGTAGGCCAGTGCGACAAAAACAACAGCTACACATGGGATAAACAATCGTACAGTCAATAACACAATAGCAAAATCTGTATACAGTGTGTGAAAATGAAGTAAGGAGGTAAGGCAATAAATAGGCCAATAGTGGCGATGTAATTACAATTTAGCAATTTACACTGCAGTGATATTTGTGCAGATGAGGATTTGCAAGTAGAAATACTGGTGTACAAAGGGCAGAAAAACAAATACAATATGGTGATGAGGTAGTTGGATGGGCTATTTACAGATGGGCTGTGTTCAGCTGCAGCGATCGGTAAGCTGCTCTGACAGCTGATGCTTAAAGTTAGTGAGGGAGATATAAGTCTACAGCTTCAGTGATTTTTGCAATTCGTTCCAGTCATTGACGGCGGAGAACTGGAAGGAAAGGAGGCGAATGGAGGTGTTGGCTTTGGGGATGACCAGTGAAATATACAGTTGAAGTCGGAAGTTTACATACACCGTAGCCAAATACATTTAAACTCAGTTTTTCACAATTCCTGACATTTAATCCTAGTAAAAATTCCCTGTCTTAGGTCGGTTAGGATCACCACTTTATTTTAAGAATGTGAAATGTCAGAACAATAGTAGAGAGAACGATTTATTTCAGCTTTCATCACATTCCCAGTGGGTCAGAAGTTCACATACACTCAATTAGTATTTGGTAGCATTGCCTTTAAATTGTTTAACTTGGTCAAATGTGTCAGGTCACCTTCCACAAGCTTCCCACAATAAGTTGGGTGAATTTTGGCCCATTCCTCCTGACAGAGCTGGTGTAACTGAGTCAGGTTTGTAGGCCTCCTTGCTCGCACACGCTTTTCAGTTCTGCCCACAAATTTTCTATAAGATTGAGGGCTTTGTGAAGGCCACTCCAATACCTTAACTTTGTTGTCCTTAAGCCATTTTGCCACAACTTTGGAAGTATGCTTGGGGTCATTGTCCATTTGGAAGACCCATTTGCGACCAAGCTTTAACTTCCTGACTGATGTCTTGAGATGTTGCTTCAATATATCCACTTCATTTTCCTCCCTCATGATACCATCTATTGTGTGAAGTGCACCAGTCCCTCCGGCAGAAAAGCACCCCTACAACATGATGCTGCCACCCCCGTGCTTCACTGTTGGGATGGTGTTCTTCAGCTTGCAAGCTTCCCCCTTTTTCCTCCAAACATAACGATGGTCATTATGGCCAAATAGTTATATTTTTGTTTCATCAGACCAGAGGACCTTTCTCCAAAAAGTACGATCTTTTTACAGATACTTTTGTACCTTTTTCCTGCAGCATCTCCACAAGGTCCTTTGCTGTTGTTCTGGGATTGATTTTCACTTTTCGCACCAAAGTACGTTCATCTCTAGGAGACAGAACGCATCTCCTTCTTGAGCGGTATGACGGCTGCCTGGTCCCATGGTGTTTATACTTGCGTACTATTGTTTGTACAGATGACGGTGGAACTTTCAGGCGTTTGGAAATTGCTCCCAAGGATGAACCAGACTTGTTGAGGTCCACACATTTTTTTTGAAGTCTTGGCTGATCTCTTTTGATTCCCCCATGGTGTCAAGCAAGGAGGCACTGAGTTTGAAGGTAGGCCTTGAAATACATCCACAGGTACACCTCCAATTGACTCAAATTATGTCAATTAGCCTATCAGAAGCTTCTAAAGCCGTGACATTTTCTGGAGTTTTCCAAGCTATTTAAAGGCACAGTCAACTTAGTGTATGTAAACTTTGACCCACTGGAATTGTGATACAGTGAATTATGTGAAAAAATCTGTCTGTAAACAATTGTTGGAAAAATTACTTGTCATGCAAAGTAGATGTCCTAACCAACTTGCCAAAACTATAGTTTGCCAACAAGATATTTGTGGAGTGGTTGAAAAACGGGTTTTATTGACTCCAACATAAGTGTATGTAAACTTCCGACTTCAACTGTACCTGCTGGTGGGTGTTGCTATGGTGACCAGTGAGCTGAGATAAGGCGGGGCTTTACCTAGCATAGACTTGTAGATGACCTGGAGCCAGTAGGTTTGACAACGAGTATGAAGCGAGGGCCAGCCAACGAGAGCATACAGGTCGCAGTGGTGGGTAGTATATGGGACTTTGGTGACAAAACGGATGGTACTGTGATAGCAAATTGGATGTAGTCTGAGTAGAGTGTTGGAGGCTATTTTGTAAATGACATTACCGAAGTCAAGGATCGGTAGGATGGTCAGTTTTACGCGGGTATGTTTGGCAGCATGAGTGAAGGATGCTTTGTTGCGAAATAGGAAGCCGATTCTAGATTTAACTTTGGATTGGAGATGCTTAATTTGAGTCTGGAAGGAGAGTTTACAGTCTAACCAGACACCTAGGTATTTATAGTTGTCCACATATTCAAAGTCAGAACCGTCCAGAGTAGTGATGCTAGATGGGAGGGCAGCGATCGGTTGAAGAGCATGCATTTCGTTTTACTAGCATTTAAGAGCAGTTGGAGGCCACGGAAGGAGAGTTGTATGGCATTGAAGCTCATTTGGAGGTTAGTTCACACAGTGTCCAAAGAAGGGCCAGATGTATACACAATGGTGTCGTCTGCGTAGAGGTGGATCAAAGAATCATTGATATTTACAGACAAAAGACTCACCCGAGAGTTGAACCCTGTGGCACCCCCATAGAGACTTCCAGAGGTCCTGACAACATGCCAGAGGTCCTGACAACAGGCCCTCCGATTTGACACACTGAACTCTATCTGAGGAATAGCTGGTGAACCAGGCGAGGCAGTCATTATAGAAACCAAGGCTGTTGAGTCTGCGGATAAGAATATGGTGATTGACAAGAGTTGAAAGCCTTGGCCAGGTCGATGAAGACGGCTGCACAGTACTGTCTATTATCTGATGGCGGTTATGATATCGCTTAGGACCTTGAGCGTGGCTGAGGTGCACCCATGACCAGCTCGGAAACCAGATTGCATAGCGGAGAAGGTACGGTGGGATTCGAAATGGTCGGTGATCTGTTTGTTCACTTGGCTTTCGAAGATTTTAGAAAGGCAGGGCAGGATGGAAATAGGTCTGTAACAGTTTGGGTCTAGTGTGTCTCCCCCTTTGAAGAGGGGGATGACCGCAGCAGCTTTCCAATCTTTAGGAATCTCAGACGATACGAAAGAGAGGTTTAACAGACTAGTAATAGGGGTTGCAACAATTGCGGCAGATCATTTTAGGAAGAGAGGGTCCAGATTGTCTAGCCCGGCTGATTTGTAGGGATCCAGATTTTGCAGCTCTTTCAGAACATCAGCTAGTCTGGATTTGGGTGAAGGAGAAATGGGGGAGGCTTGGGCAAGTTGCTGTGGGGGGTGCAGGGCTGTTGACCGGGGTAGGGGTAGCCAGGTGGAGAACATGGCCAGCCGTAGAGAAAAAATGCTTATTGAAATTAGCGAATTATAGTGGATTTATCGGTGGTGACAGTGTTTCCTAGCCTCAGGGCAGCGGGCAGCTGGGAGGAGGTGCTCTTGTTCTCCATGGACTTTACAGTGTCCAAAAACGTTTTGGAATTAGGGCTGCAGCATGCAAATGTGTGTTTGAAAAAGCTAGCCTTTGCTTTCCTAACTGTATTGGTTCCTGACTTCCCTGAAAAGTTGAATATCGCGGGGACTATTCGAAGCTACTGCAGTACGCCACAGGGTGTTTTTGTGCTGGTCAAGGGCAGTCAAGTCTGGAGTGAACCAAGGGCTATATCTGTTCTTAGTTCTACATTTTTGAATGGAGCATGCTTATTTAAGATGGTGAAGAAAGCACTTTTAAAGAACAACCAGGCATCCTCTACTGACGGGATGAGGTCAATATCCTTCCAGGATACCCGGGCCAGGTCCATTAGAAAGGCCTGCTCGCTGAAGTGTTTTAGGGAGCGTTTGACAGTGATGAGGGGTGGTCGTTTGACCGCAGACCCATTACGGATGCAGGCAATGAGGCAGTGATCACTGAGATCTTGGTTGAAAACAGCAGAGGTGTATTTAGAGGGCAAGTTGGTCAGGATGATATCTATGAGGGTGCCCATGGTTACGGATTTAGGGTTGTACCTGGTAGGTTTCTTGATAATTTGTGTGAGATTGAGGGCATCCATCTTAGATTGTAGGACGGCCGGGGTGTTAAGCATGTCCCAATTTAGGTCACCTAACAGTACGAGCTCTGAAGATGGATGGGGGCAATCAATTCACATATGGTGTCCAGGGCACAGCTGGGGGCTGAGGGGGGTCTATAACAAGCGAAAACGGTGAGAGACTCATTTCTGGAGAGATGGATCGAGTTCTGTCTATCTCTACAGTAGATCGCAATTCCGCCCCCTTTAGCAATTCTGTCTTGACGGAAAATGTTGTAATTGGGGACGGAAATTTCCGAGTTTTGGGTGGTCTTCCTAAGCCAGGATTCAGACCCGGCTAGGACATCTGGGTTGGCAGAGTGTCCTAAAGCAGTGAAGAAAACAAACTTAGGGAGGAGGCTTTTAATGTTAACCTGTTGGGGCTAGGGGGCAGTATTTTCACAGCTGGATAAAAAAACGTACCCGATTTAAACTGGTTACTACTCTTGCCCAGAAACGAGAATATGCATATAATTAGTAGGTTTGGATAGAAAACACTCTGAAGTTTCTAAAACTGTTTGAATGGTGTCTGTGAGTATAACAGAACTCATATGGCAGGCCAAAACCTGAGAAGATTCCATACAGGAAGTGCCCTGTCTGACAATTTGTTGTCCTTCTGTTGCATCTCTATCGACATTACAGCATCTGTGCTGTAACGTGACACTTTGTAAGGCTTCCATTGGCTCTCTAAAGTCGCCAGAAAGTGGAATGGGGTGTCTGCTGTCTCTGGGTAAAGTACAGCAGCTCTGTTTGTGAGTGGTCTGCCTGGGGACAGTGAGTCTGCAGATGCGCAGTCACGAGACTTCGCCATTTTTTTTCTTTCTCTCTTTGAATGAATACAACGTTGTCCGGTTGGAATATTATCTCTATTTTACGAGAAAAATAGCATAAAAATTGATTTTAAACAGCGTTTGACATGCTTCTAAGTACGGTAATGGAATATTTTGAATTTTTTTTGTCACGAAATGCGCTCGCGCGTTACACTTCGGATAGTGACCTGAACGCACTAACAAAACGGAGGTATTTGGACATAACTATGGATTATTTGGAACCAAAACATTTGTTGTTGAAGTAGAAGTCCTGGGAGAGCATTCTGACGAAGAACAGCAAAGGTAATCCAATTTTTCTAATAGGAATTCTGAGTTTAGGTTGTCCCAAACTTGGTGGATGTCAAATTAACTAGCCATGATGGCTGAGCTATGTCCTCAGTATATTGCAAAATGTGCTTTCGCCGAAAAGCTATTTTAAAATCTGACATAGCATTTGCATAAAGGAGTTCTGTATCTATAATTCTTAAAATAATTGTTATGTATTTTGTCAACGTTTATCGTGAGTAATTTAGTAAATTCACTGTAAGTTTTCGGTGGATATGCTAGTTCTGAACATCACATGCTAATGTGAAAAGCTGGTTTTTGATATAAATATGAACTTGATTGAATAGGGTGGGACGCAAACGTCCCACTGGCCCAGAGAGGTTAACATGCATGAAATCAAGGCTTTTACAGTAACAGAAGTCAACAAATGAGAGCGCCTGGTGAATAGGTGTGGTGCTGGGGTCAACAGGGCCTGGGTTAACCTCTACATCACCAGAGGAACAGAGGAGGAGTAGGATGAGGGTACGGCTAAAGGCTATAAGAACTGGTCGTCTAGTGCGTTGGGGACAGAGAATAAAAGGAGCAGATTTCTGGGCGTGGTAGAATAGATCCAGGGCATAATGTGGCGGATGAATCAGAATTAGTTGGGTAACATAGATAATGAAGATGTCTTATCTGCATAATATGCTTATGTGAGATACTTGTTATTAGAATGTATCCCTTTGGACTCTGGTGTTGGCAGTTGTACTTCTTCCCTCAGCTGGGCCTCAGTCACCCCGGGGCTCAGTCACCCCGGGGCTCAGTCACCCCGGGGCTCAGTCACCCCGGGGCTCAGTCACCCCGGGGCTCAGTCACTTGGGGCCCAGAGAGGGGAGAGGTCAGGCTTGTCTTTTACATATCCCTGGTGCTATGCAGAATATCAGAAAGGGAAGAGGACAGGATGGAACATTGTCTTCATATGTGAATGGATCTGTTAAACCATGTGAAGGGGTGGCGTGATTAATGGGGAACCAATTACTTGTCTCCGCAATGTCTGGGCGCAAGTCACTCCCTCCTTTGGCATTGGGGGGAGGTGTATGGCAGTGTCTGGAACCATTGTATGTCCTCTCTGATGTTGCACTTATCCTGGGATAGTGTATGACCTAGAGACTCACTCCCCTCAGTGAGCTTGTCCAGGAGAGGGGTCAAGAGGGGGTTTGCTTGAGATGGGAGTATCTAGAGTTGTCAATTGATTTATGCCATTGGATGAGATGGTGTTTTTGTGCTATGAAGTACCAGGAACGGGATTAGAACCTCGTTTTAGGGACCAAACTGAACGATAATTTATAGCGAATGCTATCTGGCTATGGGATACTCCTTTCTCAATTATAAAGTCCCTTTGTGAACTCTTCCTAAGATCTGTGGTTCGTCTTGTACGTTGAGAGGGGTGTATCTTGGCTATAAAAGATCTTTGTACTTTTGTGTTGTCACTCTCAACGGTTCATTAGAAATGGTGAATCGTTGAAAGTCTAGTGCTAATGCAAAGCTCTAATTATTAAAGATGTAGTTTAAGTATAACTCTGACTGGTGTGTGAAGTTGTAACTCTCCTCATTTGGTAATGCAGAAATTAGCCACCACACATAATGTACAGACAAGGGTATGGTAGGGTGTGAGTACAGTGGGGGTAAACCTAGGCATTGAGTGACGATGAGAGAGGTTGCATGTCTCTGGGAGGCACCAGTTAAGCCAGGTGAGGTCTGTGTGGGACTAGGGGCTCCGCTGTATGATAAAACAATGAGAGCTGCCTTAAACAACAGTATACAAGGCATATTGACATTAGAGAGGCATAAGCAATCACAGGTGTTGATTGGGATGGCTAAGACAACAACAGGTAAATGGCGATGGAATGGGCAGAGAGGGTCAGTTAGCTTCACACAGGGCCTGAGTTTGAGGCTGGGTCAGACAGATAAACAAAATGAAGCACGGTGTTAATGGACAGTAACATGAATGTGTGCATGAGGCAGATGCTTCTGCGACTCGAGTTTCACCATCAGATGGAAGACGGAGGCCCCTCATCCTGGTCAGTCTCACCGGAGGAAAGGAAGGAGAGAGCAGGGAAGGTGAGAGGCAGACTCTCCTGAGTCTAATGCCGTATTCAAAACATCTGGGAACTCTTGAGGGAAAAAAACTAAATCCGATTGGGAAATAGTTTTGAACGGTCATCAAACTCAGAATTCCAAGTCGGAGAATGGAGGAGTGATCTTTCTAGAGCTCCGACTTTTCAACCTGAAAATCACTGATGTCATGATTTGACCTCGTTTCCCCTCCCAGAGTTCCCAGTTGTCCTGAAAGCACCATGACCATCAGATGCAGGTACCATCAGTCAAGTAAAAATATTTTAATTTATGCTGATCTATTTGCTCTAGTTTTGAAATATAATATGGTCTGAGAATAACAATGTTGGCAGGCCAGGCATATAGCCCCTATGCTGTGATAATGTATTAGACCAGGCATATAGCCACTATGCTGTGATAATGTATTAGACCAGGCATATAGCCACTATGCTGTGATAATGTATTAGACCAGGCATATAGCCACTATGCTGTGATAATGTATTAGACCAGGCATATAGCCACTATGCTGTGATAATGTATTAGACCAGGCATATAGCCACTATGCTGTGATAATGTATTAGACCAGGCATATAGCCACTATGCTGTGATAATGTATTAGACCAGGCATATAGCCACTATGCTGTGATAATGTATTAGACCAGGCATATAGCCACTATGCTGTGATAATGTATTAGACCAGGCATATAGCCACTATGCTGTGATAATGTATTAGACCAGGCATATAGCCACTATGCTGTGATAATGTATTAGACCAGGCATATAGCCACTATGCTGTGATAATGTATTAGACCAGGCATATAGCCACTATGCTGTGATAATGTATTAGACCAGGCATATAGCCACTATGCTGTGATAATGTATTAGACCAGGCATATAGCCACTATGCTGTGATAATGTATTAGACCAGGCATATAGCCACTATGCTGTGATAATGTATTAGACCAGGCATATAGCCACTATGCTGTGATAATGTATTAGACCAGGCATATAGCCACTATGCTGTGATAATGTATTAGACCAGGCATATAGCCACTATGCTGTGATAATGTATTAGACCAGGCATATATCCACTATGCTGTGATAATGTATTAGACCAGGCATATAGCCACTATGCTGTGATAATGTATTAGACCAGGCATATAGCCACTATGCTGTGATAATGTATTAGACCAGGCATATAGCCACTATGCTGTGATAATGTATTAGACCAGGCATATAGCCACTATGCTGTGATAATGTATTAGACCAGGCATATAGCCACTATGCTGTGATAATGTATTAGACCAGGCATATAGCCACTATGCTGTGATAATGTATTAGACCAGGCATATAGCCACTATGCTGTGATAATGTATTAGACCAGGCATATAGCCACTATGCTGTGATAATGTATTAGACCAGGCATATAGCCACTATGCTGTGATAATGTATTAGACCAGGCATATAGCCACTATGCTGTGATAATGTATTAGACCAGGCATATATCCACTATGCTGTGATAATGTATTAGACCAGGCATATAGCCACTATGCTGTGATAATGTATTAGACCAGGCATATAGCCATTATGCTGTGATAATGTATTAGACCAGGCATATAGCCACTATGCTGTGATAATGTATTAGACCAGGCATATAGCCACTATGCTGTGATAATGTATTAGACCAGGCATATAGCCATTATGCTGTGATAATGTATTAGACCAGGCATATAGCCACTATGATAATGTATTAGACCAGGCATATAGCCACTATGATAATGTATTAGACCAGGCATATAGCCCCTATGCTGTGATAATGTATTAGACCAGGCATATAGCCACTATGCTGTGATAATGTATTAGACCAGGCATATAGCCACTATGCTGTGATAATGTATTAGACCAGGCATATAGCCACTATGCTGTGATAATGTATTAGACCAGGCATATAGCCACTATGCTGTGATAATGTATTAGACCAGGCATATAGCCAATATGCTGTGATAATGTATTAGACCAGGCATATATCCACTAAGCTGTGATAATGTATTAGACCAGGCATATAGCCACTATGCTGTGATAATGTATTAGACCTACTCCACAAACCTCATTCCTACACAACTGTTTTTATTAGGTTCATGTTACATTTTTAAAGTCATGTTTAAAACCAAAAAACATCTGAGTGAGAGATCTTACTGTTTGACTGTGAAAGTGATCAGAAAAGGTGGGTGACCACAGCGCTAAGTGGTCTGTTGACATTTCACAGAGCTGCGCTTGTTTATTTGTGAGAAATAAAAAAAATATGAATATGAAAATACTACGTCATGTCTGAAAAATGTATATCTCATCTCTTTTGTTTCATGTCCTGAGGATTCGAGAAGAAAGATGGCGAGTTCAATGGGAAAGTGAGCCTGTCAGGTAGCCAGTTCTCTTGCAGAGAATCCTAGCCTCTATGGGCAAGGTGGGACGCTGGCAATACTGCCCCCTAGCCCTAACAGGCTAGCTGACGAGATGCAATTTTCCAGATTTTTGACCTCTTTTTCCCCTCTGGCTTCCATTGATTTAGTCTAATTCTGGTCATCTTATAATAGGTAAAAAAAACTCCAATAACTTTTGATCGGATTATGACAGGCATGAGGGTTGGACCAATGGTTTTCTGAGAGGAATATCTACATCATTTACATATTACTTTACCCATTGCTCAACAGATCTGATCTAACAGGAGCGAGGTAATGCCGAGGTTGTTAGGAGCGAGGTAATGCCGAGGTTGTTAGGAGCGAGGTAATGCCGAGGTTGTGAGGAGCGAGGTAATGCCGAGGTTGTGAGGAGCGAGGTAATGCCGAGGTTGTGAGGAGCGAGGTAATGCCGAGGTTGTGAGGAGCGAGGTAATGCCGAGGTTGTGAGGAGCGAGGTAATGCCGAGGTTGTTAGGAGCGAGGTAATGCCGAGGTTGTTAGGAGCGAGGTAATGCCGAGGTTGTTAGGAGCGAGGTAATGCCGAGGTTGTTAGGAGCGAGGTAATGCCGAGGTTGTGAGGAGCGAGGTAATGCCGAGGTTGTTAGGAGCGAGGTAATGCCGAGGTTGTTAGGAGCGAGGTAATGCCGAGGTTGTTAGGAGCGAGGTAATGCCGAGGTTGTTAGGAGCGAGGTAATGCCGAGGTTGTGAGGAGCGAGGTAATGCCGAGGTTGTGAGGAGCGAGGTAATGCCGAGGTTGTTAGGAGCGAGGTAATGCCGAGGTTGTTAGGAGCGAGGTAATGCCGAGGTTGTTAGGAGCGAGGTAATGCCGAGGTTGTTAGGAGCGAGGTAATGCCGAGGTTGTTAGGAGCGAGGTAATGCCGAGGTTGTTAGGAGCGAGGTAATGCCGAGGTTGTTAGGAGCGAGGTAATGCCGAGGTTGTTAGGAGCGAGGTAATGCCGAGGTTGTTAGGAGCGAGGAGTGCAGTAATGCTGAGGTTGTTAGGGGTGTGGTAATGCCGAGGTTGTTATGAGTGAGGTAATGCTGTGGTAATGCTGAGGAGTGAGGAGTGTGGCAATGCTGTGGTAATGCTGAGGAGTGAGGTAATGCTGAGGAGGGAGGTAATGACATCCATGCTGAGAAGAAACCCTTTACATCAGAGTTGTTTGTCCCTGTTGAAATACAAGACTATATTCTAGAGGTGAGAGGTCAGCATAGCATAGACGCCGATGGCAACATCTCTCATCAACATAACGAGACGTATCCACCAATCCAAAGAGAGGAATAGGCGGGAGCTTGACAGCCCGCCGTTCTGCTCCGTGGACAACAAATCCCATCGTCAGGGAAGAGACTCTTCTCATCTGCTCCCCTCCACGGAGGGCCTGGTGTCTTTTACAGACCTAGACAACCAGGGAGGTCCTTACTAATCAGTGACCTTCATTCATCGATCAAGGTCAAGGAAAGAGGAAATACCGCCGGATTACAGAAGCGTACCTGGTGAACACAGGAGCGTACCTGGTGAACACAGGAGCGTACCTGGTGAACACAGGAGCGTACCTGGTGAACACAGGAGCGTACCTGGTGAACACAGGAGCGTACCTGGTGAACACAGGAGCGTACCTGGTGAACACAGGAGCGTACCTGGTGAACACAGGAGCGTACCTGGTGAACACAGGAGCGTACCTGGTGAACACAGAAGCGTACCTGGTGAACACAGAAGCGTACCTGGTGAACACAGAAGCGTACCTGGTGAACACAGAAGCGTACCTGGTGAACACAGAAGCGTACCTGGTGAACACAGATGTTGCACTTGTCGCAGAACACCATCTCGTTGTTGTCCTCGCTGTCAGGTGACCGACAGACATCGCACACGACGTCCTCGTCGTACTCCATGCCAAGCCCTTCCTCCGTTGCCATGGCATGGCTCATTCTGTCATAGCAACGCCGCTCAAACTCCTCCATCGCTCGCTCCATGGTCATCTCGTCCAGCAGCACCATACCTGGAGAACAGATAACATTAACCGCTGCACAGCGCTGAACCACTACACAGTCGATACTACACAGTGCTGAACCACTACACAGTGCTGAACCACTACACAGTGCTGAACCACTACACAGTGCTGAACCACTACACAGTGCTGAACCACTACACAGTCGATACTACACAGTGCTGAACCACTACACAGCGCTGAACCACTACACAGCGCTGAACCACTACACAGTCGATACTACACAGTGCTGAACCCCTACACAGCGCTGAACCACTACACAGTCGATACTACACAGTGCTGAACCACTACACAGCGCTGAACCACTACACAGCGCTGAACCACTACACAGTCGATACTACACAGTGCTGAACCACTACACAGTGCTGAACCCCTACACAGTGCTGAACCACTACACAGTCGATACTACACAGTGCTGAACCACTACACAGCGCTGAACCACTACACAGCGCTGAACCACTACACAGTCGATACTACACAGTGCTGAACCCCTACACAGCGCTGAACCACTACACAGCGCTGAACCACTACACAGCGCTGAACCACTACACAGCGCTGAACCACTACACAGTCGATACTACACAGTGCTGAACCACTACACAGTGCTGAACCCCTACACAGTGCTGAACCACTACACAGTGCTGAACCACTACACAGTCGATACTACACAGTGCTGAACCACTACACAGCGCTGAACCACTACACAGCGCTGAACCACTACACAGTCGATACTACACAGTGCTGAACCCCTACACAGCGCTGAACCACTACACAGTGCTGAACCACTACACAGCGCTGAACCACTACACAGCGCTGAACCACTACACAGCGCTGAACCACTACACAGTGCTGAACCACTACACAGCGCTGAACCACTACACAGTGCTGAACCACTACACAGCGCTGAACCACTACACAGCGCTGAACCACTACACAGCGCTGAACCACTACACAGTCGATACTACACAGCGCTGAACCACTACACAGTGCTGAACCACTACACAGCGCTGAACCACTACACAGTCGATACTACACAGCGCTGAACCACTACACAGTGAGCTGTACAACCGTAGTGGAGGTAGATCTACTGACCCATCAGAGTGAAGTGGTGGTTGATGAGCTCCAGCCAGGCCACGTCAGTGTCGTTGAGGTCGTATCGACACGCCCCCTCGGCCAGGGTCTGGACGTCCACGTACCCCAGCGCCCCTGAACACCCCGAACGGATCCACTTCTTAGGCGTCGAGAACATCACCTCCATCCCCTGCTCAGCCACCACCCTACAGAGCAGAGATATGATTAGAGATTAGATATGACTAGAGAGCAGAGATAGGCTACATGTCTTACCGGGCCTACAGGCTGGGGGGATGGAGTTCAGGCTACATGTCTTACCGGGCTACAGGCTGGGGGATGGAGTTCAGGCTACATGTCTTACCGGGCTACAGGCTGGGGGATGGTGTTTAGGCTACATGTCTTACCGGGCTACAGGCTGGGGGATGGAGTTCAGGCTACATGTCTTACCGGGCTACAGGCTGGGGGATGGTGTTTAGGCTACATGTCTTACCGGGCTACAGGCTACATGTCTTACCGGGCTACAGGCTGGGGGATGGTGTTTAGGCTACATGTCTTACCGGGCTACAGGCTGGGGGATGGAGTTCAGGCTACATGTCTTACCGGGCTACAGGCTGGGGGATGGTGTTTAGGCTACATGTCTTACCGGGCTACAGGCTGGGGGATGGAGTTCAGGCTACATGTCTTACCGGGCTACAGGCTACATGTCTTACCGGGCTACAGGCTGGGGGATGGAGTTCAGGCTACATGTCTTACCGGGCTACAGGCTGGGGGATGGAGTTCAGGCTACATGTCTTACCGGGCTACAGGCTACATGTCTTACCGGGCTACAGGCTGGGGGATGGAGTTCAGGCTACATGTCTTACCGGGCTACAGGCTGGGGGATGGAGTTCAGGCTACATGTCTTACCGGGCTACAGGCTGGGGGACGGTGTGTGGGCTACATGTCTTACCGGGCTACAGGCTACATGTCTTACCGGGCTACAGGCTGGGGGATGGTGTTTAGGCTACATGTCTTACCGGGCTACAGGCTGGGGGATGGTGTTTAGGCTACATGTCTTACCGGGCTACAGGCTACATGTCTTACCGGGCTACAGGCTGGGGGACGGTGTGTGGGCTACATGTCTTACCGGGCTACAGGCTACATGTCTTACCGGGCTACAGGCTGGGGGATGGTGTGTGGGCTGACAGGGACCTGGACTCCTTTCTCCCACTCCTGTCTCCAGGGATCGACCAGGACGTAATAATCCTCTGGGTTCAGATGGTATGTGTCATGGAGCTTCATGGCCGTGATGAAGTCTGTCCTGAACACCTGCACAACACAGGGACATAGACCAGACACTCACTAAATACCTGGGACACAGACAGATCACTCACTAAACATCTGGGACACAGACAGATCACTCACTAAATACCTGGGACACAGACAGATCACTCACTAAATACCTGGGACACAGACAGATCACCCACTAAATACCAGGGACACAGACCAGATCACCCACTAAATACCTGGGACACAGACAGATCACTCACTAAATACCTGGGACACAGACAGATCACCCACTAAATACCTGGGACACAGACAGATCACTCACTAAATACCTGGGACACAGACAGATCACTCACTAAATACCTGGGACACAGACAGATCACTCACTAAATACCTGGGACACAGACAGATCACCCACTAAATACCTGGGACACAGACAGATCACTCACTAAACACCTGGGACACAGACAGATCACTCACTAAATACCTGGGACACAGACAGATCACTCACTAAACACCTGGGACACAGACAGATCACCCACTAAATACCTGGGACACAGACAGATCACTCACTAAATAATTGATGAGGGTAGGAGTGAGAGTCGTCTGTTCTTTCGACCAAATGATTGAAACATTTTTAGCCGTGTATTTTTCCATATATAGACACATCCTGTGTTTTAATAACCGAGATGGTCTGATTCTTTAAGCGCACTGTTTGTTTAAATAATTAACACATACAAATTACTGTAGAGGGAGTACGAAATTGATTTGATTGAGTAGGGCCGGGCTCAGACATGCTGCGCAAAAAATCTCTCTCTCTCTCTCAACATAGTCACAGCCAATTCTGATTGAAAAGTTGTTACCAAAATCCCTCATTTGTTTAGGAAAAAAACATTCCCTATTCCCTCAACCCTTGATGTGACACATGTATGCATCACATGCACGTGACCAATAGCCTATCAATCAAATCAATACATTGGTTATAAACTCTGAACACCGTAACACCAAAATGGATGCAGAGGACGTGAAAAACAAACTGGAAACAGGCTAATGTTTACTGGTTGCTCAGAAGGGAAAGGGGAAGTCAGATGTGTGGAAGACATTTGGCTTAGCTGTGGAAACTACTGGAGATCCAGACAAAGGAGGGTGTAGGAGCAGGCCTCCAGCTCCATGGTGGTTAGGTTAACCCTAACCCAAAGGAGGGTGTAGGAGCAGGCCTCCAGCTCCATGGTGGTTAGGTTAACCCTAACCCAAGGAGGGGGAGCGGCCTCCGCTCCAGGGGAGGCCCCCCGGGGGGAGGGCGCTCCGGGGAGGCCCTCCCGGGGGGGGGCAGGCCTCCGCCCGGTGGTCAGGTTAACCCTAACCCAAAGGAGGGTGTAGGAGCAGGCCTCCAGCTCCATGGTGGTCAGGTTAACCCTAACCCAAAGGAGGGTGTAGGAGCAGCTCCATGGTGGTTAGGTTAACCCTAACCCAAAGGAGGGTGTAGGAGCAGGCCTCCAGCTCCATGGTGGTTAAGCTAGCTACCCCAGAAGTTGCGGTCAAACAAATAATGCTTTATTACCAGCGCGGTATTGTAAACACATCGTTCGTGGACGGTGTTTGCAGACTTTTTTTGTTCAGCTTTGACATTGCTACTGATAGTAGTGGTGGCGCTTGGCTTGCACGTGCAAATTCAGAACACAGACGCAGGCAATGAGGCGTGAACGCTGAGATCCTGGTTGAAGACAGCAGAGGTGTATTTGGAGGACAGGTTGGTCAGGATGATATCTAAGAGGGTGCCCCCATGGTTACGGATTTAGGGTTGTACCTGGTAGGTTCCTTGATAATTTGTGTGAGATTGAAGGCATCTAGCTTAGATTGTAGGACGGCCGGGGTGTTAAGCAGATCCCAGTTTAGGTCACCTGACAGTACGAACTCTGAAGATAGATGGGGGGGAAAGAAATATATTTCCAGCTAACCGTTATCAACTGTTTTTGCATTTTCATTATGGGGTATTGTGTGTAGATTGATGAGGGGGGAAAAACTATTGAATCAATTTTAGAAATAGGTTGTAACGTAACAAAATTTGGAAAAAGTCAATGGGTCTGAATACTTTCAGAATGCACTGTAGTGACAAAGACAGGTCACTCACTAAATACCGGGGACATTGGGTAGGCTTGGGCGGTATCCAGATTGTCATACCATTCTTCTGCCAACATGGAATTTATTATTAATGGCGCCAAAAACGCAACAAAAGCTTATTGGGCATCTATTACCAGAATGCTAACAAACTTAGCACAATTAATAACGAAATTACATAGATGCTGTTAACTAAATGCTAATGAGCAAAAATGAACAAACTAATTGCAAAGGTAGGAAAATCCATCTCATAAAGTTATACAAACGTAGCTAGTTACCGAATGTCATTTAATCGTGTGTGGACTTACAAGCGAAAGTGAACGACAGAAATTGTGCAAATGAACAGAGTTGTGATGCATGCCTTTCTGAAGAAAGAGCAGCATGTGTACACCGGCCCAGAGGGGGAGAACGGCCCAGAGGGGGAGAACGGCCCAGAGGGGGAGAACGGCCCAGAGGGGGAGAACGGCCCAGAGGGGGAGAACTGAACAGAACCCATCCAGAGCTCTTTGACTTCTGGCCATTATAAGATATCTGATGGCAAACATTTAGTAGTGAACTGCATATACAAGTGTAACTTCAACAAACTAGCATGTGCAACTGCAGAGTAAGTGAACATTTAGTCAAGTAAACTCCTTTCGTTAGCAAAAATCAAGCGCAAAAGTGTAAGCAAGCATTGAGTATGATTTGCAGGACAATGAAGAATTGTTTCAAAAAAAAGGGAGGCCTCGTCGTTTGGAACTGGCTTGCCGTTAAGACATCCGACCTCGCACAGTACGAGCAAATCCCAAGACACCTTCCAGCCAGACCTACACTCAGCTAACACACCTCGCACAGTACCGTTTGGTGGACAAGTTGTGTTGACGCATTGTGCTAAAGCCAAAAAGGTGGAAAACACCAGCAATCTTTTTCACCACCTGAAAATCCTGCATGTGCACGAATATGAAGAATCTCCCAGAATGCGTGAAGCAAACCCCCTGGAGCAGCGGAGCAAATCCCAAGACACCTTCCAGCCAGACCTACACTCAGCTATCACTCATCATTTGTTAGTGGTACTCCCTATGACAAGAAGAGCAACAAGTGGAATGAGATAACGAGTGGAATTACGTATCACGTAGAACCAATTCAAACTGTGGAGAAAGACGGTTTCAGAAAGTTGATTCGAACTCTAGACCCAAGATACGAGAGATCCCGAGCCGTAAATACTACAGCAAAACATGTCTGCCAGAACTCTGAATGGTCGGGACAGAGTTGCCAACGAAATCCATAAATGCTGGTAAGTTTCAACATCCAAAACACAGAACTAGGTAGAAAAATAACATAACTTAAAAACAAACAACTTAAAATGTATTCCTTATCTCCTCTGTTTAAAGTTATAGCTGACTACACTGCCTGATCCTCATATGTTATTTGTAAAAATGTGTGAAATATCCAGTCACATTAGCCTGTGGTTTCAATTATTTATCCATCTTCTCTTTTTTTAATAATAATAGCCAACTCAATAAATGGTCCCGTTTTCTAAAGCAACATAGCTCTCAATCACAACGGTTGTATGTAAATCGATAGATGGATTACATTTGTAATGATGTCCAGGGTCCATGCTGTAAATTGTTCTAATTACAGCAGATGCAATGTTATTTCTATTGAATAATTGTGATTCATATGTAATTATTATTATTTTTTTAGAGGAGTGTCCAAAACAAACCTCGGGTTCCCGGGCTATAGGAGTGTGCAAGAAAGTGGTCAGTGGTCTGATAAGTGCATAGGATAAACTGAGTCTGCCCCTCCACAAGCTCATCACGGACAAGGTGGGGATCTGGACTGCAGATGATGGAAAGAGTCCTGGAGCAGAAAAAGGCCATCACACAAGTCCTGGCAGCAGACAACAACAACAAACCGCCACCTTGCACCCCCCATGCAAGACAATGAGGTCTTTGAATCTATCACGCCAGCACTTATGCCCCTCCCGGATTCACAGATGCCCCGTCATACGTGAACATGTCCTATCTGAAGCCGGTCCTCCACTCACTCAAGACAGAGGTTCTCAAATCAAATGAGGGTGAAGCCAAACTGACCCGAGAGATTAAGATGAGGGTCCTCAATTACCGTAATTTCCGGACTATTAAGCGCACCTGAATATAAGCCGCACCCACTGAATTAAAAAATATATATTTTTTGAACATAAATAAGCCGCACGTCTATAAGCCGCAGGTGCCTACCGGTACATTGAAACAAATTAACTTTACACAGGCTTTAACGAAACACGGCTTGTAACAAAAATAAATAGGCTTTAACGAAACACGGTGTCGTGTCTTTGGCTATGCCGGATTAAGTGATATGACATGCTATTCTATAAAATAATTTCTCTGTAATTAATATTACCTGATTAAGCTAATCATGTAAATGTAACTAACTAGAAAGTCGGGGCACCACGGAAGAACGTTTATAGAGCCGTTATCTTCCGAATAAACTCTTAAAATACTTAGTAATATTTTACATCGATAGCAGTCAATATTAACCCTTGTCTCATTTTCAGTCTCATAATGAAAGTTGTAAATTCTTGGCTATCTTCACGAACCCTGGCTAACAAGTTGAATCAGCAATACAAAATTGGGTTTAATTATTTATTTACTAAATACCTAAACTAAATCACACAGAATTACAAATACACCGAATACAAATGATGTCATACAGAATTCACCCCTGGTGAACGGAACCTGTATCATGGCTGGTTACACAAAGGAAAGGGGTTTGGGCTTGAATGAAAGAGCGGGAAGACTTAGGAACACAGAAACAGCAGCTATGCTATCGTAAATACATTATCTTATGCATTCTAAATTACCGCCCATTTGGAAAAGGAAAATGCAATAAATATTTACTCTGAGCTGCGCTTCGGTAGATTGGTCGTAGATGCTGGCCGGGTTGGCCAACAGATATTCCTGTTCCTCGGAAGAATGTCTCTGGTGGTAAATTGGATACGAGGATGCCATCCACGTATCCGTCTGTTAGACTGGATCCGTCGTCCGTCCTTTCCTAGCCCACGTCTACAGCGGCCGCTGCTAACTCAACGGCTAGGAAGTATCACTTCTGTAGTGAATAAGCTCAAAGTTCATACCATTCGCCACCAAAGCTCACGCCGAGGTTGGCTTAGTTCTGTACTTGACGTGTGTCCTTCTAACGTAGAGGCTGCAGCCCTCCCGTACTGGAACAACCTGGTTATCTTTTCGTCAAAGGCTTATATAGTGGAGAGGGGGAGGGAGGTGTTTCATCGTTTATAACCCCTCCTCTTCACAGGGGTGGGCCACTGATCAAGCAGGGCACTTTCCTTATGAAAACCCAATTCTCTCATTTGGAAGATGAAATTACATTTAATCTCCTAACAAACAATTTCAATATCAAACATTTCAATTGCATAACAATTCCATGTTACTCTGATAACTAGAGGGTGTATACTTTCTCAGGTACAGTTTATGTCGTCCTGTCATCAGTCATAATGTCTCAGATGACAACCGAACTGACATCCATACTCATTACGTTCCCAAGCATATTTCCAACTGGTTTTATTACCAAAATATGGTTCCTTTTCCCCATTTGTTTGATGTTCCCAGACTCTCTATATTTAACACAGGCTATTCAAGTCCTTCAGTAGGGTCAGAGAGGGGAAGGGAGAAAGGTATTTATGGGGGGGGGGGGGGGGTCATAAACCTTACCCACAGGCCAACGTCATGACAACGGCTTGTAACAAAAATAAATAGGCTTTAACGAAACACGGCTTGTAACAAAAATAAATAGGCTTCAACGAAACACGGCTTGTAACAAAAAATAAAAAATTTGCAGTAAGCTTTAGTTGTCTTTTTGCACTGAGTCAATTCCTAACGCTGCTGTTTCCAACGTCTTATCATCGACTCATTAAGACCAAGCTCCCGTGCAGCAGCTCTATTTCCTTTTCCAACAGCCAGATCAATCGCCTTCAACTTGAAAGCTGCATCATATGCATTTCTCCGTGTCTTTGCCATGATGAGGGTGACAAAATGACTACCGTAATCAGAATGATGGGAAGTTTGAGAGCGCTCGATTTAATCTAAACAGTAAACTAAAAAGTTGTTTGACCTTAACCCGTTCGACAATTTCATTGGTCTAATGAAAGCTTCATGCCGCCAAAAACATGAGCACGTCACATAATGTTTTTTTGGAGAGAAAAAAAATTTAAAGCGGGAAAAATCCATATATTAGCCGCGTCATTTTTTAAGCCGCGGGGTTCAAAGCCTGGGAAAAAAAGTTGCGGCTTATAGTCCGGAATTTACGGTACCTGAATGACAAATACACCGACCCTGAAACAGATGAGCTGCTCACCATGGCTACCTTTCTGGACCCAAGGTTCAAGACCACATACATAACCGCTGGTGAAGGTGAGAGCTGCCTCCGAGACAGAAGCCCTCCTGGTAGGGAACACAGCCGTGGGAGACCTCTCTCTTGAAGAGGACTAGAGAAAGAAGCTGCCACTGCTCCACAAATCAGCGAAGAAGTCTTCTTTAAGAAAGCCAGTGGTGCATCTTGTGCATCCCAGCCACAAGATGGCCCTCTGAGCATTTAGCACGGAGGGCAACGTGGACACATGCCACAGGGCAACTTTGAAGTCAGAAACTGTGTTCCTGCTTGAAGAAGTTAGTTTGAAAAGGTTTACAACTTGAATTCATAATGGCCGGTGTTATACATTTATAATACATTTATATTTGGCAGGGAAAGGTAAAGAAATGTTTTTACATTTGCTTTACATCCTGAATACCTTAAATATTTTTTTTATGTAATTTTACTGCATCTTTATTTAACTCATACACCTTTGTTTCATGTTTGCACAGGTTTCCCACAGAAGTAAAACAATAAGTGCAATGCCCCCTTTCTGTTTCTGGCTGGAAGGTGTCTCCGCTGCTCCGGGGGTTTGCAGCACGCATTCTGGTAGATTCTTCATATTCGTGCACATGCAGGGTTTTCAGGTGGTTAAAAGCAATATTTTTGTAATTTATTAACTTCGAAGGGCTCATAAAATGTCACCCCAAAAAAATAAAAAATAAAAAAGTTACAGTAAATGATATATCGTTATCGTCCGGACAGTGGAAATATCGTCACCATCTCCCGCATTGACCCGTTCTGCTATTTACAAACAAATGACCGTCTCAACTGTTTTGGGGAACCACGGTAAGCTTCATAATATAAAATGTAACAGGTCAAATTAAGAAGGCAATCTCCTAACCTATTGTACAAGTTGACTGCAGGTATTAACTTACTAAAAAAAAAAACGGATAGTTTTGATGATATTGAAAAACTATACCATTGCCTTTTCCGGTATATATGGTCTACCACCCAAACCGAAAATAGGGACATAGACAGAGAGATCCTTCAATAACTGGGACATCGACATTCAGCAGCACACAGCAACAGGCAGACAGAAGCTGGGTGAGGGATTAGGTGTTAAGGGTTGGGTGACTTACTTCTGAGGGCTTCTTCCAATTGGTTCTCCTGGGTTGAGAATGTTGGGACCAGGAAGTGGAGTTACCTTAGAGATGACAGAGAAAAGACATCACAGACTTCAGTCATCTCAATTATCTGACATTTCCTTACTTGTAGGCCAGTGGCAAGGCCACTACATTTGAGAAACTCCTACCAGGAGGTAGAACAAAACACAACCATGTTTTTTCACATCCCTAATGTCTCCCATTGATCAAATGGATGGTTGTGTAAAAGTGTTTAACTGCAAAATAGGTTAAATTGATCAATATTGTGAGAGACCCCTTTATCTAAGAAAGTGCAGAACATGCCTGGCAGGAAGGAGGAAGGGCCACAAACTCATGTAACCCAATATTACAAGCTCTGATATTGCTAAAATGTGGAATAGAAGTAGTCAGTTGTCTGCACTACATACAAACAAACAAACAGCATTATAAAATCTTAATGCATCTAGGAAACATAGACCTGGAAACAGATACAACGGGGGAATATGTCAACTATGAATATTTATGGAGTAGGGATGTTAACCGGTTAGCCACCGGAAAAACATTTGACCGGTCATGCTGATCAGTAAAAATGTGCATAATTTGGTGGAATTAAAATTGGCAAGTGTATTTTCATTAGTCGTCATGCATTTTATTAAATCACACACACACACACACACACACACACACACACAGACAGACTAGTTAGAGGAGAGGAATAGTCTACCACCTGTCAGACAGCACCAGAGAAGCTCTTCAAAGTCTGTAGACTACTGGAGTGAAACCTGCTTTTGTAAGGCCAGTCCTTTGGTCAGCCCCAGTCCTTGGGTCAGCCCCAGTCCTTGGGTCAGCCCCAGTCCTTGGGTCAGCCCCAGTCCTTGGGTCAGCCCCAGTCCTTGGGTCAGCCCCAGTCCTTGGGTCAGCCCCAGTCCTTGGGTCAGCCCCAGTCCTTGGGTCAGCCCCAGTCCTTGGTCAGCCCCAGTCATTGGTCAGCCCCAGTCCTTGGTCAGCCCCAGTCATAACAAATAACAATTCTAAATGCAACTGCGTGTTAACTTGTGGCCACAAGTTAAAAATAACGAGCTGGAGACAGTATAACGCATCGTGAGGAGACAGTATAACGCATCGTGAGGAGACAGTATAACGCATCGTGAGGAGACAGTATAACGCATCGTGAGGAGACAGTATAACGCATCGTGAGGAGACAGCATAATGTAATGTGAGCTGGAGACAGTATAATTTTTGAAACCTGAACGTTTTACTTCACTTCAAATAATAAAGGTGTCTTCCTTTACATCTTGAGATAATCCATCCATAGAAACGTGGAGGTTTCCTCATGCCGTTGACCCGCATTTCTCTCCTGTTCTATTGGTTTGCATATCAACTTGTTTCTCCATTGTCCAGAAGCACAATCCCAGTCATATTAGCAGCCCATCATAGTAGTTGTCAGATTCCCCCCTTTTCTACGTTTCTAACAGAGATTTTCATTTCTGCCACATATGGATCCGCTCGCATTAGGTACGCTGTTTAGAACTGTGTTTTCCGTGAATTGCATTTTGGCAAATCTTTGAAAATGAGGTTTTATTAGCTGCTATATTACAGGAGTCGTTCAATAACAGGCCTTTTGACTGTAAGACATAGGCTTGCTATTGTTGCATGTTTACATTAAGCACTTATCAGAGTGGAAGAGGCAAAGCGAGAGGTTTCACTCTCGCCAAAATAAGTCCAATGCATTTCTATGGGCTTATATTGGGCCTAAGCTTGTCGCCTGCCTTTCCACATTGGGACGACTCCCACTGTTAGGGCGGAAACATAAGCCTCTCGTCATTATATACAGATCTCTGATAGTATTATCTGTTGGTCACGTCATTTTACTGGTCAGATTTTTTTTTAACGGTTTGTTGACCCGTTAATGAGGGTCAGTAGGAAGCAAAATGTACAAAAATGTGCCTCTCTATTATAAAGAATGTAAGCCTTCAGAAATGTAGATTTCTGCCTAAATAGACATACCCAAGAGTAACTGCTATTCATGTGCAATTACATGATTCTGACAATGTTAAACTTGGTATATTTGGAAAGACGACATCTGGGAGATGAGGAAATGATCAGAAGATAGGAGTTAGATAGTTCAGAATACACAAGATCAAGCTCACACAAAATACATTTTTATGTTTTGAAAGTCAAGCTATATGTGAATTATTGATGACTAGAGCTGGAAACAGATCAGATGGCTTCCGCAACATGTGCACTATATCAGGCCTTCCCTGTGGCTCAGTTGGTAGAGCATGGTGTTTGCAACGCCAGGGTTGTGGGTTCGATTCCCACGGGGGACCAGTACGGGGGGGAGAAAAAAAATGTATGAAATGTATGCATTCAGTACTGTAAGTCGCTCTGGATAAGAGCGTCTGCTAAATGACTAAAATGTAAATGTAAAAATATCAACCTCACTCCCACATTGTGGTGGTGTTATGGGGTATCCAGGGTACATTCAAGTGGCCTTACAAAGTGTCCAAATGTGGTAATTGCACTGTATGTACACAATGGATGTTCCTAAAAGTTATTGTTCACTATAAAAACTAAACCTCTCTCAAACATTGTGGTGGTGTCGGGACATACAGGGGATATCCAAGTGTTTTGTCAACCTCTCCAAAAGTGCCTGAGCGTTTATCCTAGGCATATCCAATGTATTGGTCCCACATACAAATGAACTGTTTACAAAACAATATAAAAGCAACAGATTCTTAAACACAAATTCTTAAACACAAAACAGTTATACATGTGTCATACATCTCACAGTGGATCTCCAATACACTTCCATATAAAACTCTCTCACAGAGTCAGTGGATACGTCAATGTTATTCTCTGAGGCTACCCGGAACATATCCCAGTCCATGTGATCGAAGCAATCTTGAAGCGTGGAATCCGATTGGTCAGACCAGCGTTGGATAGACCTACGCACGGGCGCTGCTTCCCGTTTTAGTTTCTGCCTATAGGAGGGGAGCAACAAGATGGAGTCATGGTCGGATTTGCCAAAAGGAGGGCGGGGGAAGGGCCTTGTACGCGTCGCGGAAGTTAGAGTAGTAATGGTCGAGCGTGTTACTCGCTCGTGTACCGCAATCGATATGCTGATAGAATTTAGGTAGCCTTGTTCTCAAATTAGCTTTGTTAAAATCCCCAACTATAATAACTGCAGCCTCAGGATATATGGTTTCCATTTTGCATAAAGTCCAGTGAAGTTCCTTGTTCTGGTATCCGCTTGCGTTGGGATATACACGGCTGTGACGATAACCGAGGAGAATTCCCTTAGGAGATTATACAGTCGGCATTTGATTGAGGAATTCTAGGTCAGGTGAACAAAAGAACTTGAGTTCTTGTATGTTACAATTACACCACGAGTCGTTAATCATGAAACATACACCTCCGCCCTTCTTCTTGCCGGAGAGATATTTATTCTGAAAATCCCATTGGCTGTACGGACTCCGACAGCATGTCCACAGCTAGCCATGTTTCCGTGAAATATGTTTACAATCCTGGATATCACTTTAGAAAGCAACACTTGCCCTACTTTCTAAGACTAACTAGGGACTGGACACTAGCGAGTAATATACTGGGAAGCGGCGGGTGTTGTGAGCGCATCCGAAGCCTCACTAGAAGACCGTTCCGGCTCCCTCCCTTCTCTCTGGCGGCGTCGTTTCTGGTCGGCCTCTGGAATCAGATCAAATGCCCTGGGAGGTGCAGACAAAGGATCCGCTCTTGGAAAGTTGTATTCCTGGTCGTAGTGCTGGTAAGTTGACGTTTCTCTGATATCCAATAGTTCTTCCCTGTTGAATGTAATAACACATTTTCTGGGCTAACAATGTAAGAATTACATTTATTTTATACTGCACAGTTTCCTAAGGACTAGAAGCGAAGCTGCCATCTTTATCGGCGCCATCTTGTGTTAAAGAATAAGTGGGTGTGTTTCCCAGCCTTCACCCTCCCTGCTTCACCCTCCCTGCTTCACCCTCCCTGCTTCACCCTCCCTGCTTCACCCTCCCTGCTTCACCCTCCCTGCTTCACCCTCCCTGCTTCAGTCACTGAAGAACGGCCTCCTTGACCTTTTTGAGAACCATTACTTGCTAACGGCCCTCTCTGCCTTGCAGTCCTCAGTCAGTCAAGCAGTAAACTGTGCATCATGCTGGTGGACAGGCTGGACCTCCAGTCTGACTTTATGCGCTTCATGGCTAAGAACCCTTTCCCACAGCAGGATGTCCCCTGTGTCTCTTCCATTCTCACTCTGAGAAAAAAAAAAAACTGTCAAATTCCGACACTCAAAACAGTTGTCGCTCCGAAACTCTCTCTGCTTCCACTTGATGAACGGACGCAAAACGCCAGTTGAATGGGCAGAAAGCGAGGTTCCACTAGATTCCACAGCCACAAAGTCAGATTCCACTAGCCTGAATGCAGGTTCCACTAGATTCCACAGCCACAAAGTCAGATTCCACTAGCCTGAATGACACGACCCACGTGATTATAGAGCGAGGATGAGCTGTGAGAGCTGTCAGTCAGACTACCTTGCCTACAGCCAAAATCCCACCACCACAGAAGAAAAAAATAATAATCTTAGATTTCCTGATATTGAAACCAGCATGTCTTCTACTACTACTGTCCAAAAACAGTAAAGCGCAATCCTATCGTTATATCTTCAGATATTCTCTCTAAGTTTCTACCATTAGGCTGTAATATGCAGCTCTGTCGCATGATAAAAAACGATCCGGTGTTCGTTTGAGAATGATGTTCTCCCGTAACAGCATTTTGCAACAAATATGTGTAGTCTATCAAAGTAATCAGACCAATTATTTTACTTTGACTATATTTAACTTCTTGGCTTAAGTAAAATATTTTAAACTTCTTCCACTACCACAAAAATACTTGTAAAGTGTTAAAGCAAGTTCCACCAATAGGGTGGAGGTTCGGGTTCAGTCTGGGGGAAAGACCGTCTAGGGTTACAATTCTGGATCCGAAAGCCAGGCTCGGGTTAGTCTGGGGGAAAGAGGTTAGGGTTAGTCTGGGGGAAAGAGGTTAGGGTCAGTCTGGGGGAAAGAGGTTAGGGTCAGTCTGGGGGAAAGAGGTTAGGGTCAGTCTGGGGGAAAGAGGTTAGGGTTAGTCTGGGGGAAAGAGGTTAGGGTTAGTCTGGGGGAAAGAGGTTAGGGTTAGTCTGGGGGAAAGAGGTTAGGGTTAGTCTGGGGGAAAGAGGTTAGGGTTAGTCTGGGGGAAAGAGGTTAGGGTTAGTCTGGGGGAAAGAGGTTAGGGTTAGTCTGGGGGAAAGAGGTTAGGGTTAGTCTGGGGGAAAGAGGTTAGGGTTAGTCTGGGGGAAAGAGGTTAGGGTTAGTCTGGGGGAAAGAGGTTAGGGTTAGTCTGGGGGAAAGAGGTTAGGGTTAGTCTGGGGGAAAGAGGTTAGGGTTAGTCTGGGGGAAAGAGGTTAGGGTTAGTCTGGGGGAAAGAGGTTAGGGTTAGTCTGGGGGAAAGAGGTTAGGGTTAGTCTGGGGGAAAGAGGTTAGGGTTAGTCTGGGGGAAAGAGGTTAGGGTTAGTCTGGGGGAAAGAGGTTAGGGTTAGTCTGGGGGAAAGAGGTTAGGGTTAGTCTGGGGGAAAGAGGTTAGGGTTAGTCTGGGGGAAAGAGGTTAGGGTTAGTCTGGGGGAAAGAGGTTAGGGTTAGTCTGGGGGAAAGAGGTTAGGGTTAGTCTGGGGGAAAGAGGTTAGATGGAGCTCGACATTAACACTTGTCCGGGATAAGCAACAACAAAAAATGTTTATCACAATATCAAATAATTACTCCAATCAGCATTGGATCAGAGCCAAGTATGTTGAGTGGTCGTAAATCCCGCTCATCGGTCGCGCTCTGGCGTGCTCCATCATTTCCAACCACTTCGCTAAAAACGCTCCTCGCTCACAGGAAGAATAAGAAGAAATTGCCGCTCCAAATTCTGACCATTAAAATGACCATTTCACCAACACCAACCTATTTTTGTGACTACCTGGACCTACCATTTGGTTTTGAAGTATTGAAACCAAACCATATGATTTAAATGAAAAGTATTTTCATAAACATGGAAAGGTGACTGTAAAAAGCGCTCATCATTTCAAATACCTGTCGTATAAACACTGAATAGGTCAACAGCCAGACAGGGAGTGAATTATTTAGGCTATATTACTAGCCTATTATTTCAGTTATTTCAAAGCTATAGCCTACAAATAAGTAAAGCAATTGCAAGTGACACACTAGACTGGCAGGAATATTAAAGCTCCGCATTTAAAACAACATTTCGTTCTATTGAATCATTATAGTCTATAAATTCCAACAAATAGGCTGTGACTTACTTAGAATGAAATGCAAATGAAAAATGCCTTTTTAGCCTCCGTGCCTTTGAATTCATTTTTAGAAACAGAGAGTTCGGCCAGAGTCTGTGGCTTCATGCGATGGGGGTGCTAAACACCCTTCATTCATGCCAGTCTGGGCAGGGATGCAGATTTAAAAATATATTTTTAAATTAGGTAGGCCTAAAAGGGTTTTTAGGCAAAATAACCAGATAAAAATGGAAACTTCCTTGAAAGAGGTAATATGTCTGGCCTATTAGGACAAAAATCAATGATATCTATGCTAATAGGCTAATAGAAGGAAATCTGATTGTTTTGTTCAGAAATACCTTGCTACAATGACACACTCAGCTAGCTACCCACCTCAATCCTTTCTGTTAGCATGTGGACCTACTTAGTACGCCATCATGCTGTCGGGATACGTGTCTTTTCAGATTCCATAATGATTCTTTAGTTGTGGACACTACGTCACCACACTCCCTCTCTTGCTCTTAGTCCTCACCTTTGTAAGTCACCTTGATCTTGCACCTGTGTGTTTTATCAGCTTCTCGATGAAAATATTTAGCGAACTCCATGACAGTAGCTAAAGCAAGGGGCTATAGCAGCACACAGTCATGTTTGAGAAATATGATGAAAGAATTAACATATAAAGGTTTGATTTTGTTGACATACTCGAGGCGCGGTTCAGATCACAGTGCCAGTTAAGCACCGCCCATCCCCCATCTGGAATCTGAGCAGATGCAGTCAGCATTTTGAAACTATTTATAAACCATAAATGTAATTGTTTAAAATCTGAAAGTGTCATGTCATTTCATGAAGCATGTTTCAAAGTAGCCTTTAAAAATACGATCTTAGAAACGTTGAGGGGATTATTTTATAAACACTTCGTATGCCATGAAACCATGTTGGATTGGTTATCAAAACAACATGATGTTATCGTCCAGCAGCCAAAGACCCAATCCTAGCCATACTAACAACCCGGGGTAGTTGATGCATCTTCAGATCCCCCCCGTTTCTTCATTTCTAACATACATTTGCATCTCTGACATTTAAAACCACTTGTGCATTCGACAACTACTATGATTATTATTGTTTGTTTCTGTACAGCACTTTGAGATATCAGCTGATGTAAGAAGGGCTATATAAATACATTTGATTTGAGCATGCCGTTTCCCGCTCATTGCGTTTCAGAAACATTTGCACGTAGCCTACAGTCAGTGCTGAGCTTATAATATGAAGAAATAAAACTTGATCAACATTTTAAGCTAAGCGGTCTGATCTGTTGCATCAGCCTCATTGCTATTTAACTTTTTTTGTAATTGCAATGTAGCAATATCTTAGGCTACCAAGGGTATTTTGAAACAGGCTTGAATGTGCAAAGAAGCCAATAGGCAGAGTGTATTCTACTCTGTCGGATTCTCTATGGGGAAAAAAAATAATACAGCAATGCATTTCATAAAGTGGTTCCTTGCATTACACAATTTGAATTTTTGGACAAGTGACCCTAACCCTAATGTCAAGCCCTGGGGTTAGTCTAGGGTAGAGGTTAGTGTTATGCCGTGTTCAAATCAACTGGGAACTCGGTAATCTCTGACTTCCGACTTCAGTGCGTTCAAAACAACTGGGAACTCTGGAAAAAAAACTAGCTCCAACTGGGAAAAATCGATTTGAACGGTCATCCAACTCGGTATTCCAACTCTGGCCTTTTTCTAGAGCTCAGACTTTCCCGACCTGAAAATCAACGACGTCATGATTTGACCTTGTATTTGTCAGAGTTCCCAGTTGTTTTGAACATAGCATTATTCTAGACTAGAGAGAATGCTTACTTCCATTATCAGAGTCTTCTTCGCTGCTGCTTGGATGCCGACTTCTCTTCATGGTCTGTCTTGGCGAGGTCAAGGTGTAATCTGAAAAGAGAAGATTCATAACTAACTGCAAAGTACAGACAGATTCCTTTGCCTCCATGTACAGAACTCTGTCACCAGACACTACACATGGCTGTCATCAGACTGACTGATGATCAATGAAGAGTTATTGGACAGAGTTGACAGATAATGGTAAATCATTTGTTTGCAATTATGAAGAAACAAAAATATTAACGTTACTGGTCAGTTATAAGATGGTCACCTCCTCCACTGCCTTCCACAGAAACATCACACAGAAGTGCTCGTCACTCTTCGTGCATTTGTTTCAAGCCTCCTAACTAACTAGCAACAAGCGAAACACACCTGTGTTACTGACAGTGTTTATTCCCATACAAGTTATCAAGCAAAAAACACTAACTACATCACAAATGACCTCACGGCTGTGTCTGAATGTTCAACAATTGCACTAGAGTTGTTTATCTTATTTTTGTTTGTTTCAGTATTTTCTCGTTAATACCTGCGTTGTTTTGTATGATGTAAAATTGTTGATCTGTATTTTGAATAAATAAAATAAAAATATATAAAAACGGTGAGCCCATGATGACCGAAGCCACGTTCCAAACAACTGGCAACTCGGAATAAACCTCCTCAAAATGGGATTAATGGTTTTGGAGCGGTCATCTTTCTAGAGCACTGACGTCATGATTTGACCTCGTATTTTGCGAGTTCCCAGTTATCTTGAACGCACATGATGAATAAGGTTAGAATGTGTTTAGCTATAATAAACCACCTCAATATGCAAACAAATAGCTAAGGCAGGACACAGACTCAACAACAACAACAAAAAACTTTACGAATCTGCTACCTCATGTTGAAGCAAGCACAACCATGTATGACCTGCGACAACGTGTAAAACAAACAAACATTCGCAGCTAGTTGAGTAGCTATACGAACAAGTAAATAAGACAACATGTTTGTCACTGAAAGATAGCCTGCCCGACGTGCGAACTTGGCAGACTTGCTCGTCGCACCCCCTTTAACTAGTAAACACGGTAGCTAGTTAACTAGCTAAGCTAGCTAGTAGCTATCTGCTTTAGTTAGCCATCTAGCCTAGCTAATGCTAAAGTTCCCTTACAACGAATGTGGCTGAGATGTACAAGCAGCGCTTGCCCACACGGTATTGTGCCACCACTCTGCATGCGAGTGAATATAATGTATGTTTATTACGGAGCATTATGACAGATTCAGTGGCCCTCTGAACTTTAATCTTGGCGCCATTTTAAATGACGTAGTAACTAGCGGCAAACTCAGTGCTAACGGGCTGGGAAATATGGTAGCACAACGTTCACATGGGGTGAAAAACATAAGTTTACATGAGAAATTCCTGTTTTAAAAAACCCAGAGGAAGATTATTTTTTGTTAAAAACGAGAAGAAAAAAAATTTTACAAAAAAAAAAATAGGGGACAATACCTACAGCACGTCTGGCCGATGCGGTGGTGTCTAAATACAGCTGGTGTAGGAGAGAGTACCACTCACCCCGCATTCCTCAAACACAAACAGTGGCGTATGGTGGATTTGGAGGGTATACTCAACTACTGCCTGTTGTCGCAAGATGGGGCACTTTCATCGGGCCAACGCGTTTTTTTGCGTGATTAATCGGAAAAAGGTGACCTAAAACCCGCCTGGAAAAAAAGGTTCACAATCGACAAATACTCCTCGTTTACAACCGTCAACCGAATAAACCATAGGTCGATTTATTTTTGGACCGCAAACCTGTACATTGGCCTTTCCTCAATCACATTCCCCTCGCGTCCTTTTCTCAAAACCCCATTGGAGGAAACGGTCAGAGCGGAGGGACTTCTGTCTTTCTCATCCAATGGGGTTTGAGTTTGTGCGCATTGATCGTTGACAAATGACCAGTCATCAGCTATTGGGTTGTCACTAGTTACCACAGCCACAATATATATCCATAAAAATTCCTGAAATCAAAAATGTTTTTTTTTTTTCAGTGTTCATTTAAGGTTAGCAGTGTGGTTTGGGTTAGCTTTCAAAATCTCAACATTTTTAAAATACTTTTTTTTTTTTTTTGTAAATAGGCGGGGTTTATGGCTTTGTTGCTGTGGTAACTAGTGACGACCTCAGTATTGGCGCAGCATTGTAACGACAAAATGTATAAAACAATTTTCAAAAATAAAGGGAATTATGGCGCTATAAAGACAACTGGGAACTCG
Source organism: Salmo salar (assembly GCF_965601325.2). NCBI lineage: Eukaryota > Metazoa > Chordata > Actinopteri > Salmoniformes > Salmonidae > Salmo > Salmo salar. The sequence goes on from NC_138291.1 coordinate 621,869, forward strand.
GATTTTTCCGCGGAGTTTGTTTTTTATCTTCTTCGAGTTTCCAGTTGTTTTGAACGCACCGAAGTCCCAAATCAGAGTTCCCAGTTGTGTAGTGCGGCATTATACTGCTCGTTTCGGTGGTGGACCAACGCCGTAAACAGTGAAGTTGATCGATCTACGCCGAGGGAGGAGATTAGTTTTTGTATCTGACAATAAAATATTCCTGAATACTGTAAAATTTGTTGCACATTCAATTCTTGCAGTTTGTCAGTAAAAACAAAATATTTCAAACACTGCCCAGGCATATTTGCAAACTGCTAAACTTGGAACCAATCAGAACTCCCGTACCTACCCCTTGTGATGAAGGCAGCCAATGGCCTACATCTATACGATGTTACCAAAGAATTACGGATATACTGACAAGATACTTGTCTCTCCGCCCTAAATGCTGCTTTCAGACATATGGGAACCACTACGGTATAATAAGAACTGGAGACTGCGTCCAAGATAACCTTAAAAACAACAATCTACTCACATCAGAGAGGAAAATGAAGAGAGAGGCCCAACTCGGTGAAAAATCTGTCTCCCCTCCAGAAGGTGGCATTGGTTCACCCAACAAGCAATGAGTTTTTGTATGGAGGTCAATGAGAGTGTAGAATTTGGTCAACAACACAAAAAAAAATGAATGGCTTATTTGCTACATAAGGTTTATTTGATCGAATATAAGTTTCGTCATGCTTAAGTTGTTACGAGTGTACTGATATGAGTAGGGCACGTCACACGGCAACTTTGAGAAAAAAAAACAATATCAGAGTTGTTTCGAGATGGCTATGCATGTTCATGGCATGAGCCTAGTAGTGAGATATTATTGAAAGTGCCTTAATAATAACGAAATTATACAGAATCATAATGTGTACCAGTAAGTCATATTCTATTCATTTATCTAAATGTTGATCATACGATCTGTGTCCTCTATTGATGTCTGATCTGAGTTTGATTGGTTATACCTATGAATTCCTATTGGGGCGCACATGTGAGGACTACGGTTCTGGTTCAGGAAAAAGATGGCGGAAGTGAATGCGGAGTTCAAAATCAAGCAGTGCATCGAACAAAGTTGGTGAAGACAAATGTTCTGAATGGACAACAGTAGTAGCGAAAACTGCAACAAAAAGGGAATGGTCTAAAATTGGAGTGGAGGAAACTTGTATGAATGATAATGAATCGCTTCTTGTTGGAATGCGTTTGTTGGGTAAGGATGCATATGTAGGAAGCCCGTGTCAGGTGTTAAAGGGTGAAGTATGCGCTGGGAAAAGTGTATTTAAATAGTGGAGTAGGGTGGTAGATGGTAGTGAGTGTAGGGTTAGATGGTAGGGTATTTAAATAGTGTAGTAGGGTGGTAGTTGGTAATGAGTGTAGGGTTAGATGGTAGATGGTAGGGTATTTAAATAGTGTAGTAGGGTGGTAGTTGGTAATGAGTGTAGGGTTAGATGGTAGATGGTAGGGTATTCAAATAGTGTAGTAGGGGGGTGGGTTGGTAATGAGTGTAGGGTTAGATGGTAGGGTATTTAAATAGTGTAGTAGGGTGGTAGATGGTAATGAGTGTAGGGGTAGATGGTAGGGTATTTAAATAGTGTAGTAGGGGGTGGGTTGGTAATGAGTGTAGGGGTAGATGGTAGGGTATTTAAATAGTGTAGTAGGGGTGGGTTGGTAATGAGTGTAGGGGTAGATGGTAGATGGTAGGGTATTTAAATAGTGTAGTAGGGGGTGGGTTGGTAATGAGTGTAGGGTTAGATGGTAGGGTATTTAAATAGTGTAGTAGGGTGCTGGGTTTTTAGTGAGTGTAGGGTTAGATGGTAGATGGTAGGGTATTTAAATAGTGTAGTAGGGTGGTGGGTTTTTAGTATTAGAGTGTAGGGTATTTGTTGATTTTTATTTTCAAGCAAAGCAAAAGGGAGTTATACTCCAGTCTAGTAGGTGGTTGGTAATGCAACATTTATTGAATGCCAACCGCCGTTAAACCTCATCGGCCTTACTGAAGAGCTCAGTGACATTCAACATGGCAGCGTCATAGGATGCCACCTTTCTAACAAGTCAGTTCGTCAAATTTCTGCCCTGCTAGAGCTGCCCCGGTCGACTGTAAGTGCTGTTATTGTGAAGTGGAAATGTCTAGGAGCAACAACGGCTCTGCCGCGAAGTGGAAGGCCACACAAGGTCACAGAAAGAGACCGCTGAAGCGCGTAAAAATCATCTGTCCTCTGTTGCAACACTCACTAGCGAGTTCCAAACTGCCTCTGGAAGCAACGTCAGCACAAGAACTGTTCGTCGGGAGCTTCATGAAATGGGTTTCCATGGCCGAGCAGCCGCACACAAGCCTAAGATCACCATGCCTAATGCCAAGCGTTGGGTGGAGTGGTGTAAAGCTCGCTGCCATTGGACTCTGGAGCAGTGGAAACGCATTCTCTCGAGTGATGATTCATGCTTCACCATCCGGCAGTCCGACGGACGAATCTGAGTTTGGCGGATGCCAGGAGAACGCTACCTGCCCCGATGCATAGTGCCAACTGTAAAGTTTGGTGGGGGAGGAATAACGGTCTGGGGCTGTTTTTCATGGTTTGGGCCCCTTAGTTCCAGTGAAGGGACATCTTAACGCTACAGTATTCAATTACATTCTAGACGATTATGTGCTTCCAACTTTGTCGTAACAGTTTGGGGAAGACCTTTTCCTGGTTCAGCATGACAATTCCCCCGTGCACAAAGAGGTCTATACAGATATGGTTTGTCGAGATCTGTGTGGAAGAACTTCACTGGCCTGCACAGAGCCCTGACCTCAACCCCATCGTACACATTTGGGATGAATTGGAACACCGACTGCGAGCCAGGTCTAATCGCCCAACATCAGTGCCAGACCTCACTAATGCTCTTGTGGCTGAATGGAAGCAAGTCCCCGCAGCAATGTTCCAACATCTAGTGGAAAGCCTTCCCAGAAGAGTGGAGGCTGTTATAGCAGCGAAGGGGGGGACCAACTCCATATTAATACCCATGATTTTGGAATGAGATGTTTGACGAGCAGTCATGTAGTGTATCTTGAACGGGAAGAAGTAAAAGACGTAGAGGATACAGATAGTCTTGATCCTATGAAGAGGTAACACCGTTGAGCATTTAGCCGATATATTGAAAGCTAGCCAATGTTGCCTAGCCTAGCCAGCTAATACTGGAAACGTCAATGTGCCTGTCCTGAGCAGTTAGTGTTTCATTAGCTATCTCTCTCTGTCAATTACATTTTTAATCATATTCTGTATCTAGCTACATTCTTGAAGACATTCTATCATATAATTTGCATTGAAAACCAAATAAAAGCATATAGATTGACAGATGTGTGTGTCATGTATGCTAGAATGGAGGTTTAAAAAAGACAGCTGCATATGTGTATTAGCCAGCAATACACATGGTATAGCCTACACATATAGCATACCTTCCAATACAATCTTCTCTTAAAAACAGTTATACAATGTGTTCTGCAATAAGATGACCAGAGTTTGATTTCTGAACCAGATGAGTTCCCAGATAGCAGCTGTACAATACCATGGTGGTCATGCATAACATTGGCTGCATTGGAATATAAGGTCTGGAGAATTATAGAGAGCAGATACAAGGGTCTCCAGTAGTATTGGGACAGTGACACGTGTTGTTGTTGTGGCTCTGTACTCCAGCACTTTGGATTTGAAGTGACACAATGACTTAGAGGTTACAGTACAGACTGTCAACTTTAATTTGCGGGTATTTTCATCCATATCGGATGAACTATGCACATTTTTACATAGTCCCCCCATTTTAGGGGACCAAAAGTATTGGGACATATTCACTTATGTGTATTAAAGTAGTCAAAAGTTTCATATTTGGTCCCATATTCTTAGCACGCAATGATTACATCAAGCTTGTGGCTCCACACATTTGTTGGATGCATTTGCAGTTTGTTTTGGTTGTGTTTCAGATTATTTGGTGCCCAATAGAAATTAATGGTAAATAAAGTATTGTGTAATTTTAGAGTCACTTTTATTGTAAATAAGAATAGAAAAAGTTTCTAAACACTTCTACATTCATGTGGATGTGACTGTGGTTATGGATAGTCCTGAATAAATTGTAAATGATGAGTGAGAAAGTTAGAAGCACAAATATCATACGCCCAAGACATGCTAACCTCTCACCATTACAATAACAGGGGAGGTTAGCATTTTATATCGTACCCCCAAGACATGCTAACCTCTCACCATTACAATAACAGGGGAGATTAGCATTTTATATCATAACCCCCAAGACATGCTAACCTCTCACCATTACAATAACAGGGGAGGTTAGCATTTTATATCATACCCCCCAAGACATGCTAACCTCTCACCATCACAATAACAGGGGAGGTTAGCATTTTATATCATACCCCCAAGACATGCTAACCTCTCACCATTACAATAACAGGGGAGGTTAGCATTTTATATCATACCCCCAAGACATGCTAACCTCTCACCATTACAATAACAGGGGAGGTTAGCATTTTATATCATACCCCCAAGACATGCTAACCTCTCACCATTACAATAACAGGGGAGGTTAGCATTTTATATCATACCCCCAAGACATGCTAACCTCTCACCATTACAATAACAGGGGAGGTTAGCATTTTATATCATACCCCCAAGACATGCTAACCTCTCACCATTACAATAACAGGGGAGGTTAGCATTTTATATCATACCCCCCAAGACATGCTAACCTCTCACCATTACAATAACAGGGGAGGTTAGCATTTTATATCATACCCCCCAAGACATGCTAACCTCTCACCATTACAATAACAGGGGAGGTTAGCATTTTATATCATACCCCCCAAGACATGCTAACCTCTCACCATTACAATAACAGGGGAGTTAAGCATTTTATATCATACCCCCCAAGATCAAATCAAATCAAATGTATTTACATAGCCCTTCGTACATCAGCTGATGTCTCAAAGTGCTGTACAGAAACCCAGCCTAAAACCCCAAACAGCAAGCAATGTATGTGAAAGAAGCACGGTGGCTAGGAAAAACTCCCTAGGAAAAACTCCCTAGAAAGGCCAAAAACCTAGGAAGAAACCTAGAGAGGAACCAGGCTATGAGGGGTGGCCAGTCCTCTTCTGGCTGTGCAGGGTGGATATTATAACAGAACATGGTCAAGATGTTAAAATGTTCATAAATGACCAGCATGGTCAAATAATAATAATCATAGTAGTTGTCGAGGGTGCAACAAGCACGTCCGGTGAACAGGTCAGGGTTCCATAGCCGCAGGCAGAACAGTTGAAACTGGAGCAGCAGCACAGCCAGGTGGACTGGGGACAGCAAGGAGTCATCATACCAGGTAGTCCTGAGGCATGGTCCTAGGGCTCAGGTCCTCCGAGAGAAAGACAGAAAGAGAGAATTAGAGAGAGCATATTTAAATTCACACAGGACACCGGATAAGACAAGAGAAATACTCCAGATGTAACAGACTGACCCTAGCCCCCCGACACATAAACTACTGCAGCATAAATACTGGAGGCTGAGACAGGAGGGATCAGAAGACACTGTGGCCCCATCCGATGATACCCCCGGACAGGGCCAAACAGGCAGGATATAACCCCACCCACTTTGCCAAAGCACAGCCCCCACACCACTAGAGGGATGTCTCCAACCACCAACTTACCGTCCTAAGACAAGGCCGAGTATAGCCCACAACAATCTCCGCCATGGCACAACCCAAGGGGGGGCGCCAACCCAGACAGTGAGACCACATCAGTGACTCAACCCACTCAAGTGACGCACCCCTCCCATGGACGGCATGGAAGAACACCAGTAAGCCAGTGACTCAGCCCCTGTAAAAGGGTTAGAGGCAGAGAATCCCAGTGGAAAGAGGGGAACTGGCAAGGCAGGGACAGCAAGGGCGGTTCGTTGCTCCAGCCTTTCCGTTCACCTTCACACTCCTGGGCCAGACTATACTTAATCATAGGACCTACTGAAGAGATAAGTCTTCAGTAAAGACATGCTAACCTCTCACCATTACAATAACAGGGGAGGTTAGCATTTTATATCATACCCAAAAGACATGCTAACCTCTCACCATTACAATAACAGGGGAGGTTAGCATTTTATATCATACCCCCAAGACATGCTAAACTCTCACAATTACAATAACAGGGGAGGTTAGCATTTTATATCATACCCAAAAGACATGCTAACCTCTCACCATTACAATAACAGGGGAGGTTAGCATTTTATATCATACCCCCCAAGACATGCTAACCTCTCACCATTACAATAACAGGGGAGGTTAGCATTTTATATCATACCCCCAAGACATGCTAACCTCTGACCATTACAATAACAGGGGAGGTTAGCATTTTATATCATACCCCCAAGACATGCTAACCTCTCACCATTACAATAACAGTGGAGGTTAGCATTTTATATCATACCCCCAAGACATGCTAACCTCTCACCATTACAATAACAGGGGAGGTTAGCGTTTTATATCATACCCCCAAGACATGCTAACCTCTCACCATTACAATAACAGGGGAGGTTAGCATTTTATATCATACCCCCAGACATGCTAACCTCTCACAATTACAATAACAGGGGAGGTTAGCATTTTATATCATACCCCCAAGACATGCTAACCTCTCACCATTACAATAACAGGGGAGGTTAGCATTTTATATCATACCCCCCAAGACATGCTAACCTCTCACCATTACAATAACAGGGGAGGTTAGCATTTTATATCATACCCCCCAAGACATGCTAACCTCTCACCATTACAATAACAGGGGAGGTTAGCATTTTATATCATACCCCCAAGACATGCTAACCTCTCACCATTACAATAACAGGGGAGGTTAGCATTTTATATCATACCCCCAAGACATGCTAACCTCTCACCATTACAATAACAGGGGAGGTTAGCATTTTATATCATACCCCCAAGACATGCTAACCTCTCACCATTACAATAACAGGGGAGGTTAGCATTTTATATCATACCCCCAAGACATGCTAACCTCTCACCATTACAATAACAGGGGAGGTTAGCATTTTATATCATACCCCCAGACATGCTAACCTCTCACAATTACAATAACAGGGGACGTTAGCATTTTATATCATACCCCCCAAGACATGCTAACCTCTCACCATTACAATAACAGGGGAGGTTAGCATTTTATATCATACCCCCCAAGACATGCTAACCTCTCACCATTACAATAACAGCGGAGGTTAGCATTTTATATCATACTCCCCAAGACATGCTAACCTCTCACCATTACAATAACAGGGGAGGTTAACATTTTATATCATACCCCCAAGACATGCTAACCTCTCACCATTACAATAACAGGGGAGGTTAGCATTTTATATCATACCCCCCAAGACATGCTAACCTCTCACCATTACAATAACAGGGGAGGTTAGCATTTTATATCATACCCCCCAAGACATGCTAACCTCTCACCATTACAATAACAGGGGAGGTTAGCATTTTATATCATACCCCCCAAGACATGCTAACCTCTCACCATTACAATAACAGGGGAGTTTAGCATTTTATATCATGCCCCCCAAGATCAAATCAAATCAAATCAAATGTATTTACATAGCCCTTCGTACATCAGCTGATATCTCAAAGTGCTGTACAGAAACCCAGCCTAAAACCCCAAACAGCAAGCAATGCATGTGAAAGAAGCACAGTGGCTAGGAAAAACTCCCTAGGAAAAACTCCCTAGAAAGGCCAAAAACCTAGGAAGAAACCTAGAGAGGAACCAGGCTATGAGGGGTGGCCAGTCCTCTTCTGGCTGTGCAGGGTGGATATTATAACAGAACATGGTCAAGATGTTAAAATGTTCATAAATGACCAGCATGGTCAAATAATAATAATCATAGTAGTTGTCGAGGGTGCAACAAGCACGTCCGGTGAACAGGTCAGGGTTCCATAGCCGCAGGCAGAACAGTTGAAACTGGAGCAGCAGCACGGCCAGGTGGACTGGGGACAGCAAGGAGTCATCATACCAGGTAGTCCTGAGGCATGGTCCTAGGGCTCAGGTCCTCCGAGAGAAAGACAGAAAGAGAGAATTAGAGAGAGCATATTTAAATTCACACAGGACACCGGATAAGACAAGAGATATACTCCAGATGTAACAGACTGACCCTAGCCCCCCGACACATAAACTACTGCAGCATAAATACTGGAGGCTGAGACAGGAGGGATCAGAAGACACTGTGGCCCCATCCGATGATACCCCCGGACAGGGCCAAACAGGCAGGATATAACCCCACCCACTTTGCCAAAGCACAGCCCCCACACCACTAGAGGGATGTCTCCAACCACCAACTTACCGTCCTAAGACAAGGCCGAGTGTAGCCCACAACGATCTCCGCCATGGCACAACCCAAGGGGGGGCGCCAACCCAGACAGGAAGACCACATCAGTGACTCAACCCACTCAAGTGACGCACCCCTCCCATGGACGGCATGGAAGAACACCAGTAAGCCAGTGACTCAGCCCCTGTAAAAGGGTTAGAGGCAGAGAATCCCAGTGGAAAGAGGGGAACCGGCAAGGCAGAGACAGCAAGGGCGGTTCGTTGCTCCAGCCTTTCCGTTCACCTTCACACTCCTGGGCCAGACTATACTTAATCATAGGACCTACTGAAGAGATAAGTCTTCAGTAAAGACATGCTAACCTCTCACCATTACAATAACAGGGGAGGTTAGCATTTTATATCATACCCCCAAGACATGCTAACCTCTCACCATTACAATAACAGGGGAGGTTAGCATTTTATATCATACCCAAAAGACATGCTAACCTCTCACCATTACAATAACAGGGGAGGTTAGCATTTTATATCATACCCCCCAAGACATGCTAACCTCTCACCATTACAATAACAGGGGAGGTTAGCATTTTATATCATACCCCCAAGACATGCTAACCTCTCACCATTACAATAACAGGGGAGGTTAGCATTTTATATCATACCCCCAAGACATGCTAACCTCTCACCATTACAATAACAGGGGAGGTTAGCATTTTATATCATACCCCCAAGACATGCTAACCTCTCACCATTACAATAACAGGGGAGGTTAGCATTTTATATCATACCCCCAAGACATGCTAACCTCTCACCATTACAATAACAGGGGAGGTTAGCATTTTATATCATACCCCCAAGACATGCTAACCTCTCACCATTACAATAACAGGGGAGGTTAGCATTTTATATCATACCCCCAAGACATGCTAACCTCTCACCATTACAATAACAGGGGAGGTTAGCATTTTATATCATAACCCCCAAGACATGCTAAACTCTCACCATTACAATAACAGGGGAGGTTAGCATTTTATATCATACCCCCCAAGACATGCTAACCTCTCACCATTACAATAACATGGGAGGTTAGCATTTTATATCATACCCCCCAAGACATGCTAACCTCTCACCATTACAATAACAGGGGAGGTTAGCATTTTATATCATACCCCCAAGACATGCTAACCTCTCACCATTACAATAACAGGGGAGGTTAGCATTTTATATCATACCCCCCAAGACATGCTAACCTCTCACCATTACAATAACAGGGGAGGTTAGCATTTTATATCATACCCCCAAGACATGCTAACCTCTCACCATTACAATAACAGGGGAGGTTAGCATTTTATTTCATACCCCCCAAGACATGCTAACCTCTCACCTTTACTTACAGTAGTGAATGCATGCATTTCATACATTTTTTTCCCCCGTACTGGTCCCCCGTGGGAATCGAACCCACAACCCTGGCGTTGCAAACACCATGCTCTACCAACTGAGCCACACGGGTGAGTATGGGGACACACTTTCAAGTTTGTGTATTTGGCTATTTCAGCCCCTGACAGGTGTATAAATCGAGCACATAGCCATGCAATCTCCATAGACAAACATTGGCAGTATAATGGCCTTACTGAAGAACTCAAATTTCTGCCCTGCTAGAGCTGCCCCGGTCAACTGTAAGTGCTGTTATTGTGATGTGGAAAAGTCTAGAAGCAACAACGGCGCAGCCGTGAAGTCGTAGGCCACACAAGTTCACAGAACAGGACGGCAGAGTGCTAAAGCGAGTAGAGCGAAATGGTTTGTCGAGATCGGTGTGGAAGAAATTGACTTGCCTGCAGAGCCCTGATCTCAACCCCATCAAACACCTTTTGGATGAATTGGAACGCCGACTGCGAGCCAGGCCTAATCGCCCAACATCAGTGCCCGACCTCACTAATGCACTTGTGGCTGAATGGAGGCAAGTCCCTGCAGCAATGTTCCAACATCTAGTGGAAAGCCTTCCCAGAAGAGTGGAGGCTGTTATAACAGCAATGTTCCAACATCTAGTGGAAAGCCTTCCCTGAAGAGTGGAGGCTGTTATAGCAGCAATGTTCCAACATCTAGTGGAAACCTTTCCCAGAAGAGTGGAGGCTGTTATAGCAGCAAAGGGGGGACCAACTCCATATTAATGCCCATGATTTAGGAACGAGATGTTCGACAAGCAGGTGTCTACATACTTTTGGTCATGTAGAATTGCAAAAAAGTTAAAAATATTGAGTGACAAGTTGGCACAAAATCTATATCTCCGCTGCGCTGTGTCAGCACAATGGACAGAGTGTGCCGCGGTGTGTGTACGAGGGCTATGGAAAGCCACTGGTGTGGTTAGGTACAGTATGACTCCTTTGGGTTTCCATAGAAAGCAGGAGGAAAACGCTTCTCATCTGTGGTAGGCTAAGTGAATGGCGTGATACTCCTCCGTCTGTAATATCTGAGTTTCATTTATAAGGGTGGAGTCAAGTTTACCATTGAAGCTGCTTCACTCAACTCTGCCCCACCACTACCGAGTTTAGTTAGCTTCTTAGCTAGCTGTAAAAAAAAAAAAAAAAACGTTATTAGCCTTAGCCTATTTAGCTAGCTCAAACCAGCTAATCTGCCACTGCCAAGATGGATATCAGAAATCGCCAAAGTACCCAAACAAAGCCAAAAGGAGGAGAGCAGCCGCAGCAAACCACCGATAACGCCGCCAAGCCCAGCAGCCATGATGGCCTACCCACCCTTCCACAAGCTCTGCCAGGATTTTGGCTCCACAGCCCCCTTCACCTCTGACTGTTACCTAACAATCTTGAAACAGAGGAGCCAGCCCAGGTTAGCCTAGAAGACAAGAGTGGCTGGAATACTCTGGTAGCCTGTTGGTCTTCCTGGTTGGAAATGGAACTGTACTTATTGGAAATGTGTTTGTGGTAGGCTGGCATTGCTTAAATTATTAGGTGGGTTGAATTTGATTCCACAGAAGTGTATTGTGCCATATGACAACGTGTTGCTGTACTCATGAGCTGTTTCCAGTCCATTTGCCTTTTGTTTACAGCGTTTACTGTTAATGTAACTAGCCTAAATAGAGATTGTGTCATGCCTTTATCCACACAATTTTCGCAGCTTTCCTAGTGGCCGCTGATTTTAATGAAGGAAAACTGAAATCCGTTTTACCTCATTTATACCACCATGTCACCTGTGCAACTAGAGGCAAAACATTTTTAGATCACCTTTACTTCACACATAGCGACGCATACAAAGCTCTCCTTCGCCCTCCATATGGCAAATCTAACCATAAGGCTGTCCTCCTAATTCCTGTTTACAAGCAAAAACTCAAACAGGAAGTAACAGTGACTCGCTCAATACGGAAGTGGTCCAATGAAGCGGATGCTAAGCTACAGGAATGTCTGGCTAGCACAGATTGGAATATGTTTCGGGACTCGTCCGATGGCAATGAGGAGTACACCACATCAGTCACTGGCTTTATCAATAAGTGCATCGAGGACGTCGTCCCCACAGTGACTGTACGTACTATACATATCCCAACCAGAAGCCTTGGATAACAGGTAATATCCAAACTGAGCTAACGGCTAGAGCTGCCGCTTTCAAGGAGCGGGACACTAATCCGGACGCTTATAAGAAATCCCGCTACGACCTCCGACGAGCCATCAAACAGTCAAAACAGGACTAAGATCGAATCCTACTACGCCAGCTCTGACGCTCATTGGATGTGGCAGGGCTTGCAAACTATCACGGATTATAAAGGGAAACCCAATCGGGAGCTGCCCAGTGACGCGAGCCTACCAGATGAGCAAAATTCCTTCTATGCTCGCTTCGAGGCAAGCAACACTGAACCATGCATGAGAGCAACAGCTGTTGGATAACTGGGTGATCTCGCTCTCCATAACCAAAGTAAGAGCTTTAAACAGGTTAACATTCACAAGGCCGCAGGGCCAGACGGATCACCAGGACGCGTACTTGGAGCATACGCTAACCAGCTGGCAAGTGTCTTCAATGACATTTTCAACCTCTCCCTGACCCAGTCTCTAATGCCTACATGTTTCAAGGACACTACCATAGTCCCTGTGCCCAATAACGCCAAGGTAATCTGTCTAAATGACTATCGCCCCGTAGTACTCACATCTGTAGCCATGAAATGCTTTGAAAGGCTGGTCATGGCTCACATCAACACTATCATCCCAGACATCCTGGACCCACTCCAATTTGCATACTGCCCGAACAGATCCACAGAACACCTACATGAGAATGCTGTTCATTGACTACAGCGCAGCGTTCAACACCATAGTGCCCTCAAAGCTCATCACTAAGCTAAGGATCCTGGGACTAAACACCTCCCTCTGCAACTGGATCCTGGACTTCCTGAGGGGCCGCCCCCAGGTGGTGATGGTAGGTAACAACACATCCACCATGCTGATCCTCAACACGGGGGCCCTCAGGGGTGTGTGCTTAGTCCCTTCCTGTACTCCCTGTTCACCCACAACTGCGTGGCCAAGCACGACTCCAACACCATCATTAAGTTTGCTGATGACCTAACGGTGGTAGACCTGATCACTGAAGATGATGAGACAGCCTATAGGGAGGAGGTCAGAGACCTGGCAGTGAGGTGCCAGGACAACAACCTGTCCCTCAATGTGAGCAAGACAATGGAGCTGATTGTGTCCTGCAGTCCACGGAGGGCCGGACACGCCCCCATCCACATTGACAGGGCTGTAGCGGGTCGACAACTTCACGTTCTTAGTTGTCCACATCACAAGGGAATTATCATGGTCCAAACACACCAACACAGTCATGAAGAAGTCCCTACAACGCATCTTCCCCCTCAGGAGACTGATAAGATTTGGGCCCTCAGATCCTCAGAATGTTCTATAGCTGCACCACTGAGAGCATCTTGACTGGCTGCATCTCCGCTTGGTACAGTAACTACTTGGCATCCGACTGTAAGGTGCTACAGAGGGTAGTGCGTACTGCCCAGTACATCACAGGGCCCAGCTCCCTGCCATCCAGGACCTCTATACCAGGCGGTGTCAGAGGAAGGCCCAGTACATCACTGGGGCCCAGCTCCCTGCCATCCAGGACCTCTATACCAGGTGGTGTCAGAGGAAAGTGCCTAAAAGCCAGGCTGTTCTCTCTGCTACCACACAGCAAGCGATACCGATGCACCAAGCATGAAACCAACAGGACCCTGAACAGCTTCTACCTCCAAGCCATAAGACTGATAAATTGTTCAATAGTTAACCAATCGCTACCCGCATTTACCCTTTTTTCACTAACTCTTTTGACTCAAACACATACACTGCTGCTGTTTTATCTATCCTGTTGCCTAGTCACTTTACCCCTACCTACTGTCTATGTACGGATTACCTCGTACCCCCTGGCACATCGACTCTTGTACTTCCTGTATAAAGCCATGTTATTACCTCGTACCCCTGCACATCGACTCTGGTACTTCCTGTATAAAGCCATGTTATTACCTCGTACCCCCTGGCACATCGACTCTGGTACTTCCTGTATAAAGCCATGTTATTACCTCGTACCCCCTGGCACATCGACTCTGGTACTTCCTGTATAAAGCCATGTTATTACCTCGTACCCCCTGGCACATCGACTCTGGTACTTCCTGTATAAAGCCATGTTATTACCTCGTACCCCCTGGCACATCGACTCTGGTACTTCCTGTATATAGCCGTTACTCATTGTGTTTGTTTTTCAACGTGACAAATGACCCAACACACCTCCAGGCTGTGTAAGGGCTATTTTACCAAGGAGAGTGATGGAGTGCTGCATCAGAGGAAATGGCCTCCACAATCCCCCGACCTCAACCCAATAGAGATGGTTTGGGATGAGTTGGACCGCGGAGTCAAGGAAAAGCAGACAACAAGTGCTCAGCATATGTGGGAACTCCTTCAAGACCATTGGAAAAGCATTCCAGGTGAATCTGGTTGAGAGAATAAGAGTGTGCAAAGCTATCAAGGCAAAGGGTGGCCATTTGAAGAATCTTAAATATATATTTTGATTGATTTAACCCTTTTTTGGTTACTACATGATTTCATTGTAGAATAAAATAGTGAAAACATCAACTATGTAGAAAATAGTAAAAAAAAGATAAACCCTTGACTGACAAGGTGTTTTAACACTTTTGACCGGTAGTGTAAATACTTCTGTCTGGAATGAAATAACTCGGACATGAATTATTAACCAAATCACTTTATTATGCATGCCCGTCTCTCTCTGCAGACATATACCCAACATTAAATACATGACATGGTGGGAATTCAGCATTGCTCAACATTGACGCACATGCTTTCATAAAATGATAGATATATTTACAAGATAAGCAACTTCTCTCCCAAATGTGAACATTCCCCGATCCCGTCCCCGATCCCGTCCCTGATCCCGTCCCCGTCCCACACCACAACCCTTTCAACATTCACCCACGTTTAAAAAGAACCTCAGCAACAAACAAAAAAACTAAAAAGGAAAAACACAACCCAGCAATATGGAGTCCATTACCTACATCAATAGGACAGCAAGAGAGGTCTATATACAAGGTAGTGATGCGTGGAGTCTCTGCCAGTCAGTGTGACAGACCAAAGCATGCCTTCGACTGATGGCTTTAAAAAAAGGAAACTAGTCTATACAACTTCCCAAGAAGATGAACCGCTTTCTATAGCACCTCCAAGAAAACCAATAAACATCATGGGCAGAATAGTTTCCACCACCCCCACCCCCTTCTTTTTTTGTTAGACAGGATTTTAGTAGTATATATAAAAAACAAAAACAATAAGGCACAATTAACACTTTGACCATTTCATGTCCTGGGGATGATGATACCAACATCCAGTAGCGTGGTTTAGAAACAGTTGATTGATTAGAACTTTGTCAGCAGTCCTTCCCTTTGTATTCCCAATCAATCAATCAATCAATCAATCAATCAATCAATCAATCAATCAATCAATCGTGATTCTAAATATGTTGTGGCAAGGACCTTATCGGTTTCAGCATGACAATGCCCCCGGGCACAAAGCAAGGTCCATACAGAAATGGTTTGTCGAGACCTTTATGCCTCTGTTCACATTTACACAACAGGGACATAGTAAGGAAAATTCTATAAAAATGTTGTTTTTCCTTTTTCAAATATTCTAACAGCACAAAGACAAGTTAATGTCATTCAAATCCCCCTGAAACAGTTTCATCACTCATTTCTGTTAGTGGTGATCTGTATGGTGAGGAGTCAGGCCAGGACTGGGCTATCCAGGACTGGGCCATCCAGGACTGGGCCATCCAGGACTGGGCCATCCAGGACTGGGCCATCCAGGACTGGGCCATCCAGGACTGGGCCATCCAGGACTGGGCCATCCAGGACTGGGCCATCCAGGACTGGGCTATCCAACCAGAGGAAAATTAGGGCTTGAGAGGGAAGCGAAGGAGGGGGCTTGAGAGGGAAGCGAAGGAGGGGGCTTGAGAGGGAGCGAAGGAGGGGGCTTGAGAGGGGGGGGGGGGGGGGGGGAAGAGGGGGTGTGGGGGGTACAGATGCTGTCAGCTGTTTGGGTCAAGGCTTTGGTTGGTGGTGTGAACAGAACAGGGCAACAGTTCAGTCATGTTTCAGGTGGTCCTTGATGTCCTCCTCATCCGTGTATTCTGACGGCTCATCCCCGGGCTTTAACAGCCGACCAACATAATCGTATTTTTCTGAAATGAGAGATCACAAGGGTCAAATAAAACCACATTACACTCTAAATCGAGCACCAACATATATCCTACCAGGGCCTAAAACAAAGTAATGTGGTATATTGCTCAATTTAAATGTAATACTCTGACCTGAGTCTTTCGATCAAAATATCAGACAAAACATTCAGCTGGCCCTTTAAGGTTACCTTGGTAACGGGGAAATTCCTGTCATGTGTGCCTATGTCTCTTTGCTAGCAATAGATGCAAACCAACCTGGCTTGTGAACAAAACAATGTTTAAATAGCCAAAACACAAAAAGGACAAAGTCTCACTTTGGTAGACATTCGAGTAAATTAGACAAACTTTTATGCCTGTGCACATTGCTTCTAAAATCTTTCAGCAGCATTTCATTCAGTGCACACAGCCCCCTAGCTTTGCTGCGTGAGGTGGGATAGCTATAAATGGTAGGATTCAGATTGTCCATTACCAGCATGAAACAAAATGGCAGAAATACTTTTGAAAACAGCTACTGCAGCATTTACTCTGCTCACACTGTAAAGGCCTGAGTGTGACTACCTGCCATGGCTGGTGAATTAGACATTCTTAGCCGCCAACGGCAAAATCTACCCGCATTTTGGCAGGTGTTTTAGGCCCTGTATCCTACATATTGTTCATACAGCTTACCCATGAACTGCCTCTCCCACTCTCTGACTGACTCCATCTGAACAGCGTTGAGATCCGACAGGTCATCATACTCCTCCCTCAGGGCATCTTTCTCCAAACAGAACGTGGCCAGACCCCTCGATGCATCCCGGCCCGCAAAGATACCATATGGACCGTCTGTAGGAGAGAGACAGTTCAGTAAACAGAATATATACCTACTGAATTTAACTGTATGGTTCAGTTCTATAAACAGCCGTCTGTCGCAGGGATCCCCCACTACCACGGGCCGTCTGTCGCAGGGATCCCCCACTACCACGGGCCGTCTGTCGCAGGGATCCCCCACTACCACGGGCCGTCTGTCGCAGGGATCCCCCACTACCACGGGCCGTCTGTCGCAGGGATCCCCCACTACCACGGGCCGTCTGTAGCAGGGATCCCCCACTACCACGGGCCGTCTGTCGCAGGGATCCCCCACTACCACGGGCCGTCTGTAGCAGGGATCCCCCACTACCACGGGCCGTCTGTAGCAGGGATCCCCCACTACCACGGGCCGTCTGTAGCAGGGATCCCCCACTACCACGGACCGTCTGTAGCAGGGATCCCCCACTACCACGGACCGTCTGTAGCAGGGATCCTCAACTCGATCCAGTCGTGGAATGATTTCTTGCGTAGAAGGAAGGTCGGGGGGACCGAACATAATTACAAATAATTTGTAGACTGCAAATTGACCGCAAGAAGCCAAACAGATATTTGATTATGTTTTAATTTCAAACCTTGCTTACATTTGCATACGATCACATGGAAATACTTGGTTACAGAGTTCCAAAATTAAAAATCACTTGGAGCCGATTTCCGTGTTAGTCTTATGTCTAACAAAGAAAATACTAAATAAATGAATATACAGTGCATTGGGAAAGTATTCAGACCTCTTCCCTTTTTCCACATTTTGTTACATTACAGCTTTAATCTGAAACGGATGAACCCCCCTGAATCTACCCAATAATCAGAACGCAAAAACACTGTCTGATTACTTAAGTATTCAGTACTTTGATGCACTTTTGGCAGCGATTACAGCTTTGAGTCTTCTTGGGTATGACGCTATAAGCCCGTCACACCTGTATTTGGTGAGTTTCTCCCATTCTTCTCTGCAGTTCCTCTCAAGCTCTGTCAGGTTGGATGGGGAGCGTCGCTGCACAGCTATTTTCAGGTCTCTCCAGAGATGTTCGATTGGGTTCAAGTCCGGGCTCTGGCTGGGCCACTCAAGGACATTCAGAGACTTGTCCCGAAGCCACTCCTGCGTTGTCTTGGCTGTGTTGTCCTGTTGGAAGGTGAACCTTCGCCCAAGTCTAAGGTCGTGAGCAGGTTCTTATCAAGGATCTCTGTACTTTTCTCTGTTAATCTTTCCCTCAAACCTGACTAGTCTTCCAGTCCATGCCGCTGAAAAGAATCCTGGCAGGCATGATACTGCCACCACCATGCTTCACTGAATCTTGAATCTCATGGTCTGAGTCATTCAGGTGCCTTTTGGCAAACTCCAAGCGGGCTGTCATGTGCCTTTAACTGAGAAGTTGCTTCCGTCTGGCCCGATAGGTGGAGTGCTGCAGAGATGGTTGTCCTTCTGGAAGGTTCTCCCATCTCCACAGGGGAATTCTGGAGCTCTGTCAGAGTGACCATCGGGTTCTTGGTCACCTCCCGGACCCAGGCCCTTCTCCCCCGATTGCTCAGTTTGGCCGAGCGGCCAGCTCTAGGAAGAGTCTTGGTGGTTCCAAACTTCTTCCATCTAAGAATGATGGAGGCCACTGGGGACCGTCAATGCTGCACAATCCTGTCGTCTTGGATCTCTACGGACAAGTCCTTCGACCTCATGGTTTGGTTTTTGCTCTGACATGCACTGTCAACTGTGGGACCTTATATAAACAGGTGTGTGCCTTTCCAAATCATGTCCAATCAATTGAATTTACCACAGGTGGACTCCAATCAAGTTGTAGAAACATCTCAAGGATGATCAATGGAAACAAGATGCACCTGAGCTCAATTTTCGAGTCTCATAGCAAAGGGTCTGAATACTTAAATATAAAAAAGATACCTTATTTACATAACAGTATAGAGATGAAACGGAAAGAACATTTCATATCACGACTATAGTGACAAATTATCACGGTTATCAGTACTATCAGTACCATCACGGTTATCAGTACCATCACATTATCACGTTATCAGTACCATCCAGTACGTATCACGTTATCACGTACTATCGGTACCATCACGGTTATCAGTACTATCACGGTTATCAGTACTATCACGGTTATCAGTACTATCACGGTTATCAGTACTATCAGTATTATCACGTTATCAGTACTCAGTATTATCACGGTTATCAGTACTATCAGTGTTATCACGTTATCACGGTACTATCAGTATTATCACGGTTATCAGTACTATCAGTATTATCACGGTTATCAGTACTATCAGTATTATCACGTTATCAGTACCTCAGTATTATCACGTTATCAGTACTATCAGTGTTATCAGTACTATCAATGTTATCAGTATTATCACGTTATCAGTACTATCACGTGTTATCAGTACTATCAGTGTTATCAGTATTATCACGTTATCAGTACTATCACGGTTATCAGTACTATCAGTATTATCACGTTATCAGTACTATCACGGTTATCAGTACTATCAGTGTTATCAGTATTATCACGTTATCAGTACCATCAGCACTGTCATGACGTTGGCCTGTGGGTAAGGTTTATGACCCCCCCCCCCCCATAAATACCTTTCTCCCTTCCCCTCTCTGACCCTACTGAAGGACTTGAATAGCCTGTGTTAAATATAGAGAGTCTGGGAACATCAAACAAATGGGGGAAAGGAACCATATTTTGGTAATAGAACCAGTTGGAAATATGCGTTGGAACGTAATGAGTATGGATGTCAGTTCGGTTGTCATCTGAGACATTATGACTGATGACAGGACGACATAAACTGTACCTGAGAAAGTATACACCCTCTAGTTATCAGAGTAACATGGAATTGTTATGCAATTGAAATGTTTGATATTGAAATTGTTTGTTAGGAGATTAAATGTAATTTTAGCTTCCAAATGAGAGAATTGGGTTTTCATAAGGAAAGTGCCCTGCTTGATCAGTGGCCCACCCCTGTGAAGAGGCAGGGGTTATAAACGATGAAACACATCCTTCCCCCCTCTCCACTATATAAGCCTTTGACGAAAAGATAACCAGGTTGTTCCAGTACGGGAGGGCTGCAGCCTCTACGTTAGAAGGACACACGTCAAGTACAGAACTAAGCCAACCTCGGCGTGAGCTTTGGTGGCGAATGGTATGAACTTTGAGCTTATTCACTACAGAAGTGATACTTCCTAGCCGTTGAGTTAGCAGCGGCCGCTGTAGACGGGGGCTAGGAAAGGACGGACGACGGATCCAGTCTAACAGATGGACGAAGATACCACCACGTATCCAATTGACCACCAGAGACATTCTTCCGAGGACAGGAAGATCTGTTGGCCAACCCGGCCAGCATCTACGACCAATCTACTGAAGCGCAGCTCAGAGTAAATATTTATTGCATTTTCCTTTTCCAAATGGGCGGTAATTTAGAATGCATAAGATAATGTATTTACGATAGCATAGCTGCTGTTTCTGTGTTCCTAAATCTTCCCGCTCTTTCATTCAAGCCCAACCCCCTTTCCTTTGTGTAACCAGCCATCATGTATGACATCATTTGTATTCGGTGTATTTGTAATTCTGTGTGATTAGACAACCAGGTGGCGAATCGCATCTCTGCATGTCTGGCAGACATATCAGTGTGGATGACGGATCACCACCTCAAGCTGAACCTCGGCAAGACGGAGCTGCTCTTCCTCCCGGGGAAGGACTGCCCGTTCCATGATCTCGCCATCACGGTTGACAACTCCCTTGTGTCCTCCTCCCAGAGTGCTAAGAGCCTCGGCGTGACCCTGGACAACACCCTGTCGTTCTCCACTAACATCAAGGCGGTGACCCAATCCTGTAGGTTCATGCTCTACAACATTCGCAGAGTACGACCCTGCCTCACACAGGAAGCGGCGCAGGTCCTAATCCAGGCACTTGTCATCTCCCGTCTGGATTACTGCAACTCGTTGTTGGCTGGGCTCCCTGCTTGTGCCATTAAACCCCTACAACTCATCCAGAACGCCGCAGCCCGTCTGGTGTTCAACCTTCCCAAGTTCTCTCACGTCACCCCGCTCCTCCGCTCTCTCCACTGGCTTCCAGTCGAAGCTCGCATCCGCTACAAGACCATGGTGCTTGCCTACGGAGCTGTGAGGGGAACGGCACCTCCGTACCTTCAGGCTCTGATCAGGCCCTACACCCAAACAAGGGCACTGCGTTCATCCACCTCTGGCCTGCTTGCCTCCCTACCTCTGAGGAAGCACAGTTCCCGCTCAGCCCAGTCAAAACTGTTCGCTGCTCTGGCACCCCAATGGTGGAACAAGCTCCCTCATGACGCCAGGACAGCGGAGTCAATCACCACCTTCCGGAGACACCTGAAACCCCACCTCTTTAAGGAATACCTGGGATAGGATAAAGTAATCCTTCTAACCCCCCCTTAAAAGATTTAGATGCACTATTGTAAAGTGGTTGTTCCACTGGATATTATAAAGGTGAATGCACCAATTTGTAAGTCGCTCTGGATAAGAGCGTCTGCTAAATGACTTAAATGTAAATGTATTTGGTAAATAAATAATTAAACCCAATTTGGTATTGCTGATTCAACTTGTTAGCCAGGGTTCGTGAAGATAGCCAAGAATTTACAACTTTCATTATGAGACTGAAAATAAGATAAGGGTTAATATTGACTGCTATCGATGTAAAATATTACAAAGTATTTTAAGAGTTTATTCGGAAGATAACGGCTCTATAAACGTTCTTCCGTGGTGCCCCGACTTTCTAGTTAATTACATTTACATGATTAGCTTAATCAGGTAATATTAATTACAGAGAAAGGATTTTATAGAATACCATGTCATATCACTTAACCTCTATGGGCTACCTACTCAACAGCCAGTTGAATCCTGTGGCGCGTTATTCAAATCCTTAGATATGCTATTACTTCAATTTTTCAAAAATATGACTATTTTACAGCTATTTAAAGACAAGACTCTCGTTAATCTAACCACACTGTCCGATTTCAAAAAGGCTTTACAACGAAAGCAAAACATTAGATTATGTCAGCAGAGTACCGAGCCAGAAATAATCAGACACCCATTTTTCAAGCTAGCATATAATGTCACATAAACCCAAACCACAGCTAAATGTAGCACTAACCTTTGATGATCTTCATCAGATGACAACCCTAGGACATTATGTTATACAATACATGCATGTTTTGTTCAATCAAGTTCGTATTTATATCAAAAACCAGCTTTTTACATTAGCATGTGACTAGCATGTGACTAGCATTCCCACCGAACACTGCCGGTGAATTTACTAAATTACTCACGATAAACGTTCACAAAAAGCATAACAATTATTTTAAGAATTATAGATACAGAACTCCTCTATGCACTCGATATGTCCGATTTTAAAATAGCTTTTCGGTGAAAGCACATTTTGCAATATTCTCAGTAGATAGCCCGGCATCACAGGGCTAGCTATTTAGACACCCAGCAGGTTTAGCACTCATCAAAGTCAGATTTACTATAAGAAAAATGTTCTTACCTTTGTTGTCTTCGTCAGAATGCACTCCCAGGACTTCTACTTCAATAACAAATGTTGGTTTGGTCCAAAATAATCCATCGTTATATCCAAACAGCGGCGTTTTGTTCGTGCGTTCTATACACTATCCTAAAGGCTAAATAAGGGTGACGAGCATGGCGCAATTCGTGACAAAAGAATTCTAAATATTCCATTACCGTACTTCGAAGCATGTCAACCGCTGTTTAAAATCAATTTTAGCGATAATATTCCGACCGGGAATCTGCGTTTAGATAAACAGACAAAGGAAAAGAAAGCATTCGGTCGAAGCGGGCACGCGCCTAAGCCCATAGTACTCTGAGTGGCCACTTGCCAAAAGCGATAAAGTGTTGGCAAGCCAGAGTCTGCCTCGATATCGTTCAACGTTTTCCCGGGCTCTGAGACCCTATGGAAGACGTAGGAAGTGTCACGTTATTGCACAGATCCTGAGTCTTCAATAAAAAGAGCCAAGATGAAACACTACTTCTCAGACAGGCCACTTCCTGCTTGAAATCTTCTCAGGTTTTGGCCTGCCATAGGAGTTCTGTTATACTCACAGACACCATTCAAACAGTTTTAGAAACTTTAGGGTGTTTTCTATCCAAAGCCAATAATTATATGCATATTCTAGTTACTGGGTAGGAGTAGTAACCAGATTAAAATCGGGTATGTTTTTTATCCAGCCGTGTCAATACTGCCCCCTATCCCCAACAGGTTAATCCGGCATAGCCAAAGACACAACAGTACTATCAGTATTATCACGTTATCAGTACTATCAGTATTATCACGTTATCAGTACTATCAGTATTATCACGTTATCAGTGTTATCAGTACTATCATGTTATCAGTACTGTACTATCAGTACTATCAGTATTATCACGTTATCAGTACTCAGTATTATCACGTTATCAGTACTATCAGTATCATCAGTACTATCACGTTATCAGTACTATCAGTATCATCAGTACTATCACGTTATCAGTATCATCACGTTATCAGTACTATCAGTATCATCACGTTATCAGTATCATCACGTTATCAGTATCATCACGTTATCAGTACTATCAGTATCATCACGTTATCAGTACTATCAGTACTATCACGGTATTGTTAATGTGCTGGAAATGTTCAAAAAGTACTGATACACTGAAATTTCACCCGTTTTCTATTGAAAACCAACAAAATTAGCAGCACTGCACTTTTTGTGTGCATAAACATTAAAGATGACACCATGTGGCCATGAGAGGTAAGGTTCCCTAGTGCAGGTTTTAATCAACAACCTTAAGTAAGCAAATCAAACAAACAAACAAACAAAATTACCAGCACTTGGTTGCAGCCGGCCTTTTAAAACACTTGGTTGCAGCCGGCCTTTTAAAACACTTGGTTGCAGCCGGCCTTTTAAAACACTTGGTTGCAGCCGGCCTTTTAAAACACTTGGTTGCAGCCGGCCTTTTAAAACACTTGGTTGCAGCCGGCCTTTTAAAACACTTGGTTGCAGCCGGCCTTTTAAAACACTTGGTTGCAGCCGGCCTTTAAAACACTTGGTTGCAGCCTGCCTTTTAAAACACTTGGTTGCAGCCGGCCTTTTAAAACACTTGGTTGCAGCCGGCCTTTTAAAACACTTGGTTGCAGCCTGCCTTTTAAAACACTTGGTTGCAGCCGGCCTTTTAAAACACTTGGTTGCAGCCTGCCTTTTAAAACACTTGGTTGCAGCCGGCCTTTTAAAACACTTGGTTGCAGCCTGCCTTTTAAAACACTTGGTCTAGTGTCTGTGTCACAACTGTAGATGGACCAGTAGCGTCACTGGGTTTGCCTGCAGCACGCCCACTCTGTAAACAAGAGAATAGAAAATATATTATTGTTACATTTATAATTATTAACTCACGTCTTTCTTCTGTGTTGCATTTGAGTATATGCAAAATGACCCCATGCAAGATTTACATAAATACAAAATGAGTCTTAAGACGGCGATTAACTGCAATGAGCCCAACAATTTGACATAAATACAGGAGTCTTTGTACAGGAGTATACAGTGATTCTCCTGTTGGAACACTTTTTACAACCAAGTCGACGACTGAAGGATTTTAAATGAATAAAATATGTAGGTTGGGTGACTAAACTACATCACGTGTTGGCGAATAGAGTCTGCAGACACACGACTCGTACAGCAGCAGAACGACGTGCAGTGTTTTTACAAGAGTAGGTAAGACTGGAAGCTTCAGTTTACATTGACAAGCTATTAGTAAGTTAGACGGACAAACCATGACATTTTCCCCCGTTCCCAAGTCCCCCACATCATGCATGGAGTTAAATTAACTTACTTTGCATTCGCTATAAAGTTGTGGATGATGGTCACAAAAAAAATGACTCGAGAGATGAGTTGTTGTCCTCTTTCGCAGAGATTTTCATTTTTTTTTGTTGCATGTTCTGCAGACAGGGTGACCATCTTCGATTTAAGTTTCCCTCAGCACTCTTGTAAAAACCCAAAATACGACCACACTTCAGATGTAGTCCTCTTAGAAGGCTAAAAAACCTCCTGAGCGCTGTCGCTGCCTCCCGCCGTGTTTCCACACAAAACAAACCCCGCGTTGCAGCTGCATCAGACTGTTGCTAACTTCGGTTGATGCTGGACAGTATTTACAGTGAGTTTTTCAAACCGCGGTAATCAAACACGGTTTTAATGATAATTAAAATTTGAAACAGTAATACTAACCGTCGGGAATTTTACCGTGGTTTATTGTGAAACTGGTAACTGTTTCATCCCGAATACAGTAAAAAGTTGACACCTACTCATTCAAGGGTTTTTCTTCAAATTTTGACTATTTTCTACATTGTAGAATAATAGTGAAGACATCAAATCTATGAAATAACACATATAGAATCATAGTAGTAACTAGAAAAGTCCTAAACAAAATATGTTTTATATTCTTCGAAGTAGCCACCCTTTGCCTTGACGACAGCTTTGCACACTCTTGGCATTCTCTCAACCAGCTTCCATCATCTGGAATGCATTTCAATTAACAGGTGTGCCTTGTTAAGTGAATTTGTGTAATTTCTTTCCTTCTTAATGCGTTTGAGCCAATCAGTTGTGTTGTGACAAGGTAGGGCTATCTTCTGTATACCACCCCTATTTGGTAAAAGACCAAGTCCATATTATGGCAAAAACAGCTCAAGCAAAGAGAAATGACAGTCCATCATTACTTTAAGACATGAAGGTCAGTCAATCTGGAAAATTTCAAGAACTTTGAAAGTATCTTCAAGTGCAGTCACAAAAACCATCAAGCGCTATGATGAAACTGGCTCTCATGAGGACCGCCACAGGAAAGGAAGACCCAGAGTTACCTCTGCTGGAGAGGATAAGTTCAGTAGCGTTAACGGCACCTTAGATAGCAGCCCAAATAAATGCTTCACAGAGTTCAAGTAACAGACACATCTCAACAGCTGTTCAGAGGAGACTGCGTGAATCAGGCCTTCATGGTCAAATTGCTGCAAAGAAACCACTACTAAAGGACACCAATAAGAAGAAGAGACTTGCTTGGGCCAAGAAACACGAGCAATGGACATTAGACCGGTGGAAATCTGTCCTTTGGTCTGATGAGTCCAGATTTTTGGTTCCAACCACCGTGTCTTCGTGAGACAATTTGTTCACCTACTCTCTCTCTGCATGTGTGGTTCCCACCGTGAAGCATGGAGGAGGAGGTGTGATGGTGCTTTGCTGGTGATATTGTCAGTGATTTATTTAGAATTAAAAAGGCACATTTAACCAGCATGGCTACCACAGCATTCTGCAGCGATACATAATCCCATCTGGTTTGGGCTTAGTGGGACTATCATTTGTTTTTCAACAGGACAATGACCCAACACACCACCAGGCTGTGTAAGGGCTATTTGACCAAGGAGGGTGATGGAGTGCTGCATCAGATGACCTGGACTCCACAATCACCTGACCTCAACCCAATTGAGATGGTTTGGGATGAGTTGGACCGCGGAGTCAAGGAAAAGCAGCCAACAAGTGCTCAGCATATGTGGGAACTCCTTCAAAACTGTTGGAAAAGTATTCCAGGTGAAGCTGGTTGAGAGAATGCCAAGCGTGTGCAAAGCTGTCAACAAGGCAAAGGGTGGCAACTTTGAAGAATCTAAAATAACTTTTTTGGTTACTACACGATGCAATGTGTTATTTCATAGTCGTCTTCCCTATTATTATAAAATGAAGGAAAAAGGAAACCGCACTCTTGATAGTATCACTGATATTTAATAAGCTTTACGTATCGGCCTCACGGCCTTCCTCAGAGCTTTTGCGATAAAAAAAAAAAAAAAAACAGCACCCCTATGTAGCCCCACCCACATCCGTTCCACGCATGGAAAGGGGTTGGAGGCGAAGGAAAAATAAATAGGTGCTACCAAACATAACAATATGCATTTCACAAACACCACAAAGTGTATAAATAAGACGCATTAAACACGTCCATAAAACCACAATGAGGACACAGCAAGTTTTCATTAATCATTGGGTACATCGTACGAAAAGCATCAGAGGAATCTGAAATGGGGACATATTTCAAATTCACAACATAACACACAGAGGCATTTCATCATTAAGACCATTAGGAAATAATGTCTGGAGGGTGAAAATCCCAAAACATTCTCTTTTGCTCAAGAGTATTATTAATATCACCTCCCCTGTCTGACATCTTAACTTTCTCTATACCACAAAATCTAAAGATAGAAATGTCATGTTTTAGGTCATCATTAGGTCAAAAGCTCAGAGGAAGACCGTGAGGCCGATATGTAAAGCTTATTAAAGATCAGTGATACCATCAAGAGCAGTGTGCGGTTTCCTTTATCCTTATTCAACTGTTGCCATGCACATGCAAAAAGATTGCTCAGATGTGCGAGTGCCTTTGAATTTTGTATTATAAAATGTATAAAATAGTAAAAAGAAAAACCCTTGAATGAGTAGGTGTCCAAACTTTTGACTGGTACTGTACATTTGCAATCAAAAAAAAGTACCTGTTTTTTGCGACGTCATTACGGGGTATTGCGACGTCATTACGGGGTATTGCGACGTCATTACGGGGTATTGCGACGTCATTACGGGGTATTGCGACGTCATTACGGGGTATTGCGACGTCATTACGGGGTATTGCGACGTCATTACGGGGTATTGTGTGTAGATTGATGAGGATTCTTTTTTTATTTGATCTATTTTAGATTAAGTCTAACTTACCAAAATGTGGAAAAAGTCAAGAGGTCTGAAAACTTTCCGAATGCACTGCAAGTATTGAAATTTAGGCCCAAGTAAGTTAAGGTGTTAAGACTAAACAGGATGCGCTCTTAGCCCTACAGCTTGATGGTGGATATACAAGTCTGCTATACTAAGCCTACTAATGATATTATTATCATCATTATAATAATGTCAACAATAAGTAGAACAAGGAAAAAGGAGGGTTATTGTTATAATTTCACAATTTGGAACAGTCTAAACTAGGGATGCATGATATATCGGTGAACATAGCGTAAATCAGCCGATATTAGCTACAAATGCCAACATCGGTATCGGCCGATGTCTAGTTTAACGCCCGATGTCAAAGCTGACGTACCTATATAACGAAGGTACAGGTAAAGTGTTGTGCTGTACGTGCAACCCAGTGTTCCTAAACTAGCCCACAATGTCTGCTGTGTGGATCGAGAAGTCAACAAGTCAAAATTTCAGCGTGACAACTCAAAGGCGAAATCCATTAAAGCCAAGATAATGGAATTCATTGCCCTTGACAATCAACCGTTCTCTGTCGTGGGTGATGTTGGCTTTCGCCGACTGGTCGAGCACCGGTACACACTACCAAGTGCGCTATTTTTCAGATGTTGCCCTACCGGAGTAACACAGTAATAGCGTCACTGCTATTAGCATCACGACATACATACTACGGAACGCCGTTAGCGTGTCAAAAAACACATTAGCACTGTCAAAGCTGTACAAAAAAAATGTCAGCAAACAAGCGAACACCGTCCACGTACGATGTGTTTACAATACCGCGCTGGTAATAAAGCATTATTTGTTCGACCGCAACTTCTGGGGTAGCTAGCGTTAGCTTGGTACCTAGCTAGCACCAATACAACCAGCCTGAAAACAATGACCAGTAAAAACTGCAGTCATTTTCATTCTTAGCAATGATTTAGGAATCCTTGTAAGTATTAGCTAGGTTGACACTTGTTCACCTATTGAACTTCTGTTCATGAAAATAAATAGATAGCTGTTAAGTACCTGGCTAATTGCCAATCACATTATAAAGTCAAGAGAAGAAAAAGCCTGGAAGGAGGAGAGAGACTAGAAATGATTCGGTTGACCGTTTTATGTGTGGATTAATTGGTGGAGTAGAGGACCTTGTGCATTTCAGGTCAAATAACAACTCAATGTTTATATCCCAGGACCAATTAGCTAGCAACAGTAAGCTAGCTAAATAGGACAAATTACCTAGCAAGTGCAAGCTAGCTAGCTAAATTGCCATACATGTTTAATGCTTTTCGACCTGACCCCAAATTAATATAATTGGTTCAGAGTTTTTGATATTTTAACCTGCGGGTTGTGATCGCGTTTGATGTGGGGGGGACAACATACATTTATGCACGATGGCGCATGTGCTCAGCCGGTTTGGGTTCCGTGTTAGACCGCTGCGTCCCTGTGTGTGTTAACTATACTAGGATGCTGCGTCCCTGTGTGTTAACTATACTAGGATGCTTAAAAGGCCGCAAAACATTTTTCTATCGGTATTGTTTTTTTTGGCAAGGAAAATATTGGATATTGGCCAAAAATGTCACATCGGTGCATCACTAGTGTAAACAATAAATGAATGATAAATAATACCAGAGGCTGGTCTAAAGACTTTATTACAGCAAAGATTAAAAACAGCCGAATTTGTGAAATTGTTGCATGAGAATTGGTGCTCACAGAATCAGTAGACTATCAACCAAACAGTCAAACAGAAGCATGATCTATCTCAATTCTGTACATATACAGCATATGGATGAGTCGTAAAGCCCGGCACATTAACAGTAAGGCAATGGATTATAGACATAATTAAGTTGGAGTTTCCTCTCTCCTCCCTTTCCTTAGACAATAAGTCAAGGTCTGTTCCCTCTCTCCTCCCTTTCCTTAGACAATAAGTCAAGGTCTGTTCCCTCATCTCCTCCCTTTCCTTAGACAATAAGTCAAGGTCTGTTCCCTCTCTCCTCCCTTTCCTTAGACAATAAGTCAAGGTCTGTTTCCTCATCTCCTCCCTCTGCTGCTGCCTCCGCCACATTGTTCTCAACACCAATATGCTGGTTAACTTTGCTAGCTAACGTTGCTAGCTAACGTGATATGATCTCAAAACCGTTAGATATCAGTAGGATAATTTAGCCATTATTACAGAGCCCCACCTCATTATTACAGAGTCCTACGAGGAAGACTACATCTGCGTTTTAAAGGACTGACATGAGCATGATACCGCCCATCTGCCTATGAAAGGGCTTTTTGTTTGAATATAGAAGGTGATGTATAGGAACTGTGATATTTCTGCTGTGTGCAGCCTTGACAGATCCCATGGGATGATGCAGCGCTGATAAGCCTATTCTTTGCCATGTTACAGCCCTGTTCAGACAGGTTTTTACTAGACGTTGGTTTTGTAATTATTATACAAGCATGTGCGTTATTCCAGAGGACGATTCATACATGATTCGTTTTTTTTTCTTCTGAACTGCCCTCTGTAATTCTTAATATTTTCACATTTAAATTGACTCGTGACGGAAGCCTGGATGTTTTTATTGTATACGTCACGTCTAGACAATAATACGCTACACTGACAACTCGTGCTTGGCTGCCAAATGTACTCTATCGGTCTCCCCATGACATTTAAAAGTGTGATCATAATCATCATTTTAGCAATCCATCCATGGTAGATGCCCTTCCACACGGGTCCCGTGTGGCTCAGTTGGTAGAGCATGGTGTTTGCAACGCCAGGGTTGTGGGTTCGATTCCCACGGGGGACCAGTACGGAGAAGAAAAAAAAAAAATGGATGAAATGTATGCATTTACTACTGTAAGTCGCTCTGGATCAGAGCGTCTGCTAAATGACTAAAATGTAAATGTAAAATGTATAACAATGCACCTCATTCTATTTGAGCAGCTGAACAGTATTTGCACTTGACTGTTTACAGATGAGAAAGTGAACTTGCCATTTCCCAAAAGTTTAGTGGTATGCTGCTTTGTGATCTATTGCCTCGGACAGGACTCTCCAACCCTGTCTGTGTAGAGTCACCATCCTGTAGGTTTTCACTCCAACACTAATCTAGTGCATCTGATTTAAATAATTACCTGGTTGATGAACTGAATCAGGTTAGTTACAACTGGGGTTGTAGTGAAAACCTACAGGAAGGTAGCTTTCCAGGAAGAGGTTGGAGAGCCTAGACCTAGGACGCCAACAGCCAGCCAGGGTTTCTTTAAATAAGCTATTTACATTTACATTTTAGTCATTTAGCAGACGCTCTTATCCAGAGCAACTTACAGTAGTGAATGTATACATTTCATGCATTTTTTTTCTCCGTACTGGTCCCCCGTGGGAATCGAACCCACAACCCTGGCGTTGCAAACACCATGCTGGCGTTGCAAACACCATGCTCTACCAACTGAGCCACAGGTAAGACGATTTAGGCCCAATTAAACTGATGTATTTGGTGACGTTCAACTTCAATCCACTGGCACTATGAAGAATTGCTTAGCCACACTCATTGATAGCCTAATATATACTTTAATATACTTTTGGTGAGTTTGAGGCATTGCAAGATTACCAAGATTTAGCCTATGCACACGGTTCTGACTCTCTCCCTCGCCCGCTCCTCTCCCTCGCCCGCCCCTCTCCCGCTCCTCTCCCTCGCCCGCCCCTCTCCCCTCCCTCGCCCGCCGCCCCTCTCCCGCCCCTTTCCTGCCCGCCCCTCTCCCTCGCCCGCCCCTTTCCTGCCCGCCCCTTTCCTGCCCGCTCCTCTCCCTCGCCCGCCCCTCTCCCTCGCCCGCCCCTCTCCCCTCCCTCGCCCGCCCCTCTCCCTCGCCCGCCGCCCCTCTCCCTCTCCCGCCCCTTTCCTGCCCGCTCCCCTCCCTCGCCCGCCCCTCTCCCCTCCCTCGCCCGCCCCTCTCCCTCGCCCGCCGCCCCTCTCCCGCCGCCCCTCTCCCTCGCCCGCCCCTTTCCTGCCCGCCCGCCCCTTTCCTGCCCGCCCCTTTCCCTCGCCCGCCCCTCTCGTCGCCATGACAAACACCAGTTTGGTCTTCGGACTGTTGCGTGTAGAATAGCTCAGCCTACTCATTGACAGCCCCTACATTAGTGAACTTGTACGAGTCATTGCAAGCCAAGAAATTGCAAAATACAGCATTGCGATAGCCTATATATTTTTTGTTTAAAAAGGCAAGTCAGTTAAGAACAAATTCTTAATTACAATGACGGCCTAACAGGCCTCCCCTAACCAGGACAACGCTGGGCCAATTGTGCCCCGCCCTATATGACTCCCGATCACGGCCAGTTGTGATACAGCCCGGGATCGAACCAGGGTCTACAGTGAGGCCTCTAGCACTGAGATGCAGTGCCTTAGACCGCTGCGCCAAACGGGAGCCATTTTTGCTGACCGGTTATGACGGTCTGCCCGGTGGCCGACATGCCTACCCCTCCCATCTCGCTCTTCCTCCAGTGAAACATGGGAGTGTGTTCCAAGTAGACTACGGTTTCCTCTTCTGCAAAAAATACTGAATCTTAGGAGTCGATTCCAAGCTTTGACACCCAGAAATAGGAGTCCACGGACAAGAAGTCGATTCTTTTGGAGTCGACTCCCCACCACTAACTAACAGGGGCTCGGGTTTTGACACGCTTTAGGGAATAACTAGCTAGATAGCTAACGTTAATTAACTAACGTTAGTTTACTCTTGGTCCCCGTTGAAGCAAACGCTAATCAGTCTGTTTAGCTAACGAGTTAATCTGCATTTGTACCTTACCTATGTAACAACAAGTAACGCAAACGTTAACGCTAAGTTAACTTGAACTAGCTAGTTACATTAACATTAAATCACCAGCTAGCTAACGCTAGCTAGGTCTATAGTTGCATACTACATTTTTTTTAAAACAACCTCTGATGCAGGTTTTTGTGGACATTTCCGTAATACTTTAACTGGGTGATGTAACGTTAGCTAGTTAACATGCGTCAGTGTAGCGTTGCTTTTGTAGCTAGCTCAACTAGCGTTAGCCAGCTAACCTAAACTAGTACAGTAAGCATGCACACGTGTCTAACTACAACCTAGAATAAACTAACTAAAAGTTAACTAAACAAGCCAGTGCCAGACTAACTAACCAGCTAAGTTAGTTGGCTAACGGTGCTAAATAAAAACAGTAAAATTAACTGTTTAGGTAGCTAGCTGCTAACTTGCTTTAAATGGAGTTAGTTAGCAGGCTAACTTTACCGAGCTAGTAGAAGCTAACTATTGCGCACAAACAACCGATGGTCATCCAGTGTGTTTTATTTCCCGTTACCGGATTCTTACCTCGGCCATAAAACGTTTTTCCGGTGGTAACATCGAATACTTTCATATTGACAGCCATCATGATGCGGGGGTTTTGCAGTCCATCGTATTCCCCAAGTTGCTCCAAAGTGAAATCCCGTCTTCTCATTTTCGGAAGAGACGAGGCCTCGCTTCGTTTAGCGGCGTCAGTACCAATCCGTTTACCCCATCGTCGATAAATAACATAGCAGATCGTAACAAGTAAAACTAAAATAGTTAAATTTAATAACATCCCGCCGAGACTGAAGGAGTCCGAGTCGTCTGAAGTCCCCAGCCCTCCACTCGCCCTGTCTCCATCGTCCGCCATATTGTCGATAGCTTCCTTTACCCACAAAACACCCCTCATTTGGGGCTCCTCATCCAATATGATTGGCCTGCGTCAATAATTCAGGGACAAACACAACACGACAAAATTGCTATTTGTTGAAGTGAAAAGTGACAATTTGTGTTTTTTTTTTTTTGTTAGGCGAGGGAATGCAATTAGCAGTTTCTTAAGGGCACTAAACACATTTAGAGTAAGGATTAAGGACAGGTATTTCTTGTGAAATAAATAACAATAGTTTGTAGGCATTTTATTTAACAACGCTTTTTTTTCTCCCCCCCTGATGCAAATCAATTTATTGCATCCGCCATGGAGTCCAGTTTCATAATATTACCTTCTGTCCTAGCTGTGTTGCCGTAGTTTTGAAGTAAAAGCGGAAACCAGGACTTATTTTAGGGCATTTTTCACCCTGACAGTTCCTAATAGTTATTGAACGCGGTGTTCCCAACCCATCAATGCTAGCTTCGCTGTTGGTAGCAATGACATTTACTAGCGTAAACCTGGTGGGTTAAACCTCACGTAACTTGACATTAACAGCCACTTAGTGAAACCACAGATATAACAAAGAGACAGATATTTCACCAGATGTTTAAATGTGAAGCTTCCGGTTAGCGTTTCCGCTCTCTACCAAATATGGTAGTGACAGGAAGCCCAGTGGGAGAAGATGGAACGAGATGGATTTTGGCCGAAATTCTGCACATTTTCTCATCGGTAAAAAATTTAATCTCAATACAGTTTTTGGTTTCCAAAACTAGAATCTGTTACGAACAGTGGACTACGTGTCGTAGACATAATCCTTTGACAAAGGTGTACACTTTTTTTTTTGCGTTGTTTAGAAGGAGTAAAAAGGCGAATTGAATTATTGCACTGGTGCCGAACTTCTTGCTTGTTCTGCCCACTATGACAAATGTATTGCCATTTGAAACGACAGGTGGTGGTCTATCTTGGTTCAGTTATAAATATTCTTTGGTGAACCAGTCGTCTGGGGAAACGTTGTGGTGACCCGTCTTGACAAAGTTGGCTGGCACCTATCCATCAAAAGTTAAACATTTTCTGGTCATAAAAACCTGTTTTCACTTTGTCATTATGGGGTACTGTGATGTCATTATAGGGTACTGTGATGTCATTATGGGGTACTGTGTAGATTGATGAGAATATTAAAAAAAATCAATTTTAGAATAAGGCTGAAACATAACAAAATGTGGGAAAAGTTAAAGGGGTCTGAATGCTTTCCGAATGCACTGTAAATAAAATTGTCATGTCTACTTCTGATAAGCTTCCCAGTAAAGCAATACAAACAATCAAGAATCCCATAAAAGTGCTCAAAATAGCCCACATTAACATGCACTATATATACAAAAGTATGTGGACACCCCTTCAAATTAGTGGATTTGGCCTAACCCTAACCTGTTGCTGACAGGTGAATAAAATTGAGCACACAGCCATGAAATATCCATAAACAAACATTGTAGAATGGCCTTACTGAAGAGTACAGGTATTTTTCATCGTGGCATTTTCATAGGATGCCACCTTTCCAACAAGTCAGTTAGTCAAATTTCTGCCCTGGTCAACTGTAAGTGCTGTTATTATGACGTGGAAACATCTAGGAGCAACAACGGCGCAGCCGTGAAGTGGTAGGCCACACAAGCTCACAGAACGGGACCGTCGAGTGTTAAAGCGCGTTGCGAGTAAAAATCGATTGTCCTCGGTTGCAACACTCACTACCGAGTTCCAAACTGCCTCTGGAAGCAACGTCAGCACAATAACTGTTCGTCAGGAGCTTCATGAAATGGGTTTCCATGACTGACAAGCCTAATATCACCATGCGCAATGCCAATTGTTGGCTGGAGTGGTGTCAAGCTCGCCGCTCTGGAGCAGTGGCCAGGAGAATGCTACCTGCCCCAATGCATAATGCTAACTGTAAAGTTTGGTGGAGGAGGAATAATGGTCTGGGGCTGTTTTTCATGTTGTGGGCAAGGCCCCTTAGTTACAGTGAAGGGAGAAATTAACACTACAGCATACAATGACATTCTCAATTATTCTGTGCTTCTAACTTTGTGGTAACAGTTTGGGGAAGACCCTTTCCTGTTTCAGCATGAGAATGACCCTGTGCACTAAGCGAGGTCCATACAGAAATAATTTGTTGAGATTAGTGTGGAAGAACTTGACTGGCCTGCACAGAGCCCCGACCTCAAACAAGGTTCATGAAATAAATAACTTGCTAGTAACAGATGGCATTCATATGTGACCGACCGCCTCGATCTATGTAGCAAAATCTTTATTTTTTTATTTTTTACAATGGATAAAAGTAGAGGCTCAGAGCTAAAAAATTGTATATCATACACTACAGTTCAGGAACAATGGGAAAGTAATTCTGCTTTGAAAGTTCATAAACTTGTAAACTCACGTTTGAGAAAATGGCCCTTAAATGTTTTGGGTACACCTAATGGAGAGCTCTTCTTTGTCTACACCCATTCAGTATTTTTCACAAGCACTTACGCCTTAGCCCCACCTTTCTCTTTAAGGATTCACGTGAGGCCATGTGCTAAACAGTGTGAGTGTACTAAACAACCAAAGATTGCAAGACTGTTTATATTACATCTAACGACATGTCTGTGGACAGTTGTCATAGTGAAATCATGAACATTATATTGTCGTCCAACATCAAACTTGTCGTTGTCCTAATGAAAAACTGTAAACACAAAAACTGCAGGCTACATGACATCAGCAGCCTGGTTGTTCAAAATAGCATAACTGGTGTATTTTAACACCAATTAACCCATCCATTTAAACATGAACTTAGTATATGTCAATCTAGCAAACCAGACAACTAAAAGCAACTTTGTAAACAATGTTTTGGTTAGTTTCTAGCTTGTTAGCTAGCTGGCTAACGTTAAGTTAGTAACGTCTTTACTTTAGCTAATTTCTATTCACTATTGCAGGAAAATAAACTTACAACAAGATGAATATTTCCAAGTTAACGGCAAGCTAATTACAGAAAATAGCATACGGTTATAAAAGCAGGGCATTCTACCGGAGAATGTTAGGACATGGACACAGTCTCGTTGGCCTAACGTTATATCCTTATTTGACTTTGGTGCAGGTCATGTTGTTCTTCACATTACCGTCTCTGGTAAACACACACAATATCAAATAAAATCATCGTTTATTTGTCACATACACAGGATACAGAAAGTGTAAACGGTACAGTGAAATGGTTACTTGCATAGTGGAGTCTTCTGTTTAAACCTTTATCTAGCTAGCTAAACAATGAACCATAATCCCAACTCATAACGTTACTACCCTGCATGAATCTACAGGTAGCTAAAGTTAGGTTCAACGTTAGATAGCTAGCTAACATTATGCTATATCTAGCAATGCAAATGGATTGAGATATGAATAATAATACTACACAGATCATACACGTAACGTTAGCTAGCTAGCTAGCAGTATGCTTTAACTTGCAATGAAAACAACTTTCTGACAGCATTAGAAACGTATAATATCTGAAAATGTAGCTAGCTAGACTCTCTTACCCGTATACATGGATGAACGCTTCTCCGTCTCTGTCACAGATGCCATGGCTGCCCTTAGTTTGAAGATGTAATCCGGAGACAGAGGTTTTTTGCAGTTCTTTGTGATGTCTATATAAAAAGCTGTTAGAAAGGATTACCTACACATACTGAGCAGCTCATGTTATTAACAGAAGCGTGCTACATGGCAGACCAATCTGAACTCATCTGTGGGCATGTCCAGCGTGTGTATGTGTATGTGTATGCATGTGTCTGTACCTTTGTGTGTGTCTCTTCACAGTCCCCGCTGTTCCATAAGGTGCATTTTTATCTGTTTTTTTCTGATTATACTGCTTGCATCAGTTACCTGATGTGGAATAGAGTTCCATGTAGTCATGGCTCTATGTAGTACTGTGCGCCTCCCATAGTCTGTTCTGGACTTGGGGACTGTGACGAGACCTCTGGTAGAATGTCTTGTGGGGTATGGATGGGTGTCAGGGGCAGACAGATTGGTGCATTCAGCTTGTCAACACTTATTACAAATGTAAAGTTCATTATTAATCATATCCGTATAGGCTATCTGGGAATTAAACTTTAACCTGTTGGGTCTAGGGGGCAGCATTTGCACGTCTGGATAAAAAAAATGTACCCGATTTAATCTGGTTACTAATCCTACCCAGTAACTAGAATATGCATATACTTATTATATATGGATAGAAAACACTCTAAAGTTTCCAAAACTGTTTGAATGGTGTCTGTGAGTATAACAGAACTCATTTGGCAGGCAAAACCCTGAGACATTTTCTGACAGGAAGTGGATACCTGATGTGTTGTATTGACTTTAAACCTATCCCATTGAAAAACACAGGGGTTTAGGAATATTTTGGCACTTCCTATTGCTTCCACTAGATGTCACCAGCCTTTACAAAGTGTTTTGAGTCTTCTGGAGGGAGATCTGACCGAACAAGAGCCATGGAACGGTGATGTCCCATTAGACACCTGGCGCGCTACTTCATGTTGGGTACCCTCGTTCCAATACGTTATAAAAGGCTATGCATTCGTCCACCTTGAATATTATTCATGTTCTGGTTAAAAAAGGCCCTAATGATTTATGCTATACAACGTTTGACATGTTTGAACGAACGGAAATATATTTTTTCCCCTCGTTCATGACGAGAAGTCCGGCTGGCTTACATCATGTGCTAACGAGACGGAGATTTTTGGACATAAATGATGAGCTTTTTTGAACAAAACTACATTCGTTATGGACCTGTGATACCTGGAAGTGACATCTGATGAAGAGAATCAAAGGTAATGGATTATTTACATAGTATTTTCGATTTTAGATCTCCCCAACATGACGTCTAGTCTGTATCGCAACGCGTATTTTTCTGGGCACAGTGCTCAGATTATTGCAAAGTGTGATTTCCCAGTAAGGTTATTTTTAAATCTGGCAAGTTGATTGCGTTCAAAAGATGTAAATCTATAATTCTTTAAATGACAATATAATATTTTACCAATGTTTTCTAATTTTAATTATTTAATTTGTGACGCTGACTTGACTGCCGGTTATTGGAGGGAAACGATTTCCTCAACATCAATGCCATAGTAAAACGCTGTTTTTGGATATAAATATCAACTTGATAGAACTAAAAATGCATGCATTGTCTAACATAATGTCCTAGGAGTGTCATCTGATGGAGATTGTAAAAGGTTAGTGTATCATTTTAGCTGGTTTTATGGTTTTGGTGACCCTGTCTTTGACTTGACAAAACATTACACACAACTCTTGTAAATGTACTGTCCTAACATACTCTAAATTTATGCTTTCGCCGTAAAACCTTTTTGAAATCGTAAAACGTGGTTAGATTAAGGAGATGTTTATCTTTCAAATGGTGTAACATAGTTGTATTTTTGAAAAATTTGAATTTTGACATTTATTTGGATTCAAATTTGCCGCTCTTGAAATGCACCTGCTGTTGATGGAGTGCACCACGGGTGGCACGCTAGCGTCCCACCTAGCCCCAAGAGGTTAATAAACCTGGAAGCGTCGTTGTATCCAAGTTAAGATTGACAAGTTTAAAATGTCTCATTCGTTGGAACAAATTAACTTATCTGAGTGATCAACCTAGTGATTTGTTTGGCAATTTAAATTTCCTTGTTAAATCGAATGAGACAATGATATCCAATCAGTTGAGATTCGTTGGATATTATAAAGTGTAACCAGTTGTTACAGATGTGAGAATACATTTTCCCTCACATTAGATTTTTTTTTCTCAAAAAATAATTACTTCACCATAAGGGGTCACTTACCCCTGAAAGCTGAAATCACACGGGATTCCAGCAAAGGCAGGACTTCCGTCGCACAAGGCGCAGGATTTCGCTGTAAACAAAGGAGAATGGATTCTCTCTCTTTGTTAGCTTAGCCTCTAATGCAAAGCTAGCCGTTCTTGTACCAGAATGTTTACTTCAAGCACAAAAAGGTCCCCTTCAATTCGGGAACGGAGTTTATTAACAACGTCTCACGTTCAACCCAATCAGCGTTTCTTGCTAGCAACGTTACCGGAACACTCGGTGACATAAATAAATACTCGCCGTCTCAAAGTTACTCACGCTCCTGAAGCGCGATAGACAGAGAGATAATACTTCGCTTCGGCCAAACAAATGTATTACTCAAATTTCCTTAAATCGGCTGGCCCTTTTGTCCTAGCTCTGGAAATTAATACTCGCCGAGACTACTCGACAAATATCTTTTCTTATGTCCTAGCTCTGGAAACGTAATAATTCATCCTACACACTCTGACCCTTTGTCAGGTATTCAACACCGGAGTCAATCTTTCCCTGCTATCTGGGTCAAAAGGAAACACACAGACATACTCTGAACGATAATCCTGCCTACAGCTCTATTGGTGTATAACATAATTTGCTACTTAATTCATGTAGACTGAATTCAACAGTAAGGCCTAACTTGGTCCTTGCACAGGGCTCCAATACACTACCAGTCACATCCCTCTCTTAGCAAAAAAACACTTTCATAATTTTTCATATTTCGTACACAATGTAGAGGATGGAGACTTCATACATGTACTGTGTATACTTTTCAATTTACAGTATTTCCTGTATAACATTTTTAATGACATCACAAAATAACAACCAAATTACATTATTATTCTTTAGATCGCCTCTGACCATTCCCCATGTTCTCTGTTAGAAATAATGTTCCAGTATTCTCTTCAGAAAGTGTTCGAGTTTTGGCGGGAAAATGGCTGTGTAGACAAAGGCACATTTCTTTGGTGAATTTGAAGAGGGAGATAGTTGAATGTTCTTGTCTTTGATTTACAACAGGGTGTGAGCTGTCAACCCCCCACCAGTTCCCCTCTGCGGGTGAAAGGGGGTCTGGCTGAAGTTATTTATTGCAAAGCTGACCTGTGTCACGCCTGCTCCCGCTCCCCCTCTCTGGCGCTCGAGGGCCTCCAGGCTGCCCTTCATTACGCACAGCTGTCACCATCATTACGCGCAGCTGCGCAATATTGGACTCCATTACTTTGTTGATTACACCTCTATATCTGTCTGCTCCTCAGTTTGTTCCCTGTGTCAGCATTGATGTCGTTATTTTCCCCCTGTCCAGACGCTGTTCATGTCCGTGTTTCATTAGGGATAGGCATCCCGTTAACGGGACAGTTGTAAATCATGCAGCGCCTTATGTCACCATCGCAGATTTAAGAGAAACAACAAATGTCGGTACATATAAGTGTCTTATATTGGCTGAAAGCTTAAATTCTTGTTAATATAACTGCACTGTCCAATGTATAGTAGCTATTACTGTGAAAAAATGCCATGCTATTGTTTGAGGAGAGCTCCTAACAACAAAACACATTTTTTTCACTGTGATAGGTTTGATAAATTCACCTCTGAAGGTGAAATGTGTACTTAAATCAGAGCAAGATTTCAGAATGTATCATCCAAAGGGTCCCATAGATAACATGAAGTGTCGTTTTGTCATTACACAATTAAAGACAGACAACATGAAAAACTCCAAGTAATCTAATAAAAACCATAGAATTTACAAGAGTATAACAAAATCAAAAACAGCAAATTAAAAACATTGACATGTCAGGGCATCAGTCTCCAGATCATTCATCAGTGATTTAAAAACACCAATCGGGACCAAGTTCTTCCAGTTTAAAAGTATTTTGTAAGGCGTTTCCAAGGCGATGGCGCAGAGTACATAAAAGCCCTTTTACCAAATTCAGTTCGGACATTTGGAACAGTTAGCAGGATAAAGTCCAGCGAACGAAGAGACGACCCACCACATTTCTGAACAATAAAAATGCCAAAATGAAATGGTAGTAAACTCAAAATGGCTTTGTAAATAAAAGTATATCAGTGACTGCATGAAGAGTAGCCCATTGGAAACAGTCATGTGGATTATCAGCCCATTGGAAACAGTCATGTGGATTATCAGCCCATTGGAAACAGTCATGTGGATTATCAGCCCATTGGAAACAGTCATGTGGATTATCAGCCCATTGGAAACAGTCATGTGGATTATCAGCCCATTGGAAACAGTCATGTGGATTATCAGCCCATTGGAAACAGTCATGTGGATTATCAGCCCATTGGAAACAGTCATGTGCATTATCAGCCCATTGGAAACAGTCATGTGGATTATCAGCCCATTGGAAACAGTCATGTGGATTATCAGACCATTGGAAACAGTCATGTGGATTATCAGCCCATTGGAAACAGTCATGTGGATTATCAGCCCATTGGAAACAGTCATGTGGATTATCAGACCATTGGAAACAGTCATGTAGATTATCAGCCCATTGGAAACAGTCATGTAGATCAGTAGATTGCAGACATTGTAAGGAGTAGCAGGAGGATGACCATGGGCATGTGGAGGGTCAGTGGTGGTCCTGCAGACACAGCTCTGGGTCTTGTGTAGATGTAAGGATGATCCTAAATCACAAAACATCCCCATTATTAACAGATAGCTGTGAATGTCTTCAATTCATTAGTTCATACATCTCACTTAAGAGTAATTCAAGATTCAAAGACATAGGGCCTATGTAAAATATATAGGGCTGACATAGGGTTGACATGGGGCCTATTGTGGAAGACATATGGCCTATGTAAAATGTATAGGGCTGACATAGGGTTGACATGGGGCTTACTGTAAAATATATAGGAATGACATAGGGTAGACATGGGGTTTAGTGTAAGATATATAGGGCTGACAGGGTTGACATAGGGCCTACTGTAAAATACATAGACCGGACACAGGGTTGACATGGGGCCTATTGTGGAACACATAGGGTTGACATAGTTCCTATGTAAAATATATAGGGTTGATATGGGGCTTGTTCTAAAATATATAGAGCTGACGTAGGGTTGACATGGGGCTTACTGTAAAATATATAGTTGACATTGAGTTTACTATGAAATATATAGAGTTGACATGGGGCTTACTGTAAAATATACAGGGTTGACATAGTGCCTGCTGTAGAATATATAGGGCTGACATAGGGTTGACATAGTGCCTGCTGTAAAATATACAGGGCTGACAGGGTTGACATGGGGCCTACTGTAAAATATATAAAGCTGACGTAGGGTTGACATGGGGCCTACTGTGGAAGACAGAGCTGACATAGGGTTGACATAGGGGCTACTGTAAAATATATAGGGTTTGTATTTATTAGGGATCCCCATTGCCAAGGCAGCAGCTACTCTTCCTGGGGTTTATTATGGATCCCCATTAGTTCCTGCCAAGGCAGCAGCTACTCTTCCTGGGGTTTATTATGGATCCCCATTAGTTCCTGCCAAGGCAGCAGCTACTCTTCCTGGGGTTTAATATGGATCCCCATTAGTTCCTGCCAAGGCAGCAGCTACTCTTCCTGGGGTCCAAACATATTAAGACACCACTTACATTACATATAAAACAAAAGATAAAACAGTACATCATATAACATTATTACACCACTACATATCTACAATACAACATGTATAATACCACCATACAACAATATCACAATGTGTGTGTATGTATGTGTCTGTACCTTGGTGTGTGTGTGTGTCTCTTCACAGTCCCCGCTGTTCCATAAGGTGTATTTTTTATCTGTTTTTTAAATCTGATTCTACTGCTGCATCAGTTACCTGATGTGGAATAGAGTTCCATGTAGTCATGGCTCTATGTAGTACTGTGCGCCTCCCATAGTCTGTTCTGGACTTGGGGACTGTGAAGAGACCTCTGGTGGCATGTCTTGTGGGGTATGTGTGGGTGTCTGAGTATTTTAAACAGACAGCTCGGTACGTTCAGCTTGTCAACACCTCTTACAAAAACAAGTAGTAATGAAGTCAATCTCTCCTCTACTTTGAGCCAGGAGAGATTGACATGTATATAATTAATGTTAGCTCTCCATGTACTTTTAAGGGCCAGCCGTGCTGCCCTGTTCTGAACCAACTGCAATTTTCCCAAGTCCCTCTTTGTGGCACCTGACCACACGACTGAACAGTAGTCAAGATGTGACAAAACTAGGACCTGTAGGACCTGCCTTGTGTTTTTAAGAAGGCAGAGCAGCACTTTATTATGGACAGACTTCTCCCCATCTTACCTACTGTTGCATCAACATGTTTTGACCATAACAGTTTACAATCCAGGGTTACTACAAGCAGTTTATTCACCTCAACTTGCTCAATTTCAAGTTGAGGTATAGGGTTTAGTGAATGATACGTCCCAAATACAATGTTTTTACTTTTGGAAATATTTAGGACTAACTTATTCCTTGCCACCCACTGAAACTAACTGCAGCTATTTGTTAAGTGCTACAGTCATTTCACTAGCTGTAGTAGCTGACGTGTATAGTGTAGAGTCATCAGCATACATAGACACAATGGCTTTACTCAAAGTCAGTGGCATGTCATAAGTAAAGATTGAAAAAAGTAAGGGGCCTAAACAGCTGCCCTGGGGAACTCCTGATTCTAAATGGATTATATTTGAGATGCTTCCATTAAAGAACACCCTCTGTGTTCTGTTAGACAAGTAACTCTTTATCCACAATATAGCAGGGGGTGTAAAGCCATAACACCTACATTTTTCTAGCAGCAGACTATGATCGATAAAGTCAAAAGCTGCACTGAAGTCTAACAAGACAGCCCCCACCATCTTTTATCATCAATTTCTTTCAGCCAATCATCAGTCATTTGTGTAAGTTTTGTGCTTGTTAAATGTCTTTCCCTATTAGCATGCTGAAAGTCTTGTCAATATGTTTTCTGTGAAATAGCATTGTATCTGGTAAAAGACAATTTTTTCCAGATGTTTACTGAGGGTTGGTAACAGGCTGATTGGTCGGCTATTTTAGCCAGTAAAGTGGGCTTTACCATTCTTAGGTAGCGGAATGACTTTAGCTTCCCTCAGGCCTGAGGGCACACACTAGTAGGCTTAAATTGAAGATGTGGCAAATAGGAGTGGCAAGTGTAGTTGGGACAGTGGTCGTTGTGAGTGAATGTATTAATGTCCTCTGTGTTGTGAGTGAATGTATTAATGTCCTCTGTGTTGTTAGTGAATGTAGTAATGTCATCTGTGTTGTTAGTGAATGTATTAATGTCCTCTGTGTTGTTAGTGAATGTATTAATGTCCTCTGTGTTGATAGTGAATGTATTAATGTCCTCTGTGTTGTTAGTGAATGTAGTAATGTCCTCTGTGTTGTTAGTGAATGTATTAATGTCCTCTGTGTTGATAGTGAATGTATTAATGTCCTCTGTGATGTTAGTGAATGTATTAATGTCCTCTGTGTTGTTAGTGAATGTATTAATGTCCTCTGTGTTGTTAGTGAATGTATTAATGTCCTCTGTGTTGATAGTGAATGTATTAATGTCCTCTGTGTTGTTAGTGAATGTATTAATGTCCTCTGTGTTGATAGTGAATGTATTAATGTCCTCTGTGATGTTAGTGAATGTATTAATGTCCTCTGTGTTGTTAGTGAATGTATTAATGTCCTCTGTGTTGATAGTGAATGTATTAATGTCCTCTGTGTTGTTAGTGAATGTATTCATGTCCTCTGTGTTGTTAGTGAATGTATTAATGTCCTCTGTGTTAGTGAATGTATTAATGTCCTC
Organism: Salmo salar; assembly: GCF_965601325.2. Lineage (NCBI taxonomy): Eukaryota > Metazoa > Chordata > Actinopteri > Salmoniformes > Salmonidae > Salmo > Salmo salar. The sequence continues at coordinate 666,855 of NC_138291.1, forward strand.
TGTGTTGATAGTGAATGTATTAATGTCCTCTGTGTTGATAGTGAATGTATTAAATGTCCTCTGTGTTGTTAGTGAATGTATTAATGTCCTCTGTGTTGTTAGTGAATGTATTAATGTCCTCTGTGTTGATAGTGAATGTATTAATGTCCTCTGTGTTGATAGTGAATGTATTAATGTCCTCTGTGTTGATAGTGAATGTATTAAATGTCCTCTGTGTTGTTAGTGAATGTATTAATGTCCTCTGTGTTGTTAGTGAATGTATTAATGTCCTCTGTGTTGTTAGTGAATGTAGTAATGTCCTCTGTGTTGTTAGTGAATGTATTCATGTCCTCTGTGTTGTTAGTGAATGTATTAATGTCCTCTGTGTTGATAGTGAATGTATTCATGTCCTCTGTGTTGATAGTGAATGTATTAATGTCCTCTGTGTTGTTAGTGAATGTATTAATGTCCTCTGTGTTGTTAGTGAATGTATTAATGTCCTCTGTGTTGATAGTGAATGTAGTAATGTCCTCTGTGTTGTTAGTGAATGTATTAATGTCCTCTGTGTTGATAGTGAATGTATTAATGTCCTCTGTGTTGATAGTGAATGTATTAATGTCCTCTGTGTTGATAGTGAATGTATTAATGTCCTCTGTGTTGATAGTGAATGTATTAATGTCCTCTGTGTTGTTAGTGAATGTATTAATGTCCTCTGTGTTGTTAGTGAATGTATTAATGTCCTCTGTGTTGATAGTGAATGTAGTAATGTCCTCTGTGTTGTTAGTGAATGTATTAATGTCCTCTGTGTTGATAGTGAATGTATTAATGTCCTCTGTGTTGATAGTGAATGTATTAATGTCCTCTGTGTTGATAGTGAATGTATTAATGTCCTCTGTGTTGATAGTGAATGTATTAATGTCCTCTGTGTTGTTAGTGAATGTATTAATGTCCTCTGTGTTGTTAGTGAATGTATTAATGTCCTCTGTGTTGTTAGTGAATGTATTCATGTCCTCTGTGTTGTTAGTGAATGTATTAATGTCCTCTGTGTTGATAGTGAATGTATTAATGTCCTCTGTGTTGTTAGTGAATGTGTGAAAGTCCTCTGTGTTGATAGTGAATGTATTAATGTCCTCTGTGTTGTTAGTGAATGTATTAATGTCCTCTGTGTTGTTAGTGAATGTATTAATGTCCTCTGTGTTGTTAGTGAATGTATTAATGTCCTCTGTGTTGTTAGTGAATGTAGTAATGTCCTCTGTGTTGATAGTGAATGTATTAATGTCCTCTGTGTTGTTAGTGAATGTATTAATGTCCTGTGTGTTAGTGAATGTATTAATGTCCTCTGTGTTGATAGTGAATGTATTAATGTCCTCTGTTTTGATAGTGAATGTATTAATGTCCTCTGTGTTGATAGTGAATGTATTAATGTCCTCTGTGTTGTTAGTGAATGTATTCATGTCCTCTGTGTTAGTGAATGTATTAATGTCCTCTGTGTTGATAGTGAATGTATTAATGTCCTCTGTGTTGTTAGTGAATGTATTAATGTCCTCTGTGTTGTGAGTGAATGTATTAATGTCCTCTGTGTTGAGTGAATGTAGTAATATCCTCTGTGTTGTTAGTGAATGTATTAATGTCCTCTGTGTTGTTAGTGAATGTATTAATGTCCTCTGTGTTGTGAGTGAATGTATTAATGTCCTCTGTGTTGTTAGTGAATGTATTAATGTCCTCTGTGTTGTTAGTGAATGTATTAATGTCCTCTGTGTTGATAGTGAATGTATTAATGTCCTCTGTGTTGTTAGTGAATGTATTAATGTCCTCTGTGTTGTTAGTGAATGTATTAATGTCCTCTGTGTTGTGAGTGAATGTATTAATGTCCTCTGTGTTGTTAGTGAATGTATTAATGTCCTCTGTGTTAGTGAATGTATTAATGTCCTCTGTGTTGATAGTGAATGTATTAATGTCCTCTGTGTTGATAGTGAATGTATTAATGTCCTCTGTGTTGATAGTGAATGTATTAATGTCCTCTGTGTTGTTAGTGAATGTATTAATGTCCTCTGTGTTGTTAGTGAATGTAGTAATGTCCTCTGTGTTGTTAGTGAATGTATTCATGTCCTCTGTGTTGTTAGTGAATGTATTAATGTCCTCTGTGTTGATAGTGAATGTATTAATGTCCTCTGTGTTGTTAGTGAATGTATTAATGTCCTCTGTGTTGATAGTGAATGTATTAATGTCCTCTGTGTTGTTAGTGAATGTGTGAAAGTCCTCTGTGTTGTTAGTGAATGTATTAATGTCCTCTGTGTTGTTAGTGAATGTATTAATGTCCTCTGTGTTGATAGTGAATGTATTCATGTCCTCTGTGTTGTTAGTGAATGTATTAATGTCCTCTGTGTTGTTAGTGAATGTATTAATGTCCTCTGTGTTGTTAGTGAATGTATTAATGTCCTCTGTGTTGTTAGTGAATGTATTAATGTCCTCTGTGTTGTTAGTGAATGTATTAATGTCCTCTGTGTTAGTGAATGTATTAATGTCCTCTGTGTTAGTGAATGTATTAATGTCCTCTGTGTTGTTAGTGAATGTAGTAATGTCCTCTGTGTTGATAGTGAATGTATTAATGTCCTCTGTGTTGTTAGTGAATGTATTAATGTCCTCTGTGTTGTTAGTGAATGTATTAATGTCCTCTGTGTTGATAGTGAATGTAGTAATGTCCTCTGTGTTGTTAGTGAATGTATTAATGTCCTCTGTGTTGATAGTGAATGTATTAATGTCCTCTGTGTTGTTAGTGAATGTATTAATGTCCTCTGTGTTGTTAGTGAATGTATTAATGTCCTCTGTGTTGATAGTGAATGTATTAATGTCCTCTGTGTTGATAGTGAATGTAGTAATGTCCTCTGTGTTGTTAGTGAATGTATTAATGTCCTCTGTGTTGATAGTGAATGTATTAATGTCCTCTGTGTTGAGTGAATGTATTAATGTCCTCTGTGATGTTAGTGAATGTATTAATGTCCTCTGTGTTGTTAGTGAATGTTGTAATGTCCTCTGTGTTGTTAGTGAATGTATTAATGTCCTCTGTGTTGTTAATGAATGTATTAATGTCCTCTGTGTTGATAGTGAATGTAGTAATGTCCTCTGTGTTGTTAGTGAATGTATTAATGTCCTCTGTGTTGATAGTGAATGTATTAATGTCCTCTGTGTTAGTGAATGTATTAATGTCCTCTGTATTGTTAGTGAATGTAGTAATGTCCTCTGTGTTGTTAGTGAATGTATTAATGTCCTCTGTGTTGTTAGTGAATGTATTAATGTCCTCTGTGTTGTTAGTGAATGTATTAATGTCCTCTGTGTTGTTAGTGAATGTTGTAATGTCCTCTGTGTTGTTAGTGAATGTATTAATGTCCTCTGTGTTGATAGTGAATGTATTAATGTCCTCTGTGTTGTTAGTGAATGTAGTAATGTCCTCTGTGTTGTTAGTGAATGTATTCATGTCCTCTGTGTTGTTAGTGAATGTATTAATGTCCTCTGTGTTGATAGTGAATGTATTAATGTCCTCTGTGTTGTTAGTGAATGTATTAATGTCCTCTGTGTTGTTAGTGAATGTAGTAATGTCCTCTGTGTTGTTAGTGAATGTATTAATGTCCTCTGTGTTAGTGAATGTATTAATGTCCTCTGTGTTGTTAGTGAATGTATTAATGTCCTCTGTGGTGTGAGTGAATGTATTAATGTCCTCTGTGTTGTTAGTGAATGTATTAATGTCCTCTGTGTTGTTAGTGAATGTATTAATGTCATCTGTGTTGATAGTGAATGTATTAATGTCCTCTGTGTTGTTAGTGAATGTATTAATGTCCTCTGTGTTGTTAGTGAATGTATTAAAGTCCTCTGTGTTGATAGTGAATGTATTAATGTCCTCTGTGTTGTTAGTGAATGTGTGAAAGTCCTCTGTGTTGTTAGTGAATGTATTAATGTCCTCTGTGTTGTTAGTGAATGTATTAATGTCCTCTGTGTTGATAGTGAATGTATTCATGTCCTCTGTGATGTTAGTGAATGTATTAATGTCCTCTGTGTTGTTAGTGAATGTATTAATGTCCTCTGTGTTGATAGTGAATGTATTAATGTCCTCTGTGTTGTTAGTGAATGTATTCATGTCCTCTGTGTTGTTAGTGAATGTATTAATGTCCTCTGTGTTAGTGAATGTATTAATGTCCTCTGTGTTGATAGTGAATGTATTAATGTCCTCTGTGTTGATAGTGAATGTATTAAATGTCCTCTGTGTTGTTAGTGAATGTATTAATGTCCTCTGTGTTGTTAGTGAATGTATTAATGTCCTCTGTGTTGATAGTGAATGTATTAATGTCCTCTGTGTTGATAGTGAATGTATTAAATGTCCTCTGTGTTGTTAGTGAATGTATTAATGTCCTCTGTGTTGTTAGTGAATGTATTAATGTCCTCTGTGTTGTTAGTGAATGTAGTAATGTCCTCTGTGTTGTTAGTGAATGTATTCATGTCCTCTGTGTTGTTAGTGAATGTATTAATGTCCTCTGTGTTGATAGTGAATGTATTCATGTCCTCTGTGTTGATAGTGAATGTATTAATGTCCTCTGTGTTGTTAGTGAATGTATTAATGTCCTCTGTGTTGTTAGTGAATGTATTAATGTCCTCTGTGTTGATAGTGAATGTAGTAATGTCCTCTGTGTTGTTAGTGAATGTATTAATGTCCTCTGTGTTGATAGTGAATGTATTAATGTCCTCTGTGTTGATAGTGAATGTATTAATGTCCTCTGTGTTGATAGTGAATGTATTAATGTCCTCTGTGTTGATAGTGAATGTATTAATGTCCTCTGTGTTGTTAGTGAATGTATTAATGTCCTCTGTGTTGTTAGTGAATGTATTAATGTCCTCTGTGTTGATAGTGAATGTATTAATGTCCTCTGTGTTGATAGTGAATGTATTAATGTCCTCTGTGTTGATAGTGAATGTATTAATGTCCTCTGTGTTGTTAGTGAATGTATTAATGTCCTCTGTGTTGTTAGTGAATGTATTAATGTCCTCTGTGTTGTTAGTGAATGTAGTAATGTCCTCTGTGTTGTTAGTGAATGTATTCATGTCCTCTGTGTTGTTAGTGAATGTATTAATGTCCTCTGTGTTGATAGTGAATGTATTAATGTCCTCTGTGTTGTTAGTGAATGTGTGAAAGTCCTCTGTGTTGATAGTGAATGTATTAATGTCCTCTGTGTTGTTAGTGAATGTATTAATGTCCTCTGTGTTGTTAGTGAATGTATTAATGTCCTCTGTGTTGTTAGTGAATGTATTAATGTCCTCTGTGTTGTTAGTGAATGTAGTAATGTCCTCTGTGTTGATAGTGAATGTATTAATGTCCTCTGTGTTGTTAGTGAATGTATTAATGTCCTGTGTGTTAGTGAATGTATTAATGTCCTCTGTGTTGTTAGTGAATGTATTAATGTCCTCTGTGTTGATAGTGAATGTATTAATGTCCTCTGTGTTGATAGTGAATGTATTAATGTCCTCTGTGTTGTTAGTGAATGTATTAATGTCCTCTGTGTTGTTAGTGAATGTATTAATGTCCTCTGTGTTGATAGTGAATGTAGTAATGTCCTCTGTGTTGTTAGTGAATGTATTAATGTCCTCTGTGTTGATAGTGAATATATTAATGTCCTCTGTGTTGATAGTGAATGTATTAATGTCCTCTGTGTTGATAGTGAATGTATTAATGTCCTCTGTGTTGTTAGTGAATGTATTAATGTCCTCTGTGTTGTTAGTGAATGTATTAATGTCCTCTGTGTTGTTAGTGAATGTAGTAATGTCCTCTGTGTTGTTAGTGAATGTATTCATGTCCTCTGTGTTGTTAGTGAATGTATTAATGTCCTCTGTGTTGATAGTGAATGTATTAATGTCCTCTGTGTTGTTAGTGAATGTGTGAAAGTCCTCTGTGTTGATAGTGAATGTATTAATGTCCTCTGTGTTGTTAGTGAATGTATTAATGTCCTCTGTGTTGTTAGTGAATGTATTAATGTCCTCTGTGTTGTTAGTGAATGTATTAATGTCCTCTGTGTTGTTAGTGAATGTAGTAATGTCCTCTGTGTTGATAGTGAATGTATTAATGTCCTCTGTGTTGTTAGTGAATGTATTAATGTCCTGTGTGTTAGTGAATGTATTAATGTCCTCTGTGTTGATAGTGAATGTATTAATGTCCTCTGTTTTGATAGTGAATGTATTAATGTCCTCTGTGTTGATAGTGAATGTATTAATGTCCTCTGTGTTGTTAGTGAATGTATTCATGTCCTCTGTGTTAGTGAATGTATTAATGTCCTCTGTGTTGATAGTGAATTTATTAATGTCCTCTGTGTTGTTAGTGAATGTATTAATGTCCTCTGTGTTGTGAGTGAATGTATTAATGTCCTCTGTGTTGAGTGAATGTAGTAATGTCCTCTGTGTTGTTAGTGAATGTATTAATGTCCTCTGTGTTGTTAGTGAATGTATTAATGTCCTCTGTGTTGTGAGTGAATGTATTAATGTCCTCTGTGTTGTTAGTGAATGTATTAATGTCCTCTGTGTTGTTAGTGAATGTATTAATGTCCTCTGTGTTGATAGTGAATGTATTAATGTCCTCTGTGTTGTTAGTGAATGTATTAATGTCCTCTGTGTTGTTAGTGAATGGTTTAATGTCCTCTGTGTTGTGAGTGAATGTATTAATGTCCTCTGTGTTGTTAGTGAATGTATTAATGTCCTCTGTGTTAGTGAATGTATTAATGTCCTCTGTGTTGATAGTGAATGTATTAATGTCCTCTGTGTTGATAGTGAATGTATTAATGTCCTCTGTGTTGATAGTGAATGTATTAATGTCCTCTGTGTTGTTAGTGAATGTATTAATGTCCTCTGTGTTGTTAGTGAATGTAGTAATGTCCTCTGTGTTGTTAGTGAATGTATTCATGTCCTCTGTGTTGTTAGTGAATGTATTAATGTCCTCTGTGTTGATAGTGAATGTATTAATGTCCTCTGTGTTGTTAGTGAATGTATTAATGTCCTCTGTGTTGATAGTGAATGTATAAATGTCCTCTGTGTTGATAGTGAATGTATTAATGTCCTCTGTGTTGTTAGTGAATGTATTAATGTCCTCTGTGTTGTTAGTGAATGTATTAATGTCCTCTGTGTTGATAGTGAATGTAGTAATGTCCTCTGTGTTGTTAGTGAATGTATTAATGTCCTCTGTGTTGATAGTGAATATATTAATGTCCTCTGTGTTGATAGTGAATGTATTAATGTCCTCTGTGTTGATAGTGAATGTATTAATGTCCTCTGTGTTGTTAGTGAATGTATTAATGTCCTCTGTGTTGTTAGTGAATGTATTAATGTCCTCTGTGTTGTTAGTGAATGTAGTAATGTCCTCTGTGTTGTTAGTGAATGTATTCATGTCCTCTGTGTTGTTAGTGAATGTATTAATGTCCTCTGTGTTGATAGTGAATGTATTAATGTCCTCTGTGTTGTTAGTGAATGTGTGAAAGTCCTCTGTGTTGATAGTGAATGTATTAATGTCCTCTGTGTTGTTAGTGAATGTATTAATGTCCTCTGTGTTGTTAGTGAATGTATTAATGTCCTCTGTGTTGTTAGTGAATGTATTAATGTCCTCTGTGTTGATAGTGAATGTATTAATGTCCTCTGTGTTGTTAGTGAATGTATTAATGTCCTGTGTGTTAGTGAATGTATTAATGTCGTCTGTGTTGATAGTGAATGTATTAATGTCCTCTGTTTTGATAGTGAATGTATTAATGTCCTCTGTGTTGATAGTGAATGTATTAATGTCCTCTGTGTTGTTAGTGAATGTATTCATGTCCTCTGTGTTAGTGAATGTATTAATGTCCTCTGTGTTGATAGTGAATGTATTAATGTCCTCTGTGTTGTTAGTGAATGTATTAATGTCCTCTGTGTTGTGAGTGAATGTATTAATGTCCTCTGTGTTGTTAGTGAATGTATTAATGTCCTCTGTGTTGTGAGTGAATGTATTAATGTCCTCTGTGTTGTTAGTGAATGTATTAATGTCCTCTGTGTTGTTAGTGAATGTATTAATGTCCTCTGTGTTGATAGTGAATGTATTAATGTCCTCTGTGTTGTTAGTGAATGTATTAATGTCCTCTGTGTTGTTAGTGAATGGTTTAATGTCCTCTGTGTTGTGAGTGAATGTATTAATGTCCTCTGTGTTGTTAGTGAATGTATTAATGTCCTCTGTGTTAGTGAATGTATTAATGTCCTCTGTGTTGATAGTGAATGTATTAATGTCCTCTGTGTTGATAGTGAATGTATTAATGTCCTCTGTGTTGATAGTGAATGTATTAATGTCCTCTGTGTTGTTAGTGAATGTATTAATGTCCTCTGTGTTGTTAGTGAATGTAGTAATGTCCTCTGTGTTGTTAGTGAATGTATTCATGTCCTCTGTGTTGTTAGTGAATGTATTAATGTCCTCTGTGTTGATAGTGAATGTATTAATGTCCTCTGTGTTGTTAGTGAATGTATTAATGTCCTCTGTGTTGATAGTGAATGTATTAATGTCCTCTGTGTTGTTAGTGAATGTGTGAAAGTCCTCTGTGTTGTTAGTGAATGTATTAATGTCCTCTGTGTTGTTAGTGAATGTATTAATGTCCTCTGTGTTGATAGTGAATGTATTCATGTCCTCTGTGTTGTTAGTGAATGTATTAATGTCCTCTGTGTTGTTAGTGAATGTATTAATGTCCTCTGTGTTGTTAGTGAATGTATTAATGTCCTCTGTGTTGTTAGTGAATGTATTAATGTCCTCTGTGTTGTTAGTAAATGTATTAATGTCCTCTGTGTTGTTAGTGAATGTATTAATGTCCTCTGTGTTAGTGAATGTATTAATGTCCTCTGTGTTAGTGAATGTATTAATGTCCTCTGTGTTGTTAGTGAATGTAGTAATGTCCTCTGTGTTGATAGTGAATGTATTAATGTCCTCTGTGTTGTTAGTGAATGTATTAATGTCCTCTGTGTTGTTAGTGAATGTATTAATGTCCTCTGTGTTGATAGTGAATGTAGTAATGTCCTCTGTGTTGTTAGTGAATGTATTAATGTCCTCTGTGTTGATAGTGAATGTATTAATGTCCCCTGTGTTGTTAGTGAATGTATTAATGTCCTCTGTGTTGTTAGTGAATGTATTAATGTCCTCTGTGTTGATAGTGAATGTATTAATGTCCTCTGTGTTGATAGTGAATGTAGTAATGTCCTCTGTGTTGTTAGTGAATGTATTAATGTCCTCTGTGTTGATAGTGAATGTATTAATGTCCTCTGTGTTGTTAGTGAATGTTGTAATGTCCTCTGTGTTGTTAGTGAATGTATTAATGTCCTCTGTGTTGTTAGTGAATGTATTAATGTCCTCTGTGTTGATAGTGAATGTAGTAATGTCCTCTGTGTTGTTAGTGAATGTATTAATGTCCTCTGTGTTGATAGTGAATGTATTAATGTCCTCTGTGTTAGTGAATGTATTAATGTCCTCTGTGTTGTTAGTGAATGTAGTAATGTCCTCTGTGTTGTTAGTGAATGTATTAATGTCCTCTGTGTTGTTAGTGAATGTATTAATGTCCTCTGTGTTGTTAGTGAATGTATTAATGTCCTCTGTGTTGTTAGTGAATGTTGTAATGTCCTCTGTGTTGTTAGTGAATGTATTAATGTCCTCTGTGTTGATAGTGAATGTATTAATGTCCTCTGTGTTGTTAGTGAATGTAGTAATGTCCTCTGTGTTGTTAGTGAATGTATTCATGTCCTCTGTGTTGTTAGTGAATGTATTAATGTCCTCTGTGTTGATAGTGAATGTATTAATGTCCTCTGTGTTGTTAGTGAATGTATTAATGTCCTCTGTGTTGTTAGTGAATGTAGTAATGTCCTCTGTGTTGTTAGTGAATGTATTAATGTCCTCTGTGTTAGTGAATGTATTAATGTCCTCTGTGTTGTTAGTGAATGTATTAATGTCCTCTGTGTTGTGAGTGAATGTATTAATGTCCTCTGTGTTGTGAGTGAATGTAGTAATGTCCTCTGTGTTGTTAGTGAATGTATTAATGTCCTCTGTGTTGTTAGTGAATGTATTAATGTCCTCTGTGTTGTTAGTGAATGTATTAATGTCATCTGTGTTGATAGTGAATGTATTCATGTCCTCTGTGTTGTTAGTGAATGTATTAATGTCCTCTGTGTTGTTAGTGAATGTATTAATGTCCTCTGTGTTGTTAGTGAATGTATTAATGTCCTCTGTGTTGTTAGTGAATGTATTAATGTCCTCTGTGTTGTTAGTAAATGTATTAATGTCCTCTGTGTTGTTAGTGAATGTATTAATGTCCTCTGTGTTAGTGAATGTATTAATGTCCTCTGTGTTAGTGAATGTATTAATGTCCTCTGTGTTGTTAGTGAATGTAGTAATGTCCTCTGTGTTGATAGTGAATGTATTAATGTCCTCTGTGTTGTTAGTGAATGTATTAATGTCCTCTGTGTTGTTAGTGAATGTATTAATGTCCTCTGTGTTGATAGTGAATGTAGTAATGTCCTCTGTGTTGTTAGTGAATGTATTAATGTCCTCTGTGTTGATAGTGAATGTATTAATGTCCTCTGTGTTGTTAGTGAATGTATTAATGTCCTCTGTGTTGTTAGTGAATGTATTAATGTCCTCTGTGTTGATAGTGAATGTATTAATGTCCTCTGTGTTGATAGTGAATGTAGTAATGTCCTCTGTGTTGTTAGTGAATGTATTAATGTCCTCTGTGTTGATAGTGAATGTATTAATGTCCTCTGTGTTGTTAGTGAATGTTGTAATGTCCTCTGTGTTGTTAGTGAATGTATTAATGTCCTCTGTGTTGTTAGTGAATGTATTAATGTCCTCTGTGTTGATAGTGAATGTAGTAATGTCCTCTGTGTTGTTAGTGAATGTATTAATGTCCTCTGTGTTGATAGTGAATGTATTAATGTCCTCTGTGTTAGTGAATGTATTAATGTCCTCTGTGTTGTTAGTGAATGTAGTAATGTCCTCTGTGTTGTTAGTGAATGTATTAATGTCCTCTGTGTTGTTAGTGAATGTATTAATGTCCTCTGTGTTGTTAGTGAATGTATTAATGTACTCTGTGTTGTTAGTGAATGTTGTAATGTCCTCTGTGTTGTTAGTGAATGTATTAATGTCCTCTGTGTTGATAGTGAATGTATTAATGTCCTCTGTGTTGTTAGTGAATGTAGTAATGTCCTCTGTGTTGTTAGTGAATGTATTCATGTCCTCTGTGTTGTTAGTGAATGTATTAATGTCCTCTGTGTTGATAGTGAATGTATTAATGTCCTCTGTGTTGTTAGTGAATGTATTAATGTCCTCTGTGTTGTTAGTGAATGTAGTAATGTCCTCTGTGTTGTTAGTGAATGTATTAATGTCCTCTGTGTTAGTGAATGTATTAATGTCCTCTGTGTTGTTAGTGAATGTATTAATGTCCTCTGTGTTGTGAGTGAATGTATTAATGTCCTCTGTGTTGTGAGTGAATGTAGTAATGTCCTCTGTGTTGTTAGTGAATGTATTAATGTCCTCTGTGTTGTTAGTGAATGTATTAATGTCCTCTGTGTTGTTAGTGAATGTATTAATGTCATCTGTGTTGATAGTGAATGTATTAATGTCCTCTGTGTTGTTAGTGAATGTATTAATGTCCTCTGTGTTGTTAGTGAATGTATTAATGTCCTCTGTGTTGATAGTGAATGTATTAATGTCCTCTGTGTTGTTAGTGAATGTGTGAAAGTCCTCTGTGTTGTTAGTGAATGTATTAATGTCCTCTGTGTTGTTAGTGAATGTATTAATGTCCTCTGTGTTGATAGTGAATGTATTCATGTCCTCTGTGTTGTTAGTGAATGTATTCATGTCCTCTGTGTTGTTAGTGAATGTATTAATGTCCTCTGTGTTGTTAGTGAATGTATTAATGTCCTCTGTGTTGTTAGTGAATGTATTAATGTCCTCTGTGTTGTTAGTGAATGTATTAATGTCCTCTGTGTTGTTAGTGAATGTATTAATGTCCTCTGTGTTGTTAGTGAATGTATTAATGTCCTCTGTGTTAGTGAATGTATTAATGTCCTCTGTGTTGTTAGTGAATGTAGTAATGTCCTCTGTGTTGATAGTGAATGTATTAATGTCCTCTGTGTTGTTAGTGAATGTATTAATGTCCTCTGTGTTGTTAGTGAATGTATTAATGTCCTCTGTGTTGATAGTGAATGTAGTAATGTCCTCTGTGTTGTTAGTGAATGTATTAATGTCCTCTGTGTTGATAGTGAATGTATTAATGTCCTCTGTGTTGTTAGTGAATGTATTAATGTCCTCTGTGTTGTTAGTGAATGTATTAATGTCCTCTGTGTTGATAGTGAATGTATTAATGTCCTCTGTGTTGATAGTGAATGTAGTAATGTCCTCTGTGTTGTTAGTGAATGTATTAATGTCCTCTGTGTTGATAGTGAATGTATTAATGTCCTCTGTGTTGAGTGAATGTATTAATGTCCTCTGTGATGTTAGTGAATGTATTAATGTCCTCTGTGTTGTTAGTGAATGTTGTAATGTCCTCTGTGTTGTTAGTGAATGTATTAATGTCCTCTGTGTTGTTAGTGAATGTATTAATGTCCTCTGTGTTGATAGTGAATGTAGTAATGTCCTCTGTGTTGTTAGTGAATGTATTAATGTCCTCTGTGTTGATAGTGAATGTATTAATGTCCTCTGTGTTAGTGAATGTATTAATGTCCTCTGTGTTGTTAGTGAATGTAGTAATGTCCTCTGTGTTGTTAGTGAATGTATTAATGTCCTCTGTGTTGTTAGTGAATGTATTAATGTCCTCTGTGTTGTTAGTGAATGTATTAATGTCCTCTGTGTTGTTAGTGAATGTTGTAATGTCCTCTGTGTTGTTAGTGAATGTATTAATGTCCTCTGTGTTGTTAGTGAATGTATTAATGTCCTCTGTGTTGATAGTGAATGTATTAATGTCCTCTGTGTTGTTAGTGAATGTAGTAATGTCCTCTGTGTTGTTAGTGAATGTATTCATGTCCTCTGTGTTGTTAGTGAATGTATTAATGTCCTCTGTGTTGATAGTGAATATATTAATGTCCTCTGTGTTGTTAGTGAATGTATTAATGTCCTCTTTTTTGTTAGTGAATGTAGTAATGTCCTCTGTGTTGTTAGTGAATGTATTAATGTCCTCTGTGTTAGTGAATGTATTAATGTCCTCTGTGTTGTTAGTGAATGTATTAATGTCCTCTGTGTTGTGAGTGAATGTATTAATGTCCTCTGTGTTGTGAGTGAATGTAGTAATGTCCTCTGTGTTGTTAGTGAATGTATTAATGTCCTCTGTGTTGTTAGTGAATGTATTAATGTCCTCTGTGTTGTTAGTGAATGTATTAATGTCCTCTGTGTTGATAGTGAATGTATTAATGTCCTCTGTGTTGTTAGTGAATGTATTAATGTCCTCTGTGTTGTTAGTGAATGTATTAATGTCCTCTGTGTTGTGAGTGAATGTGTTAATGTCCTCTGTGTTGTTAGTGTATGTAACATGATGGACTGACTGGTTTAAATGTCATGTGACAATGTATGTGTATGTGATTATTTTAATGAAGGTGATGCCAAAGAAACATTTCCATCCTGGATGGACAATAAAGTTTTATTCTATTCTATATCATCTGCTATTATCCTCAGTAATTTTCCATCCAGATTGTCAGACCCCGATGCCTTGTCATTGTTGATAGACAACAATAATTGTTTTCACCTCTTCCACACTGACTTTACAGAATTCAAAAGTACAATTCTTGTCTTTCATAATTTGGTCCCATATACTTGGATGTGTAGTGTCAGCGTTTGTTGCTGGCATGTCATCCCCAAGTTTGCTTATCTTGCCAATGAAAAAGTAATTAAAGTAGTTTGCAATATCAGTGGGCTTTGTGATAAATGGGCATCTGATTCAATGAATGATGGAGCTGAGTTTGAGATGCTCCAAAGCTTTTGACTGTCATTCTGTATATCATTTATTTAAGTTTCATAGTATAGGTTTTTTATTTTTATTTATTTAGTTTAGTCACATGATTTGTTAATTTGCCGTTCGTTTTGTCTCATCCCTCTCCACCATACAATTGATCAATTCCTCATCAATCCACGGGGATTTAACAGTTTTCACAGTCATTTTCTTAATGGGTGCTTATTAGTAACTGAAATAAGAAATTTCATAAATATGTCAAGTGCAGCGTCTGGTTGCTCCTCATTACACACCACAGACCAACAGATATTCTTTACATCATCAACATATGAATCGCTACAAAACTTATTGTATGACCTCTACACTATATTAGGCCCAGCCTTTGGAACTTTGGTTTTCCTAGATATGGCTACTATATTGTGATCACTACATTATGGATTTGGATACTGCTTTAAAGCACATTTCTGCAGCATTAGTAAAGATGTGATCAATACATGTTGATGATTTTATTCCTGTGCTGTTTGTAACTACCCTGGTAGGTTGACTGATAACCTGAACCAGGTTGCAGGCACTGGTTACAGTTTGAAGTTTTCTTGAGTGGGCAGCTTGATGAGAGCCAGTCAATATTTAAATTACCCAGAAAATATTATTCTCTGTTGAAATCACATACAGTGGTTCTTCCTTTAAAATTTTGAGCTTATGCCGCGACGGTTAGTGGTAGATGGTGGCATTCTGTCATTGCACAAGGGGGAGTTAGAACGCTGATCTAAACAACTAAACGTTAGAACGCTGATCTATCGGTAATCTAAACAACAACAAATTGACAAGCTTTTCGTAAATTAATGGAGCCGTTTTCAGTCTGAGAGTCTCTCCTCCCTGGCAATAGAGTCCTGCATCAGGTAACAACAACAGAAACTGTCAGTGGTCCTGGAGTTAAGAGAAAACTTGGATAAATACAATGGGGGAATTTATTATTGTGCATAGAGTCACAATCCACCAGGCACACCTGTGAGCTCTGGAACTCCAGCTCCTGTTTGTGAACTCTGCAAACAATGTGTCCTTGATGGGCTGGAAGCCACCACCCTTGATGGGCTGGAAGCCACCACCCTTGATGGGCTGGAAGCCACCACCCTTGATGGGCTGGAAGCCACCACCCTTGATGGGCTGGAAGCCACCACCCTTGATGGGCTGGAAGCCACCACCCTTGATGGGCTGGAAGCCACCACCCTTGATGGGCTGGAAGCCACCACCCTTGATGGGCTGGAAGCCACCACCCTTGATGGGCTGGAAGCCACCACCCTTGATGGGCTATCAGCAGGACAATAGTCCTCTTGCCGAGTTCAAATCAAAGTTTATTTGTCACGTGCGCTGAATACAACAGGTGTAGACCTTACAGTGAAATGCTGAATACAACAGGTGTAGTAGACCTCACAGTGAAATGCTGAATACTACAGGTGTAGTAGACCTCACAGTGAAATGCTGAATACAACAGGTGTAGACCTTACAGTGAAATGCTGAATACAACAGGTGTAGTAGACCTCACAGTGAAATGCTGAATACAACAGGTGTAGTAGACCTTACAGTGAAATGCTGAATACAACAGGTGTAGTAGACCTCACAGTGAAATGCTGAATACAACAGGTGTAGTAGACCTTACAGTGAAATGCTGAATACAACAGGTGTAGACCTCACAGTGAAATGCTGAATACAACAGGTGTAGGTAGACCTCACAGTGAAATGCTGAATACAACAGGTGTAGTAGACCTCACAGTGAAATGCTGAATACAACAGGTGTAGACCTTACAGTGAAATGCTGAGTACAACAGCTGTAGTAGACCTCACAGTGAAATGCTGAATACAACAGCTGTAGTAGACCTCACAGTGAAATGCTGAATACAACAGGTGTAGACCTTACAGTGAAATGCTGAATACAACAGGTGTAGTAGACCTCACAGTGAAATGCTGAATACAACAGGTGTAGTAGACCTTACAGTGAAATGCTGAATACAACAGGTGTAGTAGACCTTACAGTGAAATGCTGAATACAACAGGTGTAGACCTTACAGTGAAATGCTGAATACAACAGGTGTAGTAGACCTTACAGTGAAATGCTTACTTACAGGCTCTAACCAATAGTGCAAAAAAGGTATTAGGTGAACAAGAGGTAAGTAAAGAAATAAAACAACAGTAAAAAGACAGACTATAAAAGTAGCGAGGCTACATACAGACACCGGTTAGTCAGGCTGATTGAGGTAGTATGTACATGTAGATATGGTTAAAGTGACTATGCATATATGATGAACAGAGAGGAGCAGTAGCGTAAAAGAGGGGTTGGTGGGTGGCGGGTGGTGGGACCCAATGCAGATAGCCCAGTTAGCCAATGTGCGGGAGCACTGGTTGGTCGGCCCAATTGAGGTAGTATGTACATGAATGTATAGTTAAAGTGACTATGCATATATGATAAACAGAGAGTAGCAGCAGCGTAAAAAGAGGGTTTGGGGGGGCACACAATGCAAATAGTCTGGGTAGCCATTTGATTACCTGTTCAGGAGTCTTATGGCTTGGCGGTAAAAACTGTTGAGAAGCCTTTTTGTCCTAGACTTGGCTCTCCGGGTACCACTTGCCATGCGGTAGTAGAGAGAACAGTCTATGACTGGGGTGACTGGGCCGTACGCACTACCCTCTGTAGTGCCTTGCGGTCAGAGGCCGTGCAATTGCCGTACCAGGCAGTGATGCAACCAGTCAGGATGCTCTCGATGTTGCAGCTGTAGAACCTTTTGAGGATCTCAGGACCCATGCCAAATCTTTTTAGTTTTCTGAGGGAGAATAGGCTTTGTTGTGCCCACTTCACGACTGTCTTGGTGTGTTTGGACCATTCTAGTTTGTTGTTGATGTGGACACCAAGGAACTTGAAGCTGTCAACCTGCTCCACTACAGCCCCGTCGATGAGAATTGGGGCGTGCTCGGTCCTCCTTTTCCTGTAGTCCACAATAATCTCCTTAGTCTTGGTTGTTATTCTGGCACAACCCGGCCAGGTCTCTGACTTCCTACCTATAGGCTATCTCATTGTTGTCGGTGATCAAGTTTGCAGACGACACTGTTGTGTCGTCTGCAAACTTAATGATGGTGTTGGAGTTGTGCTTGGCCATGCAGTCGTGGGTGAACAGGGAGTACAGGAGGGGACTGAGCACGCACCTCTGGAGAGCTCCAGTGTTGAGGATCAGCGTGGCGGATGTGTTGCTACCTACCCTCACCACCTGGGGGCGGCCCGTCAGGAAGTCCAGGATCCAGTTGCAGAGGGAGGTGTTTTGTCCCAGGGTCCTTAGCTTATTAATGAGCTTTGAGGGTACTATGGTGTTGAACGCTGAGCTGTAGTCAATGAACAGCATTCTCACATAAGTGTTCCTTTTGTCCAGGTGGGAAAGGGCAGTGTGGAGTGCAATAGAGATTGCATCATCTGTGGATCTGTTTGGGCGGTTTGGTATGCAAATTGGAGTGGGTCTAGGGCTTCTGGGATAATGGTGTTGATGTGAACCATGACCAGCCTTTCAAACACTTCATGGCTACGGACGTGAGTGCTACGGGTCTGTAGTCATTTAGGCAGGTTACCTTAGTGCTCTTGGGCACAGGGACTATGGTGGTCTGCTTAAAACATGTTGATATTACAGACTGGGTCAGGGACATGTTGAAAATGTCAGTGAAGACACCTGCCAGTTGGTCAGCACAGTTTAGGGACTTTAAATGTACAGTATTAATGGATGTTTGCGAGGCAAATAAATATCACTGAATGACAGAGCATGGGTCTTTATAAATCAATCAGATTTTTATGTGGAAATGTAAAGATTATTTTGCTCTTTACTCTGTCACTTAGTAGCCTAGGCCTACTCCCGACCAGTCACATTGTACAGCGCCATATTTCCCCTAACGGAAACCCCTAATTAAATCACTTTAGCCGTGATTGTAAAATGTGTTTGTTTTATAACTAAAATGCTTGACTGTATTTAAAGACATGGATGACTTGTATGCTGTGTGATGACATGCACAAATGAATGAGTGATTGATTGATGTACTGTATATTTAAGTAGGCCTTTATGCCAATAAGTAAGTTACACTAAAACAGCAGTAACACTAACTACCATTAATGGCAACAATGCCTGACACTTAAATAACAAGCTGTGCTGCTGTACGATGCAACTTTTAAAGGAAGAACCACTGTACATTATCAAGCATTTCAGATGTATTATCCAGATACTGACTGTATCTAATTGCAGTCGCTGTACTCATAATATACAGGAGAACGATCGCCTTATGGCGAGGATAGCTGTGTTGCAAGCCCAGCTTCAGACGCAATCGTTAGGCAAGGGTAATTTAAGTGTAGGAAAAGGATGAAACAGCGTCTGTGCCACCAATAAGTACAGATAGTAGTATAAATCCCATCGCACAGTCCCCGCAGCCGGACAACTTAACAATATGCAGCATTCAAATACGTGCCATTATTTATTGAGTGCTTGCCATCTCCTGAATGATTCCTCTTTTCCAAGCCTCATTCTAACGCTCCCACCCTGGTGTGAATGGAAAGTCCAAGCCTCATTCTAACGCTCCCACCCTGGGGCGAATGGAAAGTCCAAACCTCATTCTAACGCTCCCACCCTGGGGCGAATGGAAAGTCCAAACCTCATTCTAACGCTCCCACCCTGGGGCGAATGGAAAGTCTTATATATTGCCTTCAGAAAGTATTCACGTCGCTTGACTTTTTACATTTTCTTGTGTTACAACCTTAATTTAAAATAGATTGAATTTAGATTTCTTGTTACCGGCCTAAACACAATACCCCCATAATGTCAAAGTGTAATTTTTTACAAAATATAAAGAAGTTAAACGCTGCCATGGAGACAAGTGTTTTAATACTATATCTCTTGGTACATTCATGTATATAGTCATGGCCTCTAAAACTTCAAGCTGCGTACTGGACCGTATTCCAACTAAACTACTGAAAGAGCTGCTTCCTGTGCTTGGTCCTCCTATATTGAACATAATAAATGGCTCTCCACATCCACCGGATGTGTACCAAGCTCACTAAAAGTGGCAGTAATAAAGCTTCTCTTGGAAAAGCCAAACCTTGACCCAGAAAAAAAAGCTGATGCGCAGCAACTCACTGCCTTCCTGAAGACAAACAATGCATACTTAACGCTTCAGTCTGGTTTTAGACACCTGGCCGTGCTGCTGATCCCGTTCCAACTGTTCTGCCTGCAGCTATGGAACCCTGATCTGTTCACCGGACGTGCTACCTGTCCCAGACCTGCTGTCCCAGACCTGCTGGAACCCTGACCTGTTCACCGGACGTGCTACCTGTCCCAGACCTGCTGTCGAAGACCTGCTGGAACCCTGACCTGTTCACCGGACGTGCTACCTGTCCCAGACCTGCTGTCCCAGACCTGCTGGAACCCTGACCTGTTCACCGGACGTGCTACCTGTCCCAGACCTGCTGTCCCAGACCTGCTGGAACCCTGACCTATACACCATACTTAACGATTCCGTCTGGTTTTAGACTCCATCATAGCACTGAGACTGCACTCGTGAAAATGGTAAATTATCTTTTAATTGCATCAGACCAAGGTTCTGCATCTGTCCTCGTGCTCCTAGACCATCGATCCCCACTTTTTTGGGGGGGAGAGATTGGAAACCCTAATTGGTCGCTGAATTGTAAGGAACACCCCTCACCTCATTGTCTAGGTCCTAATTGAACAAATATAAATATTCCAAAAATGCATCCTGTTTGCAACAAGGCACTAAAGTATTCATCATCTGAAGACACATGATAAACTATAGCTATATGAAGGGGTTGATGACGTCATTTCCTGTCACAGCTTGTGGACTTGTTAACGTGCTGCTGGGCGTTTTGTTGCTAGCCTTATTTTGCTACCTGACAACTTTACGGTTTTTATTTTTCCCCCTTGCTCAACTATTATATTTCAACTTTTTCTGGACGTGGTTCGTCAGGGCCTCCACCAGCCGAAGCTAATTAGTAACATTAACATGATGCCTTCTAATTGAAGTCGCTGTACTCATAATATACAGGAGAACAATCGCCTTATGGCGATGATAGCTGTGCTGCAAGCCCAGCTTCAGATGCAATCGTTAGGCAAGGGTCATTTAAGTGTAGGAAAAGGATGAAACAGCGTCTGTGCCACCAGTAAGTACAGATAGTAACGTTAGTATAAACCCCCTCGCACGGTCCCCGCAGCCGGACAACTTTCTCATGGCTTCTGGAAGGAAATGCTGTAGGAATGCTCAACCGGTGCCGCTCATTCAGCCGACAGAAACTTTGAACCGGTTCACCCCATTAAGCAACGGGTCGGAGTCAGAGGCCGAGACCTTCTCCGTTCTCTCCTCCTCCCGTTACGGGGTCTGAGGCCGAGCCTTCTCTGGTCTCTCCTCCTCCCGTTACGGGGTCAGAGGCCGAGCCTTCTCTGGTCTCTCCTCCTCCCGTTACGGGGTCAGAGGCCGAGCCTTCTCTGGTCTCTACTCCTCCCGTTACGGGGTCTGAGCCTTCTCTGGTCTCTACTCCTCCCGTTACGGGGTCTGAGCCTTCTCTGGTCTCTCATCCTCCCATTACGGGGTCTGAGACACCGAAGCCTCCCACCATTAGCTCTGACAAAGAGAAAACCCTAGTCATTGGCAACTCCCTTACCCACAGTATTAGAATTAAAATGAATCATCCAGCGATCATACACTGTTTACCAGGGGGCAGGGCTACCGACGTTAAGGCTAATCTGAAGATGGTGCTGGCTAAGGCTAAAACTGGCGAGTGTAGAGAGTATAGAGATATTGTTATCCACGTCGGCACCAACGATGTTAGGATGAAACAGTCAGAGGTCACCAAGCGCAACATAGCTTTAGTGTGTAAATCAGTTGGTAAGATGTGTCGGCATCGAGTAATTGTCTCTGGCCCCCTCCCAGTTAGGGGGAGTGATGGGCTGTACAGCAGAGTCTCACAACTCAATGAAAACTGTTTTCTACACTTCCCAAAAGATAGAATTTCTAGATAATTGTCCATCTTTCTGGGACTCACCCACAAAAAAGACCAAGCCTGGCCTGTTGAGGAGTGACGGACTCCATCCTAGCTGGAGGGGTGCTCTCATCTTATCTATGAACATAGACAGGTCTCTAACTCCTCTAGCTCCACAATGAGATAGGGTGCAGGCCAGGCAGCAGGCTGTTAGCCAGCCTGCCAGCTTAGTGGAGTCTGCCACTAGCACAGTCAGTGTTGTCAGCTCAGCTATCCCCATTGAGACCGTGTCTGTGCCTGAACTAGGTTGGGCAAAACTAAACATGGCGGTGTTCGCCTTAGCAATCTCACTGGAATAAAGACCTCCTCCATTCCTGTCATTATTGAAAGAGATTGTGATATCTCACATCTCAAAATAGGGCTAATTAATGTTAGACCCTCACTTCCAAGGCAGTTATAGTCAATGAACTAATCACTGATCATAATATTGATGTGACTGGCCTGACTGAAACATGGCTTAAGCCTGATGAATTTATTGTGGTAAGAGACCTCACCTCCTGGTTACACTAGTGACCATATCACCGCGCATCCCGCAAAGGCAGAGGTGTTGCTAACATTTACGATAGCAAATGTAAATTTACAAAAATAAACGACTGCATTTTCATATTTTGAGCTGGAAGTCATGGAATCTATGCAGCCTACTCAATCACTTTTTATAGCTACTGTTTACATGCCTCCTGGGCCATGTACAGCGTTCCTCACCGAGTTCCCTGAATTCCTATCGGACCTTGTAGTCATGGCAGATAATATTCACATTTTTGGTGACTTTAATATTCACATGGAAAAGTCCACAGACCCACTCCAAAAGGCTTTCATAGCCATCATCGACTCAGTGGGTTTTGTCCAACATGTCTCCGGACCTACTCACTGCCACAGTCATACTCTGGACCTAGTTTTGTCCCGTGGAATAAATGTTGTGGATCTCAATGTTCTTCCTCATAATCCTGGACTATCGGACCATCATTTTATTACATTTGCAATTCCAACAAATAATCTGCTTAGACCCCAACCAAGGATCATCAAAAGCCGTGCTATAAATTCTCGGACAACCCGAAGATTCCTAGATGCCCTTCCAGACTCCCTCCACCAACGCAAGGACGTCAGAGGACAAAAATCAGTTAACCACCTAACTGAGGAACTCAATTTAACCTTGCACAATACCCTAGATGCAGTCATACCCCTAAAAACAAAAAAACATTTGTCATAAGAAACTAGCTCCCTGGTATACGGAAAATACCCAAGCTCTGAAGCAAGCTTCCAGAAAATTGGAACGGAAATGGCGCTACACCAAACTGGAAGTCTTCCGACTAGCTTGGAAAGACAGTACCGTGCAGTATCGAAGAGCCCTCACTGCTGCTCGATCATCCTATTTTTCCAACTTAATTGAGGAGAATAAGAACAATCCAAAATTTATTTTTGATACTGTCGCAAAGTTAACTAAAAAGCAACATTTCCCAAGAGAGGATGGCTTTCACTTCAGCAGTGATAAATTCATGAACTTCTTTGACAAAAAGATCATGATCATTAGAAAGCAAATTACGGACTCCTTTTTAAATCTTTTTTTAAATCTGCGTATTCCTCCAAAGCTCCGTTGTCCTGAGTCTGCACAACTCTGCCAGGACCTAGGATCAAGGGAGATACTCAAGTTTTTTAAATATTATATCCCTTGACACATTGATGAAAAAACAAATAGCCTCTAAACCTTCAAGCTGCATACTGGACCATATTCCAACTAAACTACTGAAAGACTGCTTCCTGTGCTTGGCCCGCCTATGATGAACATATTAAACGGCTCTCTATCCACCGGATGTGTACCAAACTCACTAAAAGTGGCAGTAGTAAAGCCTCTCTTGAAAAAGCCAAACCTTGACCCAGAAAATATAAAAAAACTATCGGCCTATATCGAATCTCCCATTCCTCTCAAACAATTTTGAAAAAGCTGTTGCGCAGCAACTCACTGCCTTCCTGAAGACAAACAATGTATACGAAACGCTTCAGTCTGGTTTTAGACCCCAGCATAGCACCGAGACTTCTGAAGGTGGTAAATTACCTTTTAATGGCATCAGGTCTAGGAGCATCTGTCCTCGTGCTCCTAGACCTTAGTGCTGCTTTTGATACCATCGATCACCACATTCTTTTGGAGAGATTGGAAACCCAAATTGGTCTACATGGACAAGTTCTTCCCTGGTTTAGATCTTATCTGTCGGGAAAGATATCAGCTTGTCTCTGTAGATGGTTTGTCCTCTGACAAATCCACGGTACATTTCGGTGTTCCTCAAGGCTCTGTTTTAGGACCACTATTGTTTTCACTATATATTTTACCTCTTGGTGATGTCATTTCGGAAACAATGTTAACTTTCATTGCTATGCGGACGACACATAGGTGTACATTTCGATGAAACATGGTGAAACCCCAAAATTGCCCTCCCTGGAAGCCTGTGTTTCAGACATAAGGAAGTGGATGGCGGCAAATGTTCTACTTTTAAACTCGGACAAAACAGAGATGCTAGTTCTAGGTCCTAAGACACAAAGAGATCCTCTGTTGAATCTGACAATTAATCTTTATGGTTGTACAGTCGTCTCAAATAAAACTGTGAAGGTTCTCGGCGTTACTCTGGACCCTGATCTCTCTTTTGACGAACATATCAAGACTGTTTCAAGGACAGCTTTTTTCCATCTACATAACATTGCAAAAATCTGAAACTTTCTGTCCAAAAATTATGCAGAAAAATGTATCAATGATTTTGTCACTTCTAGATTAGACTACTGGATAAAGCACTAAATAAACTTCAGTTAGTGCTAAACACGGCTGCTAGAATCTTGACTAGAACCCAAAAATGTGATCATATTACTCCAGTGCTAGCCTCTCTACACTGGCTTCCTGTTAAGGCAAGGGCTGATTTCAAGGTTTTACTGCTAACCTACAAAGCATTACATGGACTTGCTCCTACCTATCTTTCTGATTTGGTCCTGCCATACATACCAACACGTACTCTACAGTCACAAGACGCAGGCCTCCTTATTGTCCCTAGAATTTCTAAGCAAACAGCTGGAGGCAGGGCTATCTCCTATAGAGCTACATTTTTATGGAATGGTCTGCCTATCCATGTGAGAGACAGACTCGGTCTCGACCTTTAAGTCTTTATTGAAGACTCATCTCTTCAGTAGATCCTATGATTGAGTGTAGTCTGGCCCAGGAGTGTGAAGGTGAACGGAAAGGTACTGGAGCAACGAACCGCCCTTGCTGTCGTTGCCTGGCTGGTTCCCCTCTCTCCACTGAGATTCTCTGCCTCTAACCCTATTACACGGGCTGAGTCACTGGCTTACTGGTGTTCTTCCATGCCGTCCTTAGGAGGGGTGCGCCACTTGAGTGGGTTGAGTAACTGACGTGATCTTCCTGTCCGGGTTTGGCTCCCCCCCTTGGGTTCGTGCCGTGGGGGAGATCTTTGTGGGCTATACTCGGTCTTGTTTCAGAGTAGTAACTTGGTGGCTGAAGGTATCCCTCTAGTGGTGTGGGGCTGTGCTTTGGCAAAGTGGGTGGGGTTATATCCGGCCTGTTTGGCCCTGTCCGGGGGTATCATCGGACGGGACCACAGTGTCTCCCAATCCCTCCTGTCTCATGCTCCAGTATTTATGCTGCAATAGTTTGTGTCGGGGGGCTAGGGTCAGTCTGTTATATCTGGAGTATTTATCCTGTCTTATCCGGTGTCCTGTGTGAATTTAAGTATGCTCTCTCTAATTCTCTCTTTCTTTCTCTCTCTCGGAGGACCTGAGCCCTAGGACCATGCCTCAGGACTACCTGGCATGATGACTCCTTGCTGTCCCCAGTCCACCTGGCCGTGCTGCTGCTCCAGTTTCAACTGTTCAGCCTGCGGCTATGGAACTCTGACCTGTTCACCGGACGTGCTACCTGTCCCAGACCTGCTGTTTTCAACTCACTAGAGACAGCAGGAGCGGTAGAGATACTCTCAATGATCGGCTATGAAAAAGCCGACTGACATTTACTCCTGAGGTGCTGACCTGTTGCACCCTCTACAACCACTGTGATTATTATTTGAGCCTGCTGGTCATCTATGAACATGTTCTGCTTATAATCTCCACCCAGCACAGCCAGAAGAGGACTGGCCACCCCTCATAGCCTGGTTCCTCTCTAGGTTTCTTCCTAGGTTCTGGCCTTTCTAGGGAGTTTTTCCTAGCCACCGTGCTTCTATTCCTGCATTACTTGCTGTTTGAGGTTTTAGGCTGGGTTTCTGTACAACACTTTGTGTCATCAGCTGATGTAAGAACGGCTTAATAAATACATTTGATTGATAAATTGATATCCCAGTCTGTGTGTTTAAAAACAATCCTGATGCATGGATTCTGATTGGTCAGACCAGCGTTGAATAGACCTTAGCATGGGTACTTCCTGTTTGAGGTTCTGCCTATAAGAAGGCAGGAGCAGAATGGAGTCGTGATCTGATTTCCCAAAGGGAGGGTGGGGTCGTGCCTTGTAGCCATCCCGGAAGGGGGAGGAACAATGGTTGAGAGTTTTTGAAGCACGAATACTACAGGCAATGTGTTAATAGAATTTCGGTAGAGTTTTCCTCAGATTTGCTTTATTTAAAGTTCCCAGCTACAATATTTGTGGCCTCAGGATATGTGGTTTCTAGTTAACACAAAGTCCAGTGTAGTTCCTTGAGGGCCGCTGTGGTATCGGCTTGAGGGGGGAATATACACGGCTGTGACTATAACCGAAGAGAATTCTCTTTGGAGGTAATACGGTTGGCATTTGATTGTGAGCGATTCTAGGTCCGGTGAACAAAAGGACTTGAGTTCCTATACATTACGACAATCACACCATGAGTAGTTAACCATGAAACATACACCTTTCTTCTTCCTGGAGAGTTCTTTATTGCTGTCTGCGCAATGTACTGAGAACCCAGCTGGCTGTATGGATGGAGACAGTATATCCGGAGAGAGCCATGATTCCGTGAAACAGAGTATGTTACAGTCCCTGATGTCTCTTCGGAAGGAGATCCTCGCCCTGAGTTCGTCTACTTTATTGTCCAGAGACTGAACATTAGCGAGTAATATACTCGGAAGTGGTGGATGGTGTGCACACCTAATGAGTCGGACTAGAAGTCCACTCCAAAAACCTCTTCTCCGCCGGTGTGATCTTGGAGCAGCCTCTGGGATAAGTTACATTGCCTTGGGGGGGTATCAACAATTCGGTCGTATTTCTGGTCAGAATGCTAGTGAATTACCATCGCTCTGATATCCAAAACTTATTTCTGGTTGAATGTAATAATGGAAAAAATGTTCTGGGCCAATAATGTAAGACATAACACACAAAAATAAAAAAAATACTGCAAAGTTGCTTTGGAGCCAGAAGCAGAGCGGCCATGTCTGTCTGCGCCATCTTAGAGACACACACACACACAGACACATGCATACTGTACACACACACTATAACATACGAACTATACACACGTACACATGGATTTTGTGTTGTAGAGTAACACTTAATGTGTTGTGAAATCGGTTTTGAAATGTATTGTTGTTTTTAAAATTGTATACGACTATCTTAATTTTGCAGGATCCCAGGAAGAGTAGCTGCTGCCTTGGCAGGAACTAATGGGGATCCATAATAAATACAATACAAGTACCTTGGGAGGGCAGATGAGTTTGATAGGGTTTGAGAATGTGTTCACCAACTCTTTATGTCCCTCCGGTTGGAACTGGAAAAAAATGGGAGGACATTATGCTCAAATTAACAAAACCACAACTCGGTGTTGTCTTGCAAAAAAATGTATGCAATATTTTCCCATATCGTTATTTAACATAGAAAGGTTAGTCCCAACTGCTAACCCAAACCCCTAAATCCTAACCCCTTAACCCCTAACTCACCATGTTGTTCCATTGTTCCTTGGCCGGCTCCTAACCTAAACCCTTTAACCTAACCTTAACCCCTAACTC
Source organism: Salmo salar (assembly GCF_965601325.2). Taxonomy (NCBI): domain Eukaryota; kingdom Metazoa; phylum Chordata; class Actinopteri; order Salmoniformes; family Salmonidae; genus Salmo; species Salmo salar. The sequence goes on from NC_138291.1 coordinate 693,828, forward strand.
ACCATGTTGTTCCATTGTTCCTTGGCCAGCTCCTAACCTTAACCCTTTAACCTTTACCCCTAACTCACCATGTTGTTCCATTGTTCCTTGGCCAGCTCCTAACCTAAACCCTTTAACCTAACCTTAACCCCTAACTCACCATGTTGTTCCATTGTTCCTTGGCCAGCTCCTAACCTTAACCCTTTAACCTTAACCCCTAACTCACCATGTTGTTTCATTGTTCCTGGGCCAGCTCCTAACCTTAACCCTTTAACCTTTACCCCTAACTCACCATGTTGTTCCATTGTTCCTTGGCCAGCTCCTAACCTTAACCCTTTAACCTTTACCCCTAACTCACCATGTTGTTTCATTGTTCCTGGGCCAGCTCCTAACCTTAACCCTTTAACCTTTACCCCTAACTCACCATGTTGTTCCATAAACCCTTGGCCAGCTCCTCGTGGCCCTTCACTCTGAAGTGGAAACAGTCTGCGGTGAAAAAGCTGAGATCTATTTTTCCATCCTAAAGTGAAAATCAATAACAGACTTTCATTAATTTATCAAGGGTGCTATGCTAAAACATATATATTTTTAAGTGATTCGGTTATTTAGTAAAATCATAGATCATAGATTGCAGATCGACTTGATTTATTGAATACTGTGTAAATCTTGGTTGGTTGGGCGTGTTGTAGGAAGGGGTTAGAGGTTAGAGGTTAGAGGGTAGGGGTTAGGGGGTAGGGGTTAGGGGGTAGGGAACAAACAGGCAGCCTCGGTTGGAGGGTAGGTAGGGTTTAGGGAACGAATAGGCAGTCTGTTGTAGTGTAGGTAGGGGTTAGGGGTTAGGGGTTAGGGAACGAATAGGCAGTCTGTTGTAGTGTAGGTAGGGGTTAGGGGTTAGGGGTTAGGGAACTAATAGGCAGTCTGTTGTAGTGTAGGTAGGGGTTAGGGAACTAATAGGCAGTCTGTTGTAGTGTAGGTAGGGGTTAGGGGGTAGGGGTTAGGGAACTAATAGGCAGTCTGTTGTAGTGTAGGTAGGGGTTAGGGAACTAATAGGCAGTCTGTTGTAGTGTAGGTAGGGGTTAGGGGTTAGGGAACTAATAGGCAGTCTGTTGTAGTGTAGGTAGGGGTTAGGGGGTAGGGGTTAGGGAAGTAATAGGCAGTCTGTTGTAGTGTAGGTAGGGGTTAGGGGGTAGGGGTTAGGGAACTAATAGGCAGTCTGTTGTAGTGTAGGTAGGGGTTAGGGAACTAATAGGCAGTCTGTTGTAGTGTAGGTAGGGGTTAGGGGTTAGGGGTTAGGGAACTAATAGGCAGTCTGTTGTAGTGTAGGTAGGGGTTAGGGAACTAATAGGCAGTCTGTTGTAGTGTAGGTAGGGGTTAGGGGTTAGGGAACTAATAGGCAGTCTGTTGTAGTGTAGGTAGGGGTTAGGGAACTAATAGGCAGTCTGTTGTAGTGTAGGTAGGGGTTAGGGGGTAGGGGTTAGGGAACTAATAGGCAGTCTGTTGTAGTGTAGGTAGGGGTTAGGGGGTAGGGGTTAGGGAACTAATAGGCAGTCTGTTGTAGTGTAGGTAGGGGTTAGGGGGTAGGGGTTAGGGAACTAATAGGCAGTCTGTTGTAGTGTAGGTAGGGGTTAGGGAACTAATAGGCAGTCTGTTGTAGTGTAGGTAGGGGTTAGGGGTTAGGGAACTAATAGGCAGTCTGTTGTAGTGTAGGTAGGGGTTAGGGAACTAATAGGCAGTCTGTTGTAGTGTAGGTAGGGGTTAGGGGGTAGGGGTTAGGGAACTAATAGGCAGTCTGTTGTGGTGTAGGTAGGGGTTAGGGAACTAATAGGCAGTCTGTTGTAGTGTAGGTAGGGGTTAGGGGGTAGGGGTTAGGGAACTAATAGGCAGTCTGTTGTGGTGTAGGTGTTAGGGAACAAAACAGGTAGTCTTGGTGGTTGGGAATGTTGTAGGTAGGGCTTAGGGGGTAGGGGTTAGGGGTTAGGGAACTAATAGGCAGTCTGTTGTAGTGTAGGTAGGGGTTAGGGGGTAGGGGTTAGGGAACTAATAGGCAGTCTGTTGTAGTGTAGGTAGGGCTTAGGGGGTAGGGGTTAGGGGTTAGGGGGTAGGGGTTAGGGGTTAGGGAACGAGCAGTTAGTCTTGGTGTTTGGGCCTGTTGTAGGTAGGGGTTGGAGGTTAGGGTTTAGGGGGTAAGGGTTAGGGGTTAGGAAACAAACCTTTTTTCTTAATGGTTGGGGTGTTATAGATAGGGGTTAGAGGTAAGGAAATGAAATGAAAACCAGTAGTCATGGTGGTTGCGCGTGTTGTAGGTAAGGGTTAGAGGTTAGGGTTTAGGGGTTAAGACTCCACTCACACAAGTCATAGACTGTTCTCTCTGCTACCTCACGGCAAGCTGTACCGGAGCGCCAAGTCTAGGTCCAAAAGGCTCCTTAACATTTAATGGGTTATGTAAAAAGTCTAATAAACCCATGTAATATAGCCTACACCTTCACAATAAATCCATTATTTATTTTAGACAGGTTTAAAGAAACATGATATGAAGAAAATGTAGTCTATTTCAGAAGAACAGAATAGCATCCTCTGAGTTGTCCTGATGTTAAGGTCCTGATGTGGTTATGCCATATGGCTGTGTTCTACAGATTTGCTCAGAATTCCATGGCATTATTTTATAGTATGAGGAATATAATTGAACAAAGCTGAATAAAATAGAAAGGATGTTTTCTCCAAAGGATTTGAGGGAGCGCCCTCATGTGGCCATTCTGTGTAGAGCGGTCAAAAAGGACACAGGTACTCCTATATGCTTCATGTAGAGTTACTTACAGGGCATTCAGAAAGTATTCAGAAACCTCCCCTTGTTCTACATTTTGTTACATTACAGCCTTATTCTAAAATTGATTAAATAAAAACCTTTCCTCATCAATCTATAGACAATACCCCGTAATGACAAAGCCAAAACAGGTTTTTAGAAATAAACATTTAAAAAAAAAAATAAATACCTTATTTACATTGGTATTCAGAGCCTTTACTATGAGACTAGAAACGGAGCTCAGGTGCATCCTTTAACATGTCTCACTGTTGACAGTGCATGTCAGAGAAAAAACAAGCCATGAGGTCGAAGGAATTGTCCGTAGAGCTCAGAGACAGGCTTGTGTTGAGGCACAGATCTGTGGAAGGGTACCAAAACATTGATGGTCCCCAAGAACACAGTGGCCTCCATCATTCTTAAATGGAAGAAGTTTGGAACCACCAAGACTCTTCCTAGAGCCAAACTGAGCCATCGGAGGAGAAGGGCCTGGGTCAGGGAGGTGACCAAGAACCCGATGGTCACTCTGACAGAGCTCCAGAGTTCCTCTGTAGAGATGGGAGAACCTTCCAGAAGGACAACCATCTCTGCAGCACTCCACCAATCAGGCCATTATGGTAGAGTGGCCAGACGGAAGCAACTCCTCAGTAAAAGGCACATGACAGCCCGCTTGGAGTTTGCCAAAAGGCACTTAAAGGATTCTCAGACCATGAGAAACAAGATTTTCTCGTCTGATGAAACCAAGATTGAACTCTTTGGCCTGAAGGAACAAACGATTAGTCTGGTTTAGCTTGTTGTAGGTAGAGGTTAGGGGTTAGGGGTTAGTGAACAAACGATAAGTCTGGTTTAGCTTGTTGTAGGTAGAGGTTAGGGGTTAGAGGTTAGGGGTTAGTGAACAAACAATTAGTCTGGTTTAGCTTGTTGTAGGTAGAGGTTAGGGGTTAGGGGTTAGGGGTTAGAGAACGAACAGTTAGTCTTGGTGGTTCGGTGTGTTGTAGGTAGGGGTTAGGGGTTAGAGAACAATCAGTTAGTCTTGGTGATTGGGCGTATTGTAGGTAGGGGTTAGGGGTTAGAGAACAAACAGTTAGTCTTGGTGGTTCGGTGTGTTGTAGGTAGAGGTTAGGGGTTAGGGGTTAGGGGTTAGAGAACGAACAGTTAGTCTTGGTGATTGGGCGTATTGTAGGTAGGGGTTAGGGGTTAGGGGTTAGGGGTTAGGGGTTAGAGAACGAACAGTTAGTCTTGGTGGTTCGGTGTGTTGTAGGTAGGGGTTAGGGGTTAGAGAATGAACAGTTAGTCTTGGTGATTGGGCGTATTGTAGGTAGGGGTTAGGGGTTAGGGGTTAGAGAACGAACAGTTAGTCTTGGTGATTGGGCGTATTGTAGGTAGGGGTTAGGGGTTAGGGGTTAGGAAATGACAACAGGTCATCTTGGTGGTTGGGAGCGTTATAGGTAGGGGTTAGAGGTTAGAGGTTCATGGGTAGGGAACGAACAGGCAATCTTGGTGGCTGGATGTTTTGAAGATAGGGCTGCAGAACCACAGCAAAGTCCTCTTTGAAGAAGCGGTCGCTTTCCAGAAGCTTCTCCAGCCTCCACTGGAAACACAATGGGAGATAGGTATCAATACAGTATCATTTCAAGGGTACTCAGTGGAAGATAGGGAAGTGTACACACAAGTTGCATGCTGGGATAGAGCAGGGGTGGGCACCAATCAGGCCCTTGAGGACCGGAGTTGCCCACCCCTGGGATAGAGGGTTGTATCAACACGCACCTGAAATTCAAAGTTGAGTTCTATAAGTTCCTTCAGGTCAGTAGAGTTATCCTCTGGTAACACCAAGCAGGAGCAGAACCTCCTTGGTAGAGATGACAACATTTCAGTAATTTAACCCCAACCCCTAACATCTAACCCTAGTTCCTTCAGGTCAGTAGAGTTATCCTCTGGTAACACCAAGCAGGAGCAGAACCTCCTTGGTAGAGATTACAACATTTCAGTAATTTAACCCCAACCCCTAACAGATGTCAGTAGAGTTATCCTCTGGTACCACCAAACCCTAGTTCCTTCAGGTCAGTAGAGTTATCCTCTGGTACCACCAAACCCTAGTTCCTTCAGGTCAGTAGAGTTATCCTCTGGTACCACCAAACCCTAGTTCCTTCAGGTCAGTAGAGTTATCCTCTGGTACCACCAAACCCTAGTTCCTTCAGGTCAGTAGAGTTATCCTCTGGTACCACCAAACCCTAGTTCCTTCAGGTCAGTAGAGTTATCCTCTGGTAACACCAAACCCTAGTTCCTTCAGGTCAGTAGAGTTATCCTCTGGTACCACCAAACCCTAGTTCATTCAGGTCAGTAGAGTTATCCTCTGGTACCACCAAACCCTAGTTCCTTCAGGTCAGTAGAGTTATCCTCTGGTAACACCAAACCCTAGTTCCTTCAGGTCAGTAGAGTTATCCTCTGGTAACACCAAGCGGGAGCAGAACCTCCGTGGTAGAAATTACAACATTTAAAGACACTTGAGTGGAATTGTATCAAGGTTAGGGAGAGCAGTCCTACTTTTGGAGCTCACAGCCGATGGAGGGCCTCTGAACTTCTCTGAGAGCCTCCATGGGTAGGATCTGCACAATGTTCACGATCATCCTAGGGACCTGAGTGGGAGAGAGAGAGAGAAAGAAAGAAAGAACGAGAACAAGAGGGGGAAGAGAGAGAGGGGAAGTGAGAGAGAGGGGAAGAGAGAGAGAGGGGAAGAGAGAGAGGAGAAGAGAGAGTGGGGGAGAGAGGGAGAAGAGAGAGAGGGAGAAGAGAGAGAGGGAGAAGAGAGAGAGGGGGAGAAGAGAGCGAGGGGGAGAAGAAAGAGAGAAGAGAGAAAAGAGAGAGAAGAGGGAAAGAGAGAAGAGGGAGAGAGAAGGGAGAGAAGAGGGAGAGAGAAGAGAGAGAAGAGGGAAAGAGAGAAGAGGGAGAGAGAAGAGAGAGAAGAGGGAGAGAGAAGAGAGAGAGAGGAGGGAGAGAGAGAGAGGGAGAGGGAGAGAGAGAGGGAGAGAGAAGAGGGAGAGAGAAGAGAGAGAAGAGGGAAAGAGAGAAGAGGGAGAGAGAAGAGAGAGAGAAGTGAGGGGGGAGAAAAGAGACGGAAAGAGAAATCAGTGAAGAATAAAGGACCACAATATTAGTCATCATAGAATCCCCTTCAGTGCATAATAAAATGTTACAAAATAACTTGACTATACCTCGTTCATCATCGTGTCAAGCATCTCTGTCATGTAGTAGATGAAGTTGTCCGCTGAGAAGAGAGTCTGTGGAATATTAATAACCAATAGTTAAACAGTATCAGTCTTACAGCAGCTAGAACAGCACTGCTCTATTTCTCTGTTTAATATACACCGATTATTACTCTGTCAGATAATCTGGTGAGTTTAGGTAACAGATAATCTGGTGAGTTTAGGTAACAGATAATCTGCTGAGTTTAGGTAACAGATAATCTGCTGAGTTTAGGTAACAGATAATCTGCTGAGTTTAGGTAACAGATAATCTGGTGAGTTTAGGTAACAGATATTCTGGTGAGTTTAGGTAACAGATAATCTGCTGAGTTTAGGTAACAGATAATCTGCTGAGTTTAGGTAACAAATAATCTGGTGAGTTTAGGTAACAGATAATCTGGTGAGTTTAGGTAACAGATAATCTGCTGAGTTTAGGTAACAGATAATCTGCTGAGTTTAGGTAACAGATAATCTGCCGAGTTTAGGTAACAGATAATCTGGTGAGTTTAGGTAACAGATAATCTGGTGAGTTTAGGTAACAGATAATCTGGTGAGTTTAGATAACAGATAATCTGCTGACTTTAGGTAACAGATAATCTGCTGAGTTTAGGTAACAGATAATCTGGTGAGTTTAGGTAACAGATAATCTGGTGAGTTTAGGTAACAGATAATCTGGCGAGTTTAGGTAACAGATAATCTGCTGAGTTTAGGTAACAGATAATCTGGCGAGTTTAGGTAACAGATAATCTGGCGAGTTTAGGTAACAGATAATCTGGCGAGTTTAGGTAACAGATAATCTGGCGAGTTTAGGTAACAGATAGTCTGGCGAGTTTAGGTAACAGAAAATCTGGCGAGTTTAGGTAACAGATAATCTGGCGAGTTTAGGTAACAGATAATCTGGCGAGTTTAGGTAACAGATAATCTGGTGAGTTTAGGTAACAGATAATCTGGTGAGTTTAGGTAACAGATAATCTGGTGAGTTTAGGTAACAGATAATCTGGTGAGTTTAGATAACAGATCATCTGGTGAGTTTAGATAACAGATATTCTAGTTATTTGAGTTAACAAACATTGCAATGTATCTAAAGTAGGGCAGAAAGACTAAATGGGCAGGAGTGACTGCATCTACTGGGCAGGGGTGACTGCATCTACTGGGCAGGGGTGACTGTATCTACTGGGCAGGGGTGACTACATCTACTGGGCAGGGGTGACTGCATCTACTGGGCAGGGGTGACTGCATCTACTGGGCAGGAGTGACTGCATCTACTGGGCAGGGGTGACTGCATCTACTGGGCAGGAGTGACTGCATCTACTGGGCAGGGGTGACTGCATCTACTGGGCAGGAGTGACTGCATCTACTGGGCAGGGGTGACTGCATCTACTGGGCAGGAGTGACTGCATCTACTGGGCAGGGGTGACTGCATCTACTGGGCAGGGGTGACTGCATCTACTGGGCAGGAGTGACTGCATCTACTGGGCAGGAGTGACTGCATCTACTGGGCAGGGGTGACTGCATCTACTGGGCAGGAGTGACTGCATCTACTGGGCAGGAGTGACTGCATCTACTGGGCAGGAGTGACTGCATCTACTGGGCAGGAGTGACTGCATCTACTGGGCAGGAGTGACTGCATCTACTGGGCAGGGGTGACTGCATCTACTGGGCAGGAGTGACTGCATCTACTGGGCAGGGGTGACTGCATCTACTGGGCAGGAGTGACTGCATCTACTGGGCAGGGGTGACTGCATCTACTGGGCAGGGGTGACTGCATCTACTGGGCAGGAGTGACTGCATCTACTGGGCAGGAGTGACTGCATCTACTGGGCAGGGGTGACTGCATCTACTGGGCAGGAGTGACTGCATCTACTGGGCAGGAGTGACTGCATCTACTGGGCAGGAGTGACTGCATCTACTGGGCAGGAGTGACTGCATCTACTGGGCAGGAGTGACTGCATCTACTGGGCAGGGGTGACTGCATCTACTGGGCAGGAGTGACTGCATCTACTGGGCAGGAGTGACTGTATCTACTGGGCAGGGGTGACTGCATCTACTGGGCAGGAGTGACTGCATCTACTGGGCAGGAGTGACTGCATCTACTGGACAGGAGTGACTGCATCTACTGGGCAGGGGTGACTGCATCTACTGGGCAGGGGTGACTGCATCTACTGGACAGGGGTGACTGCATCTACTGGACAGGAGTGACTGCATCTACTGGGCAGGAGTGACTGCATCTACTGGGCAGGAGTGACTGCATCTACTGGGCAGGAGTGACTGTATCTACTGGGCAGGAGTGACTGTATCTACTGGACAGGAGTGACTGCATCTACTGGGCAGGAGTGACTACATCTACTGGGCAGGAGTGACTGTATCTACTGGGCAGGAGTGACTGCATCTACTGGGCAGGAGTGACTGCATCTACTGGGCAGGAGTGACTGCATCTACTGGGCAGGAGTGACTGTATCTACTGGGCAGGGGTGACTGCATCTACTGGGCAGGGGTGACTGTATCTACTGGGCAGGGGTGACTGTATCTACTGGGCAGGGGTGACTGTATCTACTGGGCAGGAGTGACTGCATCTACTGGGCAGGAGTGACTGCATCTACTGGGCAGGAGTGACTGCATCTACTGGGCAGGGGTGACTGCATCTACTGGGCAGGGGTGACTGTATCTACTGGGCAGGAGTGACTGCATCTACTGGGCAGGAGTGACTGCATCTACTGGGAAGGAGTGACTGCATCTACTGGGCAGGAGTGACTGCATCTACTGGGCAGGAGTGACTGCATCTACTGGGCAGGAGTGACTGTATCTACTGGGCAGGAGTGACTGTATCTACTGGGCAGGGGTGACTGCATCTACTGGGCAGGGGTGACTGTATCTACTGGGCAGGGGTGACTGTATCTACTGGGCAGGGGTGACTGTATCTACTGGGCAGAGGTGACTCTATCTACTGGGCAGGAGTGACTGTATCTACTGGGCAGGAGTGACTGCATCTACTGGGCAGGAGTGACTGCATCTACTGGGCAGGAGTGACTGCATCTACTGGGCAGGGGTGACTGCATCTACTGGGCAGGGGTGACAGTATCTACTGGGCAGGGGTGACTGTATCTACTGGGCAGGGGTGACTGTATCTACTGGGCAGGAGTGACTGCATCTACTGGGCAGGAGTGACTGCATCTACTGGGCAGGAGTGACTGCATCTACTGGGCAGGAGTGACTGCATCTACTGGGCAGGAGTGACTGCATCTACTGGGCAGGAGTGACTGCATCTACTGGGCAGGAGTGACTGCATCTACTGGGCAGGAGTGACTGCATCTACTGGGCAGGAGTGACTGCATCTACTGGGCAGGGGTGACTGCATCTACTGGGCAGGGGTGACTGCATCTACTGGGCAGGGGTGACTGCATCTACTGGGCAGGGGTGACTGTATCTACTGGGCAGGAGTGACTGTATCTACTGGGCAGGAGTGACTGCATCTACTGGGCAGGAGTGACTGCATCTACTGGGCAGGAGTGACTGCATCTACTGGGCAGGGGTGACTGCATCTACTGGGCAGGGGTGACAGTATCTACTGGGCAGGGGTGACTGTATCTACTGGGCAGGGGTGACTGTATCTACTGGGCAGGAGTGACTGCATCTACTGGGCAGGAGTGACTGCATCTACTGGGCAGGAGTGACTGCATCTACTGGGCAGGAGTGACTGCATCTACTGGGCAGGGGTGACTGTATCTACTGGGCAGGGGTGACTGCATCTACTGGGCAGGAGTGACTGCATCTACTGGGCAGGAGTGACTGTATCTACTGGGCAGGAGTGACTGCATCTACTGGGCAGGAGTGACTGCATCTACTGGGCAGGAGTGACTGCATCTACTGGGCAGGGGTGACTGCATCTACTGGGCAGGGGTGACTGCATCTACTGGGCAGGAGTGACTGCATCTACTGGGCAGGAGTGACTGCATCTACTGGGCAGGAGTGACTGCATCTACTGGGCAGGGGTGACTGCATCTACTGGGCAGGGGTGACTGCATCTACTGGGCAGGGGTGACTGCATCTACTGGGCAGGGGTGACTGTATGTACTGGGCAGGAGTGACTGTATCTACTGGGCAGGAGTGACTGCATCTACTGGGCAGGAGTGACTGCATCTACTGGGCAGGAGTGACTGCATCTACTGGGCAGGGGTGACTGCATCTACTGGGCAGGGGTGACAGTATCTACTGGGCAGGGGTGACTGTATCTACTGGGCAGGGGTGACTGCATCTACTGGGCAGGAGTGACTGCATCTACTGGGCAGGAGTGACTGCATCTACTGGGCAGGGGTGACTGCATCTACTGGGCAGGGGTGACTGTATCTACTGGGCAGGAGTGACTGCATCTACTGGGCAGGAGTGACTGCATCTACTGGGAAGGAGTGACTGCATCTACTGGGCAGGAGTGACTGCATCTACTGGGCAGGAGTGACTGCATCTACTGGGCAGGAGTGACTGTATCTACTGGGCAGGAGTGACTGTATCTACTGGGCAGGGGTGACTGCATCTACTGGGCAGGGGTGACTGTATCTACTGGGCAGGGGTGACTGTATCTACTGGGCAGGGGTGACTGTATCTACTGGGCAGAGGTGACTCTATCTACTGGGCAGGAGTGACTGTATCTACTGGGCAGGAGTGACTGCATCTACTGGGCAGGAGTGACTGCATCTACTGGGCAGGAGTGACTGCATCTACTGGGCAGGGGTGACTGCATCTACTGGGCAGGGGTGACAGTATCTACTGGGCAGGGGTGACTGTATCTACTGGGCAGGGGTGACTGTATCTACTGGGCAGGAGTGACTGCATCTACTGGGCAGGAGTGACTGCATCTACTGGGCAGGAGTGACTGCATCTACTGGGCAGGAGTGACTGCATCTACTGGGCAGGAGTGACTGCATCTACTGGGCAGGAGTGACTGCATCTACTGGGCAGGAGTGACTGCATCTACTGGGCAGGAGTGACTGCATCTACTGGGCAGGAGTGACTGCATCTACTGGGCAGGAGTGACTGCATCTACTGGGCAGGGGTGACTGCATCTACTGGGCAGGGGTGACTGCATCTACTGGGCAGGGGTGACTGCATCTACTGGGCAGGGGTGACTGTATCTACTGGGCAGGAGTGACTGTATCTACTGGGCAGGAGTGACTGCATCTACTGGGCAGGAGTGACTGCATCTACTGGGCAGGAGTGACTGCATCTACTGGGCAGGGGTGACTGCATCTACTGGGCAGGGGTGACAGTATCTACTGGGCAGGGGTGACTGTATCTACTGGGCAGGGGTGACTGTATCTACTGGGCAGGAGTGACTGCATCTACTGGGCAGGAGTGACTGCATCTACTGGGCAGGAGTGACTGCATCTACTGGGCAGGAGTGACTGCATCTACTGGGCAGGGGTGACTGTATCTACTGGGCAGGGGTGACTGCATCTACTGGGCAGGAGTGACTGCATCTACTGGGCAGGAGTGACTGTATCTACTGGGCAGGAGTGACTGCATCTACTGGGCAGGAGTGACTGCATCTACTGGGCAGGAGTGACTGCATCTACTGGGCAGGGGTGACTGCATCTACTGGGCAGGGGTGACTGCATCTACTGGGCAGGAGTGACTGCATCTACTGGGCAGGAGTGACTGCATCTACTGGGCAGGAGTGACTGCATCTACTGGGCAGGGGTGACTGCATCTACTGGGCAGGGGTGACTGCATCTACTGGGCAGGGGTGACTGCATCTACTGGGCAGGGGTGACTGTATGTACTGGGCAGGAGTGACTGTATCTACTGGGCAGGAGTGACTGCATCTACTGGGCAGGAGTGACTGCATCTACTGGGCAGGAGTGACTGCATCTACTGGGCAGGGGTGACTGCATCTACTGGGCAGGGGTGACAGTATCTACTGGGCAGGGGTGACTGTATCTACTGGGCAGGGGTGACTGTATCTACTGGGCAGGAGTGACTGTCCTAACTGGGCAGGAGTGACTGCATCTACTGGGCAGGAGTGACTGCATCTACTGGGCAGGGGTGACTGCATCTACTGGGCAGGGGTGACTGTATCTACTGGGCAGGGGTGACTGCATCTACTGGGCAGGAGTGACTGCATCTACTGGGCAGGAGTGACTGCATCTACTGGGCAGGAGTGACTGCATCTACTGGGCAGGAGTGACTGCATCTACTGGGCAGGAGTGACTGCATCTACTGGGCAGGAGTGACTGCATCTACTGGGCAGGAGTGACTGCATCTACTGGGCAGGAGTGACTGCATCTACTGGGCAGGGGTGACTGCATCTACTGGGCAGGGGTGACTGCATCTACTGGGCAGGGGTGACTGCATCTACTGGGCAGGGGTGACTGTATCTACTGGGCAGGAGTGACTGTATCTACTGGGCAGGAGTGACTGCATCTACTGGGCAGGAGTGACTGCATCTACTGGGCAGGGGTGACTGCATCTACTGGGCAGGGGTGACTGTATCTACTGGGCAGGAGTGACTGTATCTACTGGGCAGGGGTGACTGCATCTACTGGGCAGGGGTGACTGTATCTACTGGACAGGAGTGACTGCATCTACTGGGCAGGAGTGACTGCATCTACTGGGCAGGAGTGACTGCATCTACTGGGCAGGAGTGACTGCATCTACTGGGCAGGAGTGACTGCATCTACTGGGCAGGAGTGACTGCATCTACTGGGCAGGAGTGACTGCATCTACTGGGCAGGGGTGACTGCATCTACTGGGCAGGGGTGACTCCATCTACTGGGCAGGAGTGACTGTATCTACTGGGCAGGGGTGACTGCATCTACTGGGCAGGAGTGACTGCATCTACTGGGCAGGAGTGACTGCATCTACTGGACAGGAGTGACTGCATCTACTGGGCAGGGGTGACTGCATCTACTGGGCAGGGGTGACTGCATCTACTGGACAGGGGTGACTGCATCTACTGGACAAAAGTGACTGCATCTACTGGGCAGGAGTGACTGCATCTACTGGGCAGGAGTGACTGCATCTACTGGGCAGGAGTGACTGTATCTACTGGGCAGGAGTGACTGTATCTACTGGGCAGGAGTGACTGTATCTACTGGACAGGAGTGACTGCATCTACTGGGCAGGAGTGACTGCATCTACTGGGCAGGAGTGACTGCATCTACTGGGCAGGAGTGACTGCATCTACTGGGCAGGAGTGACTGCATCTACTGGGCAGGAGTGACTGCATCTACTGGGCAGGAGTGACTGCATCTACTGGGCAGGAGTGACTGCATCTACTGGGCAGGGGTGACTGCATCTACTGGGCAGGGGTGACTGCATCTACTGGGCAGGGGTGACTGCATCTACTGGGCAGGGGTGACTGTATCTACTGGGCAGGAGTGACTGTATCTACTGGGCAGGAGTGACTGCATCTACTGGGCAGGAGTGACTGCATCTACTGGGCAGGGGTGACTGCATCTACTGGGCAGGGGTGACTGTATCTACTGGGCAGGAGTGACTGTATCTACTGGGCAGGGGTGACTGCATCTACTGGGCAGGGGTGACTGTATCTACTGGACAGGAGTGACTGCATCTACTGGGCAGGAGTGACTGCATCTACTGGGCAGGAGTGACTGCATCTACTGGGCAGGAGTGACTGCATCTACTGGGCAGGAGTGACTGCATCTACTGGGCAGGAGTGACTGCATCTACTGGGCAGGAGTGACTGCATCTACTGGGCAGGGGTGACTGCATCTACTGGGCAGGGGTGACTCCATCTACTGGGCAGGAGTGACTGTATCTACTGGGCAGGGGTGACTGCATCTACTGGGCAGGAGTGACTGCATCTACTGGGCAGGAGTGACTGCATCTACTGGACAGGAGTGACTGCATCTACTGGGCAGGGGTGACTGCATCTACTGGGCAGGGGTGACTGCATCTACTGGACAGGGGTGACTGCATCTACTGGACAAAAGTGACTGCATCTACTGGGCAGGAGTGACTGCATCTACTGGGCAGGAGTGACTGCATCTACTGGGCAGGAGTGACTGTATCTACTGGGCAGGAGTGACTGTATCTACTGGACAGGAGTGACTGCATCTACTGGGCAGGAGTGACTACATCTACTGGGCAGGAGTGACTGTATCTACTGGGCAGGAGTGACTGCATCTACTGGGCAGGGGTGACTGCATCTACTGGGCAGGGGTGACTGCATCTACTGGGCAGGGGTGACTGCATCTACTGGGCAGGGGTGACTGTATCTACTGGGCAGGAGTGACTGTATCTACTGGGCAGGAGTGACTGCATCTACTGGGCAGGAGTGACTGCATCTACTGGGCAGGGGTGACTGCATCTACTGGGCAGGGGTGACTGTATCTACTGGGCAGGAGTGACTGTATCTACTGGGCAGGGGTGACTGCATCTACTGGGCAGGGGTGACTGTATCTACTGGACAGGAGTGACTGCATCTACTGGGCAGGAGTGACTGCATCTACTGGGCAGGAGTGACTGCATCTACTGGGCAGGAGTGACTGCATCTACTGGGCAGGAGTGACTGCATCTACTGGGCAGGAGTGACTGCATCTACTGGGCAGGAGTGACTGCATCTACTGGGCAGGGGTGACTGCATCTACTGGGCAGGGGTGACTCCATCTACTGGGCAGGAGTGACTGTATCTACTGGGCAGGGGTGACTGCATCTACTGGGCAGGAGTGACTGCATCTACTGGGCAGGAGTGACTGCATCTACTGGACAGGAGTGACTGCATCTACTGGGCAGGGGTGACTGCATCTACTGGGCAGGGGTGACTGCATCTACTGGACAGGGGTGACTGCATCTACTGGACAAAAGTGACTGCATCTACTGGGCAGGAGTGACTGTATCTACTGGGCAGGAGTGACTGCATCTACTGGGCAGGAGTGACTGTATCTACTGGGCAGGAGTGACTGTATCTACTGGACAGGAGTGACTGCATCTACTGGGCAGGAGTGACTACATCTACTGGGCAGGAGTGACTGTATCTACTGGGCAGGAGTGACTGCATCTACTGGCAGGAGTGACTGCATCTACTGGGCAGGAGTGACTGTATCTACTGGGCAGGAGTGACTGTATCTACTGGGCAGGGGTGACTGCATCTACTGGGCAGGGGTGACTGTATCTACTGGGCAGGGGTGACTGTATCTACTGGGCAGGGGTGACTGTATCTACTGGGCAGGAGTGACTGTATCTACTGGGCAGGAGTGACTGCATCTACTGGGCAGGAGTGACTGCATCTACTGGGCAGGAGTGACTGCATCTACTGGGCAGGGGTGACTGCATCTACTGGGCAGGGGTGACTGTATCTACTGGGCAGGGGTGACTGTATCTACTGGGCAGGGGTGACTGCATCTACTGGGCAGGAGTGACTGCATCTACTGGGCAGGAGTGACTGCATCTACTGGGAAGGAGTGACTGCATCTACTGGGCAGGGGTGACTGTATCTACTGTGCAGGGGTGACTGCATCTACTGGGCAGGAGTGACTACATCTACTGGGCAGGGGTGACTGTATCTACTGGGCAGGGGTGACTGTATCTACTGGGCAGGGGTGACTGCATCTACTGGGCAGGAGTGACTGCATCTACTGGACAGGAGTGACTGCATCTACTGGGCAGGGGTGACTGCATCTACTGGGCAGGGGTGACTGCATCTACTGGACAGGGGTGACTGCATCTACTGGACAGGAGTGACTGCATCTACTGGGCAGGAGTGACTGCATCTACTGGGCAGGAGTGACTGCATCTACTGGGCAGGAGTGACTGTATCTACTGGGCAGGAGTGACTGCATCTACTGGACAGGAGTGACTGCATCTACTGGGCAGGAGTGACTACATCTACTGGGCAGGAGTGACTGTATCTACTGGGCAGGAGTGACTGCATCTACTGGGCAGGAGTGACTGCATCTACTGGGCAGGAGTGACTGTATCTACTGGGCAGGAGTGACTGCATCTACTGGGCAGGGGTGACTGCATCTACTGGGCAGGGGTGACTGTATCTACTGGGCAGGGGTGACTGTATCTACTGGGCAGGGGTGACTGTATCTACTGGGCAGGAGTGACTGTATCTACTGGGCAGGAGTGACTGCATCTACTGGGCAGGAGTGACTGCATCTACTGGGCAGGAGTGACTGCATCTACTGGGCAGGGGTGACTGCATCTACTGGGCAGGGGTGACTGTATCTACTGGGCAGGGGTGACTGTATCTACTGGGCAGGGGTGACTGCATCTACTGGGCAGGAGTGACTGCATCTACTGGGCAGGAGTGACTGCATCTACTGGGCAGGAGTGACTGCATCTACTGGGCAGGGGTGACTGTATCTACTGGGCAGGGGTGACTGCATCTACTGGGCAGGAGTGACTGCATCTACTGGGCAGGGGTGACTGCATCTACTGGGCAGGGGTGACTGTATCTACTGGGCAGGAGTGACTGCATCTACTGGGCAGGAGTGACTGCATCTACTGGGCAGGAGTGACTGCATCTACTGGGCAGGGGTGACTGCATCTACTGGGCAGGGGTGACTGCATCTACTGGGCAGGAGTGACTGCATCTACTGGGCAGGAGTGTCTGCATCTACTGGGCAGGAGTGACTGCATCTACTGGGCAGGAGTGACTGCATCTACTGGGCAGGAGTGACTGCATCTACTGGGCAGGAGTGACTGCATCTACTGGGCAGGAGTGACTGCATCTACTGGGCAGGAGTGACTGCATCTACTGGGCAGGGGTGACTGCATCTACTGGGCAGGGGTGACTGCATCTACTGGGCAGGGGTGACTGCATCTACTGGGCAGGGGTGACTGTATCTACTGGGCAGGAGTGACTGTATCTACTGGGCAGTGGTGACTGCATCTACTGGGCAGGGGTGACTGTATCTACTGGGCAGGAGTGACTGTATCTACTGGGCAGGAGTGACTGTATCTACTGGGCAGGAGTGACTGTATCTACTGGGCAGGAGTGACTGTATCTACTGGGCAGGGGTGACTGCATCTACTGGGCAGGGGTGACTGCATCTACTGGGCAGGAGTGACTGCATCTACTGGGCAGGAGTGACTGCATCTACTGGGCAGGAGTGACTGCATCTACTGGGCAGGAGTGACTGCATCTACTGGGCAGGAGTGACTGCATCTACTGGGCAGGAGTGACTGTATCTACTGGGCAGGAGTGACTGCATCTACTGGGCAGGAGTGACTGCATCTACTGGGCAGGAGTGACTGCATCTACTGGGCAGGAGTGACTGTATCTACTGGGCAGGGGTGACTGCATCTACTGGGCAGGGGTGACTGTATCTACTGGGCAGGAGTGACTGTATCTACTGGGCAGGAGTGACTGTATCTACTGGGCAGGAGTGACTGTATCTACTGGGCAGGGGTGACTGCATCTACTGGGCAGGGGTGACTGCATCTACTGGGCAGGAGTGACTGCATCTACTGGGCAGGAGTGACTGCATCTACTGGGCAGGAGTGACTGCATCTACTGGGCAGGAGTGACTGCATCTACTGGGCAGGAGTGACTGCATCTACTGGGCAGGAGTGACTGTATCTACTGGGCAGGAGTGACTGCATCTACTGGGCAGGAGTGACTGCATCTACTGGGCAGGAGTGACTGCATCTACTGGGCAGGAGTGACTCTATCTACTGGGCAGGGGTGACTGCATCTACTGGGCAGGGGTGACTGCATCTACTGGGCAGGAGTGACTGCATCTACTGGGCAGGAGTGACTGCATCTACTGGGCAGGAGTGACTGCATCTACTGGGCAGGAGTGACTGCATCTACTGGGCAGGAGTGACTGTATCTACTGGGCAGGAGTGACTGTATCTACTGGGCAGGAGTGACTGTATCTACTGGGCAGGGGTGACTGCATCTACTGGGCAGGGGTGACTGCATCTACTGGGCAGGGGTGACTGCATCTACTGGGCAGGGGTGACTGCATCTACTGGGCAGGGGTGACTGCATCTACTGGGCAGGGGTGACTGCATCTACTGGGCAGGGGTGACTGCATCTACTGGGCAGGGGTGACTGTATCTACTGGGCAGGGGTGACTGTATCTACTGGGCAGGGGTGACTGCATCTACTGGGCAGGGGTGACTGCATCTACTGGGCAGGGGTGACTGCATCTACTGGGCAGGAGTGACTGTATCTACTGGGCAGGAGTGACTGTATCTACTGGGCAGGAGTGACTGTATCTACTGGGCAGGGGTGACTGCATCTACTGGGCAGGGGTGACTGCATCTACTGGGCAGGAGTGACTGTATCTACTGGGCAGGGGTGACTGCATCTACTGGGCAGGGGTGACTGCATCTACTGGGCAGGAGTGACTGCATCTACTGGGCAGGAGTGACTGCATCTACTGGGCAGGAGTGACTGTATCTACTGGGCAGGAGTGACTGTATCTACTGGGCAGGGGTGACTGCATCTACTGGGCAGGGGTGACTGCATCTACTGGGCAGGGGTGACTGCATCTACTGGGCAGGGGTGACTGCATCTACTGGGCAGGGGTGACTGTATCTACTGGGCAGGAGTGACTGCATCTACTGGGCAGGAGTGACTGTATCTACTGGGCAGGAGTGACTGTATCTACTGGGCAGGGGTGACTGCATCTACTGGGCAGGGGTGACTGTATCTACTGGGCAGGGGTGACTGTATCTACTGGGCAGGGGTGACTGTATCTACTGGGCAGGAGTGACTGTATCTACTGGGCAGGAGTGACTGCATCTACTGGGCAGGAGTGACTGCATCTACTGGGCAGGAGTGACTGCATCTACTGGGCAGGGGTGACTGCATCTACTGGGCAGGGGTGACTGTATCTACTGGGCAGGGGTGACTGTATCTACTGGGCAGGGGTGACTGCATCTACTGGGCAGGAGTGACTGCATCTACTGGGCAGGAGTGACTGCATCTACTGGGCAGGAGTGACTGCATCTACTGGGCAGGGGTGACTGTATCTACTGGGCAGGGGTGACTGTATCTACTGGGCAGGGGTGACTGCATCTACTGGGCAGGAGTGACTGCATCTACTGGGCAGGAGTGACTGCATCTACTGGGCAGGGGTGACTGCATCTACTGGGCAGGAGTGACTGCATCTACTGGGGAGGAGTGACTGTATCTACTGGGCAGGGGTGACTGCATCTACTGGGCAGGAGTGACTGCATCTACTGGGCAGGAGTGACTGCATCTACTGGACAGGAGTGACTGCATCTACTGGGCAGGGGTGACTGCATCTACTGGGCAGGGGTGACTGCATCTACTGGACAGGGGTGACTGCATCTACTGGACAGGAGTGACTGCATCTACTGGGCAGGAGTGACTGCATCTACTGGGCAGGAGTGACTGCATCTACTGGGCAGGAGTGACTGTATCTACTGGGCAGGAGTGACTGTATCTACTGGACAGGAGTGACTGCATCTACTGGGCAGGAGTGACTACATCTACTGGGCAGGAGTGACTGTATCTACTGGGCAGGAGTGATTGCATCTACTGGGCAGGAGTGACTGCATCTACTGGGCAGGAGTGACTGTATCTACTGGGCAGGAGTGACTGTATCTACTGGGCAGGGGTGACTGCATCTACTGGGCAGGGGTGACTGTATCTACTGGGCAGGAGTGACTGTATCTACTGGGCAGGAGTGACTGCATCTACTGGGTAGGAGTGACTGCATCTACTGGGCAGGAGTGACTGCATCTACTGGGCAGGGGTGACTGCATCTACTGGGCAGGGGTGACTGTATCTACTGGGCAGGGGTGACTGTATCTACTGGGCAGGGGTGACTGCATCTACTGGGCAGGAGTGACTGCATCTACTGGGCAGGAGTGACTGCATCTACTGGGCAGGAGTGACTGCATCTACTGGGCAGGGGTGACTGTATCTACTGGGCAGGGGTGACTGCATCTACTGGGCAGGAGTGACTGCATCTACTGGGCAGGGGTGACTGCATCTACTGGGCAGGGGTGACTGTATCTACTGGGCAGGAGTGACTGCATCTACTGGGCAGGAGTGACTGCATCTACTGGGCAGGAGTGACTGCATCTACTGGGCAGGGGTGACTGTGTCTACTGGGCAGGGGTGACTGCATCTACTGGGCAGGAGTGACTGCATCTACTGGGCAGGAGTGTCTGCATCTACTGGGCAGGAGTGACTGCATCTACTGGGCAGGAGTGACTGCATCTACTGGGCAGGAGTGACTGCATCTACTGGGCAGGAGTGACTGCATCTACTGGGCAGGAGTGACTGCATCTACTGGGCAGGAGTGACTGCATCTACTGGGCAGGAGTGACTGCATCTACTGGGCAGGAGTGACTGCATCTACTGGGCAGGGGTGACTGCATCTACTGGGCAGGGGTGACTGCATCTACTGGGCAGGGGTGACTGCATCTACTGGGCAGGGGTGACTGTATCTACTGGGCAGGAGTGACTGTATCTACTGGGCAGTGGTGACTGCATCTACTGGGCAGGGGTGACTGTATCTACTGGGCAGGAGTGACTGTATCTACTGGGCAGGAGTGACTGTATCTACTGGGCAGGAGTGACTGTATCTACTGGGCAGGGGTGACTGCATCTACTGGGCAGGGGTGACTGCATCTACTGGGCAGGGGTGACTGCATCTACTGGGCAGGAGTGACTGCATCTACTGGGCAGGAGTGACTGCATCTACTGGGCAGGAGTGACTGCATCTACTGGGCAGGAGTGACTGCATCTACTGGGCAGGAGTGACTGCATCTACTGGGCAGGAGTGACTGTATCTACTGGGCAGGAGTGACTGCATCTACTGGGCAGGAGTGACTGCATCTACTGGGCAGGAGTGACTGCATCTACTGGGCAGGGGTGACTGCATCTACTGGGCAGGGGTGACTGCATCTACTGGGCAGGGGTGACTGCATCTACTGGGCAGGAGTGACTGCATCTACTGGGCAGGAGTGACTGCATCTACTGGGCAGGAGTGACTGCATCTACTGGGCAGGAGTGACTGCATCTACTGGGCAGGAGTGACTGTATCTACTGGGCAGGAGTGACTGTATCTACTGGGCAGGAGTGACTGTATCTACTGGGCAGGGGTGACTGCATCTACTGGGCAGGGGTGACTGCATCTACTGGGCAGGGGTGACTGCATCTACTGGGCAGGGGTGACTGCATCTACTGGGCAGGGGTGACTGCATCTACTGGGCAGGGGTGACTGCATCTACTGGGCAGGGGTGACTGCATCTACTGGGCAGGGGTGACTGTATCTACTGGGCAGGGGTGACTGTATCTACTGGGCAGGGGTGACTGCATCTACTGGGCAGGGGTGACTGCATCTACTGGGCAGGAGTGACTGTATCTACTGGGCAGGAGTGACTGTATCTACTGGGCAGGAGTGACTGTATCTACTGGGCAGGGGTGACTGCATCTACTGGGCAGGGGTGACTGCATCTACTGGGCAGGAGTGACTGCATCTACTGGGCAGGAGTGACTGCATCTACTGGGCAGGAGTGACTGTATCTACTGGGCAGGAGTGACTGTAATTACTGGGCAGGAGTGACTGTATCTACTGGGCAGGAGTGACTGTATCTACTGGGCAGGAGTGACTGTATCTACTGGGCAGGAGTGACTGCATCTACTGGGCAGGAGTGACTGCATCTACTGGGCAGGAGTGACTGCATCTACTGGGCAGGAGTGACTGTATCTACTGGGCAGGAGTGACTGTATCTACTGGGCAGGGGTGACTGCATCTACTGGGCAGGGGTGACTGCATCTACTGGGCAGGGGTGACTGCATCTACTGGGCAGGGGTGACTGCATCTACTGGGCAGCGGTGATTGTATCTACTGGGCAGGAGTGACTGTATCTACTGGGCAGGAGTGACTGTATCTACTGGGCAGGAGTGACTGCATCTACTGGGCAGGAGTGACTGCATCTACTGGGCAGGGGTGACTGCATCTACTGGGCAGGGGTGACTGCATCTACTGGGCAGGGGTGACTGCATCTACTGGGCAGGGGTGACTGCATCTACTGGGCAGGAGTGACTGTATCTACTGGGCAGGGGTGACTGCATCTACTGGGCAGGGGTGACTGCATCTACTGGGCAGGAGTGACTGCATCTACTGGGCAGGAGTGACTGCATCTACTGGGCAGGAGTGACTGTATCTACTGGGCAGGAGTGACTGTATCTACTGGGCAGGGGTGACTGCATCTACTGGGCAGGGGTGACTGCATCTACTGGGCAGGGGTGACTGCATCTACTGGGCAGGGGTGACTGCATCTACTGGGCAGCGGTGACTGTATCTACTGGGCAGGAGTGACTGTATCTACTGGGCAGGGGTGACTGTATCTACTGGGCAGGAGTGACTGTATCTACTGGGCAGGAGTGACTGCATCTACTGGGCAGGAGTGACTGCATCTACTGGGCAGGAGTGACTGCATCTACTGGGCAGGAGTGACTGTATCTACTGGGCAGGAGTGACTGCATCTACTGGGCAGGAGTGACTGCATCTACTGGGCAGGAGTGACTGCATCTACTGGGCAGGGGTGACTGCATCTACTGGGCAGGAGTGACTGTATCTACTGGGCAGGAGTGACTGTATCTACTGGGCAGGAGTGACTGTATCTACTGGGCAGGAGTGACTGTATCTACTGGGCAGGAGTGACTGTATCTACTGGGCAGGAGTGACTGTATCTACTGGGCAGGAGTGACTGCATCTACTGGGCAGGAGTGACTGTATCTACTGGGCAGGAGTGACTGTATCTACTGGGCAGGAGTGACTGCATCTACTGGGCAGGAGTGACTGCATCTACTGGGCAGGGGTGACTGTATCTACTGGGCAGGAGTGACTGCATCTACTGGGCAGGGGTGACTGCATCTACTGGGCAGGAGTGACTGTATCTACTGGGCAGGAGTGACTGTATCTACTGGGCAGGAGTGACTGTATCTACTGGGCAGGAGTGACTGTATCTACTGGGCAGGAGTGACTGTATCTACTGGGCAGGAGTGACTGCATCTACTGGGCAGGAGTGACTGCATCTACTGGGCAGGGGTGACTGCATCTACTGGGCAGGAGTGACTGCATCTACTGGGCAGGAGTGACTGCATCTACTGGGCAGGAGTGACTGTATCTACTGGGCAGGAGTGACTGTATCTACTGGGCAGGGGTGACTGTATCTACTGGGCAGGGGTGACTGCATCTACTGGGCAGGGGTGACTGCATCTACTGGGCAGGAGTGACTGTATCTACTGGGCAGGAGTGACTGTATCTACTGGGCAGGAGTGACTGTATCTACTGGGCAGGGGTGACTGTATCTACTGGGCAGGGGTGACTGCATCTACTGGGCAGGAGTGACTGTATCTACTGGGCAGGGGTGACTGTATCTACTGGGCAGGGGTGACTGTATCTACTGGGCAGGAGTGACTGCATCTACTGGGCAGGAGTGACTGTATCTACTGGGCAGGGGTGACTGTATCTACTGGGCAGGAGTGACTGTATCTACTGGGCAGGAGTGACTGTATCTACTGGGCAGGAGTGACTGTATCTACTGGGCAGGAGTGACTGCATCTACTGGGCAGGAGTGACTGTATCTACTGGGCAGGAGTGACTGCATCTACTGGGCAGGGGTGACTGTATCTACTGGGCAGGAGTGACTGTATCTACTGGGCAGGGGTGACTGTATCTACTGGGCAGGAGTGACTGTATCTATTGGGCAGGAGTGACTGTATCTACTGGGCAGGGGTGACTGTATCTACTGGGCAGGAGTGACTGTATCTACTGGGCAGGAGTGACTGCATCTACTGGGCAGGAGTGACTGCATCTACTGGGCAGGAGTGACTGTATCTACTGTGCAGGAGTGACTGTATCTACTGGGCAGGAGTGACTGCATCTACTGGGCAGGAGTGACTGCATCTACTGGGCAGGAGTGACTGCATCTACTGGGCAGGAGTGACTGTATCTACTGGGCAGGAGTGACTGTATCTACTGGGCAGGAGTGACTGTATCTACTGGGCAGGAGTGACTGTATCTACTGGGCAGGAGTGACTGCATCTACTGGGCAGGAGTGACTGTATCTACTGGGCAGGAGTGACTGCATCTACTGGGCAGGAGTGACTGTATCTACTTGGCAGGGGTGACTGCATCTACTGGGCAGGGGTGACTGCATCTACTGGGCAGGAGTGACTGTATCTACTGGGCAGGAGTGACTGTATCTACTGGGCAGGAGTGACTGCATCTACTGGGCAGGAGTGACTGTATCTACTGGGCAGGAGTGACTGCATCTACTGGGCAGGAGTGACTGTATCTACTGGGCAGGAGTGACTGTATCTACTGGGCAGGGGTGACTTTATATCCAACAATCTATGAAAAAAAATGTTTTTCCTTACTTTGTTTTTACAATAATCACAGATGTCATTCATTCCAATAAGCACTGTCACCAGCTTCCAATCGTCTTTGTAGTTCAGTCCCTGAAATATAGTAATATTATGTCATATAAATGCATTTTGTAGTTCATCTCTGCATGGAAAGCCACACTTATGGCTCGAACACTCCAGTGCACAAGTCTGAAAACGTACAGTTTCTGGAATTTGTCCAGCCTTGTAACGACCCTCCACACGTCCCGTATTTCTACGATAACGAAACACTTTTGTGCCAGATGTGCATACAGTGCCTTCGGAAAGTATTCAGACCCCTTGACTTTCTCCACATTTGGTTAGGTTACAGCCTTAAAATGTATTAAATAGTTTCCCCCTCATCAATCTACACACAATAACCCATAATGACAAAGCCAAAACAGGTTTTTAGAAATGTTGCTAATTTCCAAATAAAAAATGGAAATATCACATTTACCTACAGTGGCTTGCGAAAGTCTTCACCCCCCCTTGGAATTTTTCCTATTTTGTTGCCTTACAATCTGGAATTAAAATAGATTTTTGGGGGGTTTGTATCATTTGATTTACACAACATGCCTACCACTTTGAAGATCCAAAATATATTTTTGGGTGAAACAAACAAGAAATAAGACATAAAAAACAACAGTAAACTTGAGCGTGTATAGCTATTCACCCCCCCAAAGTCAATACTTTGCAGAGCCACCTTTGGCAGCAATTACAGTTACAAGTCCAAGATGGCGTAGCAGTCGGACGTGTGTTTTGTCTTGTCCTGTCCCGAGTAAATGTCGTTTTCCTCATTTTTTTGGTATATATTTCGTATATATTTCAATCTCACTTTCCATCTAAGGACTGAATACACTCTCCTGCAACCCGGCTCATCCAATGTGGTACGGATCTGCTATTTTTATACCTTAGAACCAGAACCCCCATCAGAACCTAGCCAGCTAACTAGCTACTAGTCAGTCAGTTAGCCACTGCTAGCGGTCCTCACCGTTAACTCGGACATCAGCCAGCCTCAGTTCGGTCAATACCTGCCAGTCTGCACAGCGCAATATCAACCCAGAGCATATCGGACTGCTTTTTCTCTACCACATCTCCGGATTCGTACCACAAGCTCTGGACCTTTACACCGGATCATCGCAGCTAGCTAGCTGCAATCCGATTGGCTACTCCTGGCTAACATCTCCGTCCCGAAGCAAGAACCAGTTAGCCTTGAGTTAGCCTCGAGCTAGGCCCATCTCCCGGCTAGCCGAAGAAGTCCACCAGCTAATTCTTGGGCACCAAAACCTCTTTTGCCAACTGGCCTGGACCCTTTATTGCCGACACGGAGCCCCGCCGATCCATCACGACTGGTCTGCCGACGTAATCTTCCGAGGAGGGTTTCAACAGGCTTTTCCGTTGTGACGTGCCGAAGACCCATCTGCTAGCCCCGGCCCGCTAGATTTCCGAATGCCGTGACTTCCGCTCACCTAGCATAGTAGCGACTACCGAATGGCTCCCGGACTCACCTATTGCTGCTCATTGGACCCTATGATCCCTCGGCTACACATGACTCTCTCTAATGTCAATATGCCTTGTCTTCTGCTGTTTTGGGTAGTTGTTTTATTTCACTGTAGAGCCCCTAGTCCAGCTCAACATGCCTTAGATAGCTCTTTTTGTCACACATGAGACCTCACCTGGGTTAGCTTGTGTCTCCAGAGATGCAAGCTCTCTCCTTGTCACTCAATGCCTAGGTTTACCTCCGCTGTACCCGAACCCCACCATACCCCTGTCTGTACATTATGCCCTGAATCTATTCTACCACGCCCAGAAATCTGCTCCTTTTATTCTCTGTCCCCAACGCACCAGACGACCAGTTCTTATAGCCTTTAGCCGTACCCTCATCCTACTCCTCCTCTGTTCCTCTGGTGATGTAGAGGTTAACCCAGGCCCTGTTGACCCCAGCACCACACCTATTCACCAGGCGCTCTCATTTGTTGACATCTGCAACCGTAAAAGCCTTGGTTTCATGCATGTTAACATCAGAGTTTCAACCTACTGCAAAGATTGACAGAACTCTGCAGAATTACTATCCAGGCCTAAAAAACACAACAAAAAAACAGTTTGAGCTTCTGCTTTTGAAAACCCATCTCTCCAGAAATTAGTCTCTCACCGTTGTCGCTTGTTATAGACCCTTCTCAGCCCCCAGCTGTTATAGACCCCCCTCAGCCCCCAGCTGCTATAGACCACCCTCTGCCCCCAGCTGCTATAGACCCCCCTCAGCCCCCAGCTGCTATAGACCCCCCTCTGCCCCCAGCTGTGCCCTGGACACCATATGTGAATTGATTGCCCCCATCCATCTTCAGAGCTCGTACTGTTAGGTGACCTAAATTGGGATCTGCTTAACACCCCGGCAGTCCTACAATCTAAGCTAGATGCCCTCAGTCTCACACAAATTATCAAGGAACCTACCAGGTACAACCCCAAATCCGTAAACATGGGCACCCTCATAGATATCATCCTGACCAACTTGCCCTCTAAATACACCTCTGCTGTTTTCAACCAGGATCTCAGCAATCACTGCCTCATTGCCTGCGTCCGAAATGGGTCCGCGGCCAAACGACCACCACTCATCACTGTCAAACGCTCCCTAAAACACTTCAGTGAGCAGGCCTTTCTAATCGACCTGGCCTGGGTATCCTGGAAGGATATTGACCTCATTCCGTCAGTAGAGGATGCCTGGTTATTCTTTAAAAATGCCTTCCTCACCATCTTAAATAAGCATGCCCCATTCAAAAAATATAGAACTAAGAACAGATGTAGCCCTTTGTTCACCCCAGACTTGACTGCCCTTGACCAGCACAAAAACATTCTATGGCGTACTGCATTAGCATGAAATAGCCCCCGCGAAATTAAACTTTTAAGGGAAGTCAGGAACCAATATACACAGTCTATCAGTTAGGAAAGCTAAGGCTAGTTTTTTGAAACAGAAATTTGCATCCTGTAGCACTAATTCCAAAAGGTTTTGGGACACTGTAAAGTCCATCGAGAATAAGAGCATCTCCTTCCAGCTGCCCACGGCACTGAGGCTAGGAAACATTGTCACCACCGATAAATCTAAGATAATTGATCATTTCAATAAGCATTTTTCTACGGCTGGCCATGCTTTCCACCTGGCTACCCCTACCCCGTCCAACAGCTCTGCACCCCCAGCAGAAACTTGCCCAAGCACCCCCCCGCTTCTCCTTCCCCAAAATCCAGACTGCTGATATTCTGAAAGAGCTGCAAAATCAGGATCCCTACAAATCAGCCGGGCTAGACAATCTGGACCCTCTCTTTCTAAAATGATCCAGCAAAATTGTTGCAATCCCTATAACTAGCCTGTTCAACCTCTCTTTCGTGTCATCTGAGATCCCTAAAGATGGGAAAGCTGCCGCGGTAGTCCCCCTCTTCAAAGGGGGGGGGGGGTGACAGTCTAGACCCAAACTTTTATAGACCTATATCCATCCTGCCCTGCCTTTCTAAAATCTTCGAAAGCCAAGTTAACAAACAGATCACCGACCATTTTGAATACCACCATACCTTCTCCACTATGCAATCTGGTTTCCGAGCTGGTCATGGGTGCACCTCAGCCATGCTCAAGGTCCTAAACGAGGTCATAACCGCCATCGATTAAAGACAGTACTGTGCAGCCGTTTTCATCGACCTGGCCAAGGCTTTCGACTTGTCAATCACCGCATTCTTATCGGCAGACTCAACAGCCTTGTTTTCTGAAATTATTCCCACGCCTGGTTCACCAACTACTTCTCAGACAGAGTTCAGTATGTCAAATCGGAGGGCCTGTTGTCCAGACCTCTGGAAGTCTCTATGGGGGTTTCACAGGGTTCAATTCTCGGGCCGACTCTCTTCTCTGTGTATATCAAGGATGTCGCTCTTGCTGCTGGTGATTCTCTGATCCACCTCTATGCAGACGACACCGTTCTGTATATTTCTGGCCCTTCTTTGGACACTGTGTTAACTAACCTCCAGACGAGCTTCAATGCCATACAACACTCCTTCTGTGGCCTCCAACTGCTCTTAAATGCAAGTAAAACTAAATGCATGCTCTTCAACCGCTCGCTGCCTGCTCCCGCCCGCCCACCCGACTAGCATCACTACATCACAGGTATATTTCACTGGTGATCCCCAAAGCCAATTCCTACTTTGGCCGCCTTTCCTTCCAGTTCTCTGCTGCCAATGACTGGAACGAATTGCAACAAAAAAAAAAATCACTGAAGCTGGAGACTCATATTTCCCTCACTAAGTTTAAAGCATCAGCTGTCAGAGCAGCTTACTGTACCTGTACATAGCCCATCTGTACATAGCCCATCTGTAAATAGCCCATCTGTAAATAGCCCATCTGTACATAGCCCATCTGTACATAGCCCATCTGTAAATAGCCCATCTGTAAATAGCCCATCTGTACATAGCCCATCTGTAAATAGCCCATCTGTACACAGCCCATCTGTAAATAGCCCATCTGTAAATAGCCCATCTGTACATAGCCCATCTGTAAATAGCCCATCTGTACATAGCCCATCTGTAAATAGCCCATCTGTAAATAGCCCATCTGTACATAGCCCATCTGTAAATAGCCCATCTGTACATAGCCCATCTGTAAATAGCCCATCTGTAAATAGCCCATCTGTACATAGCCCATCTGTAAATAGCCCATCTGTACATAGCCCATCTGTACATAGCCCATCTGTAAATAGCCCATCTGTAAATAGCCCATCTGTAAATAGCCCATCTGTAAATAGCCCATCTGTACATAGCCCATCTGTAAATAGCCCATCTGTAAATAGCCCATCTGTAAATAGCCCATCTGTACATAGCCCATCTGTAAATAGCCATCTGTAAATAGCCCATCTGTAAATAGCCCATCTGTACATAGCCCATCTGTACATAGCCCATCTGTAAATAGCCCATCTGTACATAGCCCATCTGTAAATAGCCCATCTGTACATAGCCCATCTGTAAATAGCCCATCTGTACATAGCCCATCTGTAAATAGCCCATCTGTAAATAGCCCATCTGTAAATAGCCCAGCTGTACATAGCCCATCTGTAAATAGCCCATCTGTAAATAGCCCATCTGTACATAGCCCATCTGTACATAGCCCATCTGTACATAGCCCATCTGTACATAGCCCATCTGTAAATAGCCCATCTGTAAATAGCCCATCTGTACATAGCCCATCTGTAAATAGCCCATCTGTAAATAGCCCATCTGTAAATAGCCCATCTGTACATAGCCCATCTGTAAATAACCCATCTGTACATAGCCCATCTGTAAATAGCCCATCTGTAAATAGCCCATCTGTACATAGCCCATCTGTACATAGCCCATCTGTAAATAGCCCATCTGTAAATAGCCCATCTGTACATAGCCCATCTGTACATAGCCCATCTGTAAATAACCCATCTGTACATAGCCCATCTGTAAATAGCCCATCTGTAAATAGCCCATCTGTACATAGCCCATCTGTACATAGCCCATCTGTAAATAGCCCATCTGTAAATAGCCCGTCCAACTACCTCATCCCTGTATTGTTTTTGTTTGTTGTTGCTCTTTTCACCCCAGTATCTCTACTTGCACATCATCATCTGCACAGCTATCATTCCAGTGTTGATGCTTAATTAATTATTTCGCCTCTATGACCTATTTACATTTACATTTTTTTTTTATTGCCTTACTTCCCTAACTTTACTACACTTGCACACACTGTACATAGATTTTTCTATTGTGTTATTGACTGTACGTTTGTTTATCCCATGTGTAACCCTGTGTTGTTTGTGTCGCACTGCTTTGCTTTATCTTGACCAGGTCGCAGTTGTAAATGAGAACTTGTTCTCAACTGGCCTACCTGGTTAAATAAAGGTGAAATAAAAATGTCTCTATAAGCTTGGCCCATCTAGCCATTGGGAGTTTTGCCCATTCTTCAAGGCAAAACTGCTCCAGCTCCTTCAAGTTGGATGGGTTCCTCTGGTGTACAGCAATCTTTAAGTAATTCCACAGATTCTCAATTGGATTGAGGTCTGGGCTTTGATTAGACCATTCCAAGACATTTAAAAGTTTCCCCTTAAACTCTAAACCTCAACTAAATCTTGTAATAAATAATTTGGAAATTGAGCAAGTTGAGATGACTAAACTGCTTGGAGTAACCCTAGATTGTAAACTGTCATGATCAAAACATATTGATGCAGTAGCAGCTAAGATGGGGAGGAGTCTATAATAAAGCGATGCTCTGCCTTCTTAACATTTACATTTACATTTACGTCATTTAGCAGACTCTTATCCAGAGCGACTTACAAATTGGTGCATTCACCTTAACAACACTATCAACAAGGCAGGTCCTACAGGCCCTAGTTTCTACCTTCTTAACAACACTATCAACAAGGCAGGTCCTACAGGCCCTAGTTTCTACCTTCTTAACAACACTATCAATAAGGCAGCTCCTACAGGCCCTAGTTTCTACCTTCTTAACAACACTATCAATAAGGCAGGTCCTTGTGGTGGCTAATTTCTGCATTACCAAATGAGGAGAGTTAAACTTCACACACCAGTCAGAGTTATACTTAAACTACATCTTTAATAATTAGAGCTTTGCATTAGCACTAGACTTTCAACGATTCACCATTTCTAATGAACCGTTGAGAGTGACAACACAAAAGTACAAAGATCTTTTATAGCCAAGATACACCCCTCTCAACGTACAAGAGGAACCACAGATCTTAGGAAGAGTTCACAAAGGGACTTTATAATTGAGAAAGGAGTATCCCATAGCCAGATAGCATTCGCTATAAATTATCGTTCAGTTTGGTCCCTAAAACGAGGTTCTAATCCCGTTCCTGGTACTTCATAGCACAAAAACACCATCTCATCCAATGGCATATATCAATTGACAACTCTAGATACTCCCATCTCAAGTAAACTCCTTCTTGACCCCACTCCTGGACAAGCTCACTGAGGGGAGTGAGTCTCTAGGTCATACACTATCCCAGGATAAGTGCAACATCAGAGAGGACATACAATGGTTCCAGACACTGCCATACACCTCCCCCCAATGCCAAAGGAGGGAGTGACTTGCGCACAGACATTGTGGAGACAAGTAACTGGTTCCCCATTAATCACGCCACCCCTTCACATGGTTTAACAGATCCATTCACATATGAAGACAATGTTCCATCCTGTCCTCTTCCCTTTCTGATATTCTGCATAGCACCAGGGATATGTAAAAGACAAGCCTGACCTCTCCCATCTCTGGGCCCCAAGTGACTGAGCCCCAGCGGAGGGAAGAATTCAGGCTTCCAACACCAAGAGTCCAAAGGGATACATTCTGATTCATCCGCCACATCCTACAAGCCCTAGTTTTGTCGCACCTTGACTACTGTTCAGTCGTGTGGTCAGGTGCCACAAAAAAGGACTTAGAAAAATTGCAATTGGCTCAGAACAGGGCAGCACGGCTGGCCCTTGGATGTACACAGAGAGCTAATATTAATAATATGCATGTCAATCTCTCCTGGCTCAAATTGGAGGAGAGATTGACTTCATCACTACTTGTATTTGTGAGAGGTATTGACATGTTGAATGCACTGAGCTGTCTGTCTAAACTACTGGCACACAGCTCTGACACCCATACATACCCAACAAAACATGCCACCAGAGGTCTCTTCACAGTCCCCAAGTCCAGAACAGACTATGGGAGGCGCACAGTACTACATAGAGCCATGACTACATGGAACTCTATTCCACATCAGGTAACTGATGCAGCAGTAGAATCAGATTTAAAAAACAGATAAAAAATACACCTTATGGAACAGCGGGGACTGTGAAGAGACACAAACATTGGCACACACACACACACACACACACACACACACACACACACACACACACACACACACACACACACACACACACACACACACACACACACACACACACACACACACACACACACGTAGATGTGGTGTTGTAGTGGCCTGAGGGAACACAGTGTGTTGGTGAAATCTGTGAATGTATTGTAATGTTTTTAAAATTGAATAAACTACCTTAATTTTTCTAGACCACAGGAAGAGTAGCTGCTGCTTTGGCAGGAACTAATGGGGATCCATAATAAACCCCAGGAAGAGTAGCTGCTGCCTTGGCAGGAACTAATGGGGATCCATAATAAACCCCAGGAAGAGTAGCTGCTGCCTTGGCAGGAACTAATGGGGATCCATAATAAACCCCAGGAAGAGTAGCTGCTGCCTTGGCAGGAACTAATGGGGATCCATAATAAACCCCAGGAAGAGTAGCTACTGCCTTGGCAGGAACTAATGGGGATCCATAATAAACCCCAGGAAGAGTAGCTACTGCCTTGGCAGGAACTAATGGGGATCCATAATAAACCCCAGGAAGAGTAGCTGCTGCCTTGGCAGGAACTAATGGGGATCCATAATAAACCCCAGGAAGAGTAGCTGCTTCCTTGGCAGGAACTAATGGGGATCCATAATAAACCCCAGGAAGAGTAGCTGCTGCCTTGGCAGGAACTAATGGGGATCCATAATAAATAGAAGTAGCCAATAGGAAGGTGTCTGTGAATAGTGATGAGGCTTACTGGGTAGGACCTAAACGTGTCGATCATATGTCTGGTCTGGTCAGAGACATTCCTGAGAGGAAAAAACATCAATAATAAAACATTAATGATTTAAGATATATTCAGACCAAACCATCTAGCTCTCTCTCGTTACACACACACACACACACACACACATATGACATTATATTATTTTGTACAACAAAGTCCCAAAACGCACGCACGCACACACACACACACACACACACACACACACACACACACACACACACACACACACACACACACACACACACACACACACACACACACACACACACACACACACACACACACACACACACACACACACACACACAGTTATCTGGAAAAACACATACAGTTATCTGGAAAAAAGCTTTGAGGTTCATTGGTTTTGCGTCAGTAATAAAATGGCAACAATAAAGTGTTATCATAGTTATTAAAGTTAATAAACAAACATTTGAACCCAAAGTACACACTGCTTGTTATTTCACATCCATCCTCTAAGCGCAGCCTCAGTTGACCTTTCTGTCATCAGTAAATACATATAATGTTCTAGTCAGTCCCTCACAGAGTGTTGTGTCCTGTCACAGCGAAGTTGAATCCTGTCTTATTGATGCTAGTAGGGTAGCCATGGAGCGTCCACAGTGGAGCCGGACCCAGCAGCTCGGGGTTAAACAGCTTAAAGATGTCTGGAACCACAGAGAAACAGAACCTTACTCACGGTTGTTACGGATACTTAGAACCTTACTCACGGTTGTTACGGATACTCAGAACCTTACTCACGGTTGTTACGGATACTCAGAACCTTACTCACGGTTGTTACGGATACTCAGAACCTTACTCACGGTTGTTACGGCTCCTCAGAACCTTACTCATGGTTGTTACGGATACTCAGAACCTTACTCACGGTTGTTACGGATACTCAGAACCTTACTCACGGTTGTTACGGATACTTAGAACCTTACTCACGGTTGTTACGGATACTCAGAACCTTACTCACGGTTGTTACGGCTCCTCAGAACCTTACTCACGGTTGTTACGGCTCCTCAGAACCTTACTCACGGTTGTTACGGATACTCAGAACCTTACTCACGGTTGTTACGGATACTCAGAACCTTACTCACGGTTGTTACGGATACTCAGAACCTTACTCACGGTTGTTACGGATACTCAGAACCTTACTCACGGTTGTTACGGATACTCAGAACCTTACTCACGGTTGTTACGGATACTCAGAACCTTACTCACGGTTGTTACGGATACTTAGAACCTTACTCACGGTTGTTACGGATACTCAGAACCTTACTCACGGTTGTTACGGATACTCAGAACCTTACTCACGGTTGTTACGGATACTCAGAACCTTACTCACGGTTGTTACGGATACTCAGAACCTTACTCACGGTTGTTACGGATACTCAGAACCTTACTCACGGTTGTTACGGATACTCAGAACCTTACTCACGGTTGTTACGGATACTCAGAACCTTACTCACGGTTGTTACGGATACTCAGAACCTTACTCACGGTTGTTACGGATACTCAGAACCTTACTCACGGTTGTTACGGATACTCAGAACCTTACTCACGGTTGTTACGGATACTCAGAACCTTACTCATGGTTGTTACGGATACTCAGAACCTTACTCATGGTTCTTGACACTGAACTCTTGTTAGGTAATTAAAACTGAAAACAAGAAATAAGCAAAGAGCAATTCTAAACGTGTATGTTGTGTTCATTTTCAATTAACTTTTATCTCTGGTTATGAAAACAGTAACACTTATATTGTAACTTACTTGCAAGTGTGATGACATCTTGATAAGTTCCGTAACCTCCAATACTGTATAACACAAAGGAAAGGGACAATGAACTGACACCGATACCTTACCCAGAACCCCTACTCCTAACAGAGGGTCAAGGGTCAAGATCCAAGATGGCGTAGCAGTCGGACGTGTGTTTGTCTTATCCCGTCTTATCCCGTCTTATCCCGTCTTATCCCGTCACGTAAATAGTCGGTTTCGTCGTTTTTTTTCTTCGTGTATAATTTAATCTCACTTTCCACCTACGATCTAAATATACTTTCCTGCAACCTGCCTCACCCAATGTGGTACAGATCTGCTATTTTTATACATTATAGCTGGAACCTCCATCAGGAGTTAGGAACCAATACACCCAGTCAGTTAGGAAAGCTAAGGCTAGCTTTTTCAAACACAAATGTGCATCCTGTAGCACTAATTCCAAAACGTTTTGGGACACTGTAAAGTCCATGGAGAACAAGAGCACCTCTTCCCAGCTGCCCGCTGCACTGAGGCTAGGAAACACTGTCACCACCGATAAATCTACAATATTCGCTAATTTCAATAAGCATTTTTTTTCTACAGCTGGCCATGCTTTCCACCTGGCTACCCCTACCTCGTCCAACAGCTCTGCACCCCCAGCAGCAACTTGCCCAATCCTCCCTCTCGCTTCTCCTTCACCCAAATCCAGACAGCTGATGTTCTGAAAGAGCTGCAAAATCTGGATCCCTACAAATCAGCTGGCCTAGACCCTCTCTTTCTAAAATGGTTGCAACCCCTATTACTAGCCTGTCCAACCTCTCTTTCGTATCATCTGAGATCTATAAAGATTGGAAAGCTGCCACAGTCATCCCCCTCTTCAAAGGGGGACACACTCTAGACCCAAACTGTTACAGACCTATATCCATCCTGCCCTGCCTTTCTAAAATCTTTGAAAGCCAAGTTAACAAACAGATCACCGACCATTTCGAATCCCACCATACCTTCTCCACTATGCAATCTGGTTTCCGAGCTGGTCATGGGTGCATCTCAGACACACTCAAGGTCCTAAGCAATATCATAACTGCCACAGATAAAAGACAGTACTGTGCAGCCGTTTTCATCGACCTGGCCAAGGCTTTCGACTCTGCCAATCACCACATTCTTATCGGCAGACTCAATAACCTTGGTTTCTCAAATGACTGCTTCGCCTGGTTCACCAACTACTTCTCTGATAGAGTTCAGTGTGTCAAATTGTTGGGCCTGTTGTCCGGACCTCTGGCAGTCTCTATGGGGGTGCCACAGGGTTCAATTCTCGGGCCGACTCTCTTCTCTGTATATATCAATGATGTCGCTCTTGTTGCTGGTGATTCTCTGATCCACCTCTACGCAGACAACACCATTCATTCACCATTCTGAGCTTCCATACAACACTCCTTCTGTGGCCTCCAACTGCTCTTAGATGCTAGTAAAACTAAATGCATGCTCTTCAACCGATCGCTGCCCGCACCTGCCTGCCCATCCAGCATCATTACTCTGGACGGTTCTGACTTAGAATATGTGGACAACTACAAATACCTAGGTGTCTGGTTAGACTGTAAACTCTCCTTCCAGACTCGTATTAAGCATCTCCAATCCAAAATTAAATCTAGAATCAGCTTCCTATTTCGCAACAATGCCTCCTTCATTCATGCTGCCAAACATACCCTCGTAAAACTGACTATCCTACCGATCCTTGACTTCGGCGATGTCATTTACAAAATAGCCTCCAACACCCTACTCAGCAAATTGTATGCAGTCTATCACAGTGCCATCCGTTTTGTCACCAAAGCCCCATATACTACCCACCACTGCAATCTGTATGCTCTCGTTGGCTGGCCTTCGCTACATATTCATCGCCAAACCCACTGGCTTCAGGTCATCTATAAGTCTATGCTAGGTAAAGCCCCGCCTTATCTTAGCTCAGTGGTCACCATAGCAGCACCCACCCGTAGCACGCGTGCCAGCAGGTATATTTCACTGGTCATCCCCAAAGCCAATTCCTCCTTTGGCCGCCTTTCCTTCCAGTTCTCTGCTGCCAATGACTGGAATGAATTGAAAAAATAAATCGCTGGAGACTCATATCTCCCTCACTAACTTCAAGCACCAGCTGTCAGAGCAGCTCACAGATCACTGCACCTGTACATAGCCCATCTGTAAATAGCCCATCTGCAAATAGCCCATCTGTAAATAGCCCATCCAACTACCTCATCCCCATACTGCTATTTTTTTGTTGCTCCTTTGCACCCCAGTATCTCTACTTGCACATTCATCTTCTGCACATCTATGACTCGTGTGTTTAAATTGCTAAATTGTAATTATTTTGCCACTATGGCCGTTTTATTTCCTTACCTCCGTTATCTTACCTTATTTGCACACACTGTACATACACTTTTTTCTATTGTGTTATTGACTGTATGTTTCTTTATTCCATGTTCCTCTGTTGTTTGTGTCGCACTGCTTTGCTTTATTTTGACCAGGTCACAGTTGTAAATGAGAACTTGCTCTCAACTGGGCCTACCTGGTTAACCTGTTAGGGCTAGGGGGCAGTATTGACACGGCTGGATAAAAAACATACCCGATTTAATCTGGTTACCACTCCTACCCAGTAACTAGAATATGCATATACTTATTACACATGGATAGAAAACACCCTAAATTTTCTAAAACTGTTTGAATGGTGTCTGTGAGTATAACAGAACTCAAATGGCAGGTCAAAACCTGAGAGATTCCTTTACAGGAAGTGGCCTGTCTGACCATTTCTTGAACTTCTTTTCCATCTCTATCATTTACTAAGGATCTCTGCTCTAACGTGACACTTCCCACGTCGTCCATAGGCGCTCAGAGCCCGGGAAAAAACAGAATGTCGTCATTCCAGCCCCAGGCTGAAACACATTATCGCCTTTCTCAAGTGGCCGATCAAGGGACACTGGGCTTATGCGCGTGACCTGACCGCCCCCGCCTTTGGGATTTTTTCCTCTGTTTGCCGAAAAGGAGATTCCCTGTCGGAATATTATCGCTTTTCTACGAGAAAAATGTCGTAAAAATTGATTTTAAACAGCGGTTGACATGCTTCGAAGTACGGTAATGGAATATTTAGAATTTTATTGTCACGAATTGCGCCATGCGCGCGACACTTCTTTACTATTTCGGATAGTGTCTGGAACGCACGAACAAAACGCCGCTATTTGGATATAACGATGGATTATTTTGGACCAAACCAACATTTGTTATTGAAGTAGCAGTCCTGGGTGTGCATTCTGACGAAGACAACAAAAGGTAATCAAACTTTTATAATAGTAAATATGATTATGGTGAGTACTAAACTTGCCGGGTGTCTAAATAGCGAGCCCGTGATGCCTGGGCTATGTACTTAGAATATTGCAAAATGTGCTTTCACCAAAAAGCTATTTTAAAATCGGACATATCGAGTGCATAGAGGAGGTCTGTATCTATAATTCTTAAAATAATTGTTATGCTTTTTGTGAACGTTTATCGTAAGTAATTTAGTAAAATGTTAGCGAATTCCCCGGAAGTTTGCGGGGGGGTATGCTAGTTCTGAACGTCACATGCTAATGTAAAAAGCTGGTTTTTGATATAAATATGAACTTGATTGAACAAAACATGCATGTATTGTATAACATAATGTCCTAGGGTTGTCATCTGATGAAGATCATCAAAGGTGAGTGCTGCATTTAGCTGTCTTCTGGGTTTTGGTGACATTATATGCTGGCTTGAAAAATGGGTGTCTGATTATTTCTGGCTTGGTACTCTGCTGACATAATCTAATGTTTTGCTTTCGTTGTAAAGCCTTTTTGAAATCGGACAGTGTGGTTAGATTAACGAGAGTCTTGTCTTTAAATGGCTGTAAAATAGTCATATGTTTGAGAGATTGAAGTAATAGGATTTTTAAGGTTTTGAAAATCGCGCCACAGGCTGGCAGTGGCTGTTACGTAGGTGGGACGAATTCGTCCCACCTAGCCCATAGAGGTTAAATAAAGGTGAAATAAAAGTTTAAAAAGGCACTACACAGGGTAGTGTGTACGGCCCAGTATATCAGGCTCTGATCAGGCCCTACACTCAAACAAGGGCACTGCGTTCATCCACCTCTGGCCTGCTCGCCTCCCTACCTCTGCGGAAGCACAGTTCCCGCTCAGCCCAGTCAAAACTGTTCGCTGCTCTGGCGCCCCAATGGTGGAACAAGCTCCCTCACGACGCCAGGACAGCGGAGTCAATCACCACCTTCTGGAGACACCTGAAACCCCACCTCTTTAAGGAATACCTGAGATAGGATAAAGTAATCCTTCTAACCCCCCCCCCCCAAAAAAGATATAGATGTACTATTGTACTATTGTAAAGTGGTTTGTAAGTCGCTCTGGATAAGAGCGTCTGCTAAATGACGTAAATGTAAATGTAAAAATCATTGGGGCCAAGTTTCCTGCCATCCAGGACCTCTATCAGGCGGTGTCAGAGGAAGTCCCTAAAAACTGTCAAAGACTCCAGCCGCCCTAGTCA
Organism: Salmo salar; assembly: GCF_965601325.2. Lineage (NCBI taxonomy): Eukaryota > Metazoa > Chordata > Actinopteri > Salmoniformes > Salmonidae > Salmo > Salmo salar. The sequence continues at coordinate 733,145 of NC_138291.1, forward strand.
AACTGTTCTCTCTGCTACCGCACGGCAAGCGGTACCGGAGCACCAAGTCTAGGACCAAAAGGCTTCTTAACAGCTTCTACCCCCAAGCCATAAGACTCCTGAACGGCTAATCAAAGGGCTACCCGGACCCCTCTTTTACGCTGCTGCTACTCTCTGTTTATTATCTAAGCATGGTCACTTTAACTCTACCTACATGTACATATTACCGCAATTACCTCAACTCACCGCCCCCAGCACATTGACTCTGTACCGGTACCCCCTGTATATAGCCTCAACATTGACTCTGTACCGTAACACCCTGTATATAGCCTCCACATTGACTCTGTACCGGTACCCCCTCTATATAGCCTCCACATTGACTCTGTACCGGTACCCCCTGTATATAGCCTCCACATTGACTCTGTACCGTAACACCCTGTATATAGCCTCCACATTGACTCTGTACCGGTACCCCCTGTATATAGCCACCACATTGACTCTGTACCGGTACCCCCTGTATATAGCCTCCACATTGACTCTGTACCGGTACTCCCTGTATATAGCCTCCACATTGACTCTTTACCGTAACACCCTGTATATAGCCTCCACATTGACTCTGTACCGGTACCCCCTGTATATAGCCTCCACATTGACTCTGTACCGGTACCCCCTGTATATAGTCTCCACATTGACTCTGTACCGGTACCCCCTGTATATAGCCTCCACATTGACTCTGTACCGGTACCCCCTGTATATAGCCTCCACATTGACTCTGTACCGTAATACCCTGTATATAGCCTCCACATTGACTCTGTACCGGTACCCCCTGTATATAGTCTCCACATTGACTCTGTACCGGTACCCCCTGTATATAGCCTCCACATTGACTCTGTACCGGTACCCCCTGTATATAGCCTCCACATTGACTCTGTACCGTAATACCCTGGATATAGCCTCGCTTGTTATTTTACTGCTGTTTCATTATGTTACTTTTATTTTCTATTTTTTTACTTATCTATTTTACATAACACTTATTAAAAAAAAAAATCTTAACTTCTTAAAGTATTGTTGGTTAAGGGCTTGTAAATAAGCATTTAACTGTAAGGTTGTATTGTACCTGTTGTATTCAGCGCATGTGACAAATAACATTTGATTTGAGTTACACTTTAATTGTTGTTGAAGTAAAAAAATCACCTCCATGAAACATGTCGATATTCAACAGGGACCGACAGGATGGTGGAGCCATTGGCAGCAATAGCTGTCTGCAACAGAGACAATATTCACCACATTGGCCAGAGACAATATTCACCACATTGGCCAGAGACAATATTCACCACATTGGCCAGAGACAATATTCACCACATTGATCATAGACAATATTCACCACATTTGTTAAGGAGGAAAGTGACATATTTACTGAGATGAATAGCTACTAATGTCGGATTCTACCCTACCGTCAGAGAGTCCCCCAGGGCTGCTATGACTTTGATATCTGCAGCTTTCACCAACTCCACTGGAATCAAAGGACATCAGCATTAACACCACACACGGAGACTGTTTGGCTGCAGTGTTCTGAAACAACTTTGTCCGGTGTGTTTTTCTCTCAGTTGAATTAAGGACAGCGTCTTGTGATTAGACTCACCTGAGGTTGAGAAGGAGAGGAAAGGAGAGGAGAGACTCACCTGAGGTTGAGAAGGAGAGGAGAGACTCACCTGAGGTTGAGAAGGAGAGGAAAGGACAGGAGGAGAGGAGAGACTCACCTGAGGTGGGAACCGTGGGAGAGGGGCTCATGTCTGGGCAGTGAAAGACGGGGTGTATTGTGGTCGCAGGGAACTCCTGGACAAGACAATAATAAACATGTCTGATGAACTAGCTGATGTAGCTAAGGGGATGTTTGTGGAGGATGTGTAAATCTACAGTACCTTTAGATTCTCCTTCACTTCATTCTGAGGCTGGTTGGACTCCTGCCACCTTTCGTTGCCTTGGAGAGAAATTATTAGAAAGTAAACATACATACATACATACTGGTGTGCAATTTTGTATGGAGTAACATTCTATGGAGGCTTGGAACAATGTGATGCTCTGTCATTTCAGGAAGTTAAAGTGTTGATAAATATAACTGTCTCTCTGGAAAAAACAACCTGTACTTACCATGAACACAAAAACAGGCTAGTATACAGGCTGAAAACAGGGCTGGAGCAATCATGATCTTTTCCCTCCCTGGACAGTGTTTTCAATGAGCTGTTATCTGGAATCATTGACTTTGAGTGAGCCTTCTCACAGCTGTATAAATATTAATAATGTGGCAAAGTCTGCCTTGCAGTCATTATTGTAGGGAGTAACGATAGGATGTTCTCAGCCATATCTGATTACATAATGGTGGAAGGCGCATAGAAAATACATGAGTACCATGTAGTCAAATGCATAGAATCAGACTGCTTTCATTAGGCATAGTTACTCAATATGATTCATTTTATTTCCCCATTTGTAAACTTCTCACCCAAACCAGAAAACAATTTAATATTATTAATATTATTATCATGTTTTCAGTTGTTTTTGTTTTATTTAACCGGACAATTCAGTTAAGAACAAATTCTTATTTTCAATGACGACCTTTTTGAATATCGCGCCACGGGATTAGACTGGCTGTTGCGTAGGTGGGACGATTTGGTGCCACCTACCCTAGAGAGGTTAACCTCTCTGGGCTAGGCGGGACAAATTCGTGGCGCGATTTTCAAATACCTTAGAAATGCTATTACTTCAATTTCTCAAACATATGACTATTGTACACCATTTTAAAGACAAGACTCTCGTTAATCTAACCCCACTGTCCGATTTCAAAAAGGCTTTACAACGAAAGCAAAACATTAGATTATGTCAGCAGAGTACCCAGCCAGAAATAATGAGACACCCGTTTTTCAAGCTAGCATATAATGTCACAAAAACCCAGAAGACAGCTAAATGCAGCACTAACCTTTGATGATCTTCATCAGATGACAACCCTAGGACATTATGTTATACAATACATGCATGTTTTGTTCAATCAAGTTCATATTTATATCAAAAACCAGCTTTTTACATTAGCATGTGACGTTCAGAACTAGCATACCCCCCGCAAACTTCCGGGGAATTTACTAACAATTTACTAAATTACTCACGATAAACGTTCACAAAAAACATAACAATTATTTTAAGAATTATAGATACAGAACTCCTTTGTGCAATCGAGGTGTCCGATTTTAAAATAGCTTTTCGGTGAAAGCACATTTTGCAATATTCTCAGTAGATAGCCCAGCCATCACGGCTAGCCATTTAGACACCGACCAAGTTTAGCCCTGACCAAAGTCAGATTTACTATTACAAAAGTTTGATTACCTTTGATGTCTTCGTCAGAATGCACTCCCAGGACTGCTACTTCAATAACAAATGTTGGTTTGGTCCAAAATAATCCATCGTTATATCCAAATAGCGGCGTTTTGTTCGTGCGTTCCAGACACTATCCGAAATGGTAAATAAGGGTCACGAGCATGGCGCAATTCGTGACAAAAAAATTCTAAATATTCCATTACCGTACTTCGAAGCATGTCAACCGCTGTTTAAAATCCATTTTTATGCCATTTTTCTCGTAAAAAAGCGATAATATTCAGACCGGGAATCTCCATTTAGCTAAACAGAGGAAAGAAAACAAAGCTTTCGGTCGACGCGGGCACGAGCCTGAGTCTCACAGTACTGTAACCAGCCACTACCCAAACGCGCTACTTTTTTTTCAGCCAGAGCCTGCAAAGCCACGATTCAGCTTTTTGCCGCCTTCTGAGAGCCCATGGCAGCCGTAGGAAGTGTCACGTAACAGCAGAGATCCTTTGTAATGGATAGAGATGGCAAAGAAGGCCAAGAAATGGTCAGACAGGGTACTTCCTGTTTGGAATCTTCTCAGGTTTTGACCTGCCATTTGAGTTCTGTTATACTCACAGACACCATTCAAACAGTTTTAGAAACTTTGGAGTGTTTTCTATCCAAAGCCAATAATTATATGCATATTCTAGTTACTGGGCAGGAGTAGTAACCAGATTAAATCGGGTACGTTTTTTATCCAGCCGTGTCAGTACTGCCCCCTAGCCCCAACAGGTTGATTGATCTGATTTTATATGGTTTCCCTTTCCTTAATTTCAGTTTTGTTTATTTTTATTCTCTACTCTTTTTACTTATTGCCAATTGGTGGGTGAATACAAGTATTGTTAGCTATATGCTGGTTAAATAAGTGGAAGGCACTCTTTCATATTCCCTTTAATATTTTACTAAGGTGTGCTGTATATTTTCAAGTAGATGGCTAAATTGAGAAGGGGAGGGGATTGGGGGAGGGGCTTGGGACTAGGGTGACCACTTGTAGTCTCTCGCGGACCGAGTAAGGGAGGGCTTTAAAAACTTGTTAGGGCTAGGGTCCTTTTTTCAGAATTTCCGCCTGACTGACATGCCCAAAGTAAACTGCCTGTTACTCAGGCCCAGAAGCCAGGATATGCATATAATTGGTACCATTGGATAGAAAACTATAACACAATTGATATGGTAGGAGAAAATCCAAAGAAAAACCAACCGGAATATTTTTTTTGGAGAGCCCATTCTCTTATAATGGAAAGCTATGGGTCCTATGCAATTCCAGCTCCCAGATTGCAATTCCTATGGCTTCCACTAGATGTCAACAGTCTTTGTTCAAGGTTTCAGGCTTGTTTCTTCCAAAACGAGGAAGAAGTTTGAGTTTTGGTACAGGGAGTCACAGTTGGAAATCAGTCTGTGGGCGCGTGACGAAGAGGATGCGCACTTGCTAATTTTACTTTTCTATTGAACATACTTCTTTCCGTATGAAATATTATAGTTTAATTACATTTTAGGGTACCTGAGGTTTGAATAGAAACGTAGGTTGACTTGTTTTAACAAAGTTTAGCAGTAGCTTTTTGGATTCCTTTCTCTGCATGTTGAACTCAAATCGATGGCGCCAACTAAACAGACTTTTTGGGATATAAAGAAGGATTTTATCTAACAAAACGACCATACATGTTGTAGCTGGGACCCTTTGGATTGCAAATCAGAGGAAGATTTTCAAAAAGTAAGTGAATATTTAATCGCTGTTTGTGATTTTATGAAGCCTGTGCCGGTGGAAAAATATGTTGATGTAGGGCGCCGTCCTCAAACAATCTCATGGCATGCTTTCACTGTAAAGCCTGTTGTAAATCGGACAATGCAGTTAGATGAACAAGCATGTAAACTTTTAACCGATATAAGACAGTTGTATGTACCTAAATGTTTAATATCCATAATTGTTATGACTGTTTATTTGAATTGCGCTCCCTCCAATTTCACAGGAAGTTATCGACAGGTGTCCCGCAGGCGGGACGCCTAGCCCTAAATTAACCAGGTTCAAGATGGTATACTTGATAAAACTAGTAATTCTAAAACTGTACCAAGGGACAGAGCAGCGACACACCTATTAATGAGGGATCTGGGTCTGGTAGATATATGGAGGCTTGTCAATCCTAGAGAGAAGGAATATACGTTTTATTCGCATAACCATAAATCTCATTCCAGGATAAATTACTTCCTAATTTCCAAGAGTATGACTAAAGATGTGATAGATAGTAAAATAGGGGTTATTGATTTGACTGATCACACAACAGTGGGATTATGTATAGCAGTGGAGGCTGATATGGCTGAGGAAAGCGTTAGATGGAGGATGAATACGTCCTTATTCCAAGACAAAACATTTCACCTGAATGAAGACCTCAAGTTTTTTTTTGTTGCAAACAAACATTCGTTCCACTGACAAATTGAGTACAGTATGGGAGGACCAAAGTTTATGTCAGGGGCAAAATAATAGCACAGACCAGTAGAAAGAAAAAGGAAGATAGAGAGAGTTGAAAAGCTGGAGTCTCAAATCAAAGAGCTGGAGAAAGAGTTATTCAAAAGAAATACTGAGTCACTGTCGAAACAAGTCTGTGATCTGAAGTTCCAATTACAAGAGATCTATAACAAAAAGGATGACGACAAACTGATGAAAGTGGTGAATGTTTTTGGTAAATTATTGGCTAGACAATTTAAACAAAAAGAAGCCAGTTTCATAATAACTGCTATCAAAAATGGAAGTGGGAGGTAATGACTGGTACAAAAGATATTAGCAATGTGTCTTGTGACTTTCATTCAGCTCTTTATAAGTCTGAATGTTACTGAGACCCAACTAAATGTAACGCCATTCTTTATAAGATAGAGCTTCGGAGGGCCAAATACAGGATGTGGATGCTCCTATACTAGAATCTGAGATAAGAGCAGCATTCACCAGGATTAGACGGCTTCCCAGTTGGATGCTCCTATACTAGAATCTGAGATAAGAACAGTCATCACCTCAACAAATTGTGGGAAGTCACCAGTATTAAATGGCTTTCCAGGTAGATGCTCCTATACAAGGATCTGATTTAAGAACAGCCATCACCTCAATGAAGTCTGGAAAGTCACCAGGATTAGACGGCGTCCCAGTTGGATGCTCCTGTTGTGACGGTTTTCGTAAGGTGAAGGAGACCAAGGTGCAGCGTGGAAAGTGCTCATATTTATATTTATTGTAACTCAGAACACAAAATCAATATAACGGAAAACGAACGTCACGTTCTGCAGGCTTTACTGAGCTGTACAAAAACAAGATCCCACAACTGAAGGAGGGGAAAAGGGCTGCCTAAATATGATTCCCAATCAGAGACAACGATAGACAGCTGCCTCTGATTAGGAACCACACTCGGCTAAACACAAAGAAATAGAAAACATAGAATGGAACATAGAAATACAACAACCTAGAATGCCCACCCCATATCACACCCTGACCTAACCAAACTAGAGGGAAATAAAACGTCTCTCTAAGGTCAGGGCGTGACAGTACCCCCCCCCCCCCCCCAAAGGTGCGGACTCCCGGCCGCAAACCTGAACCTATAGGGGAGGGTCCGGGTGGGCATCTACTCATGGCGGCGGCTCCGGTTCGGGGCGTAGCCCCTGCTCTGCCCGCTGATCCCTCCGCTTTTGTATTACCGGACCATGGACCGCTGCCGGAGGCTCCGGACTGGGCAACGTCGCCGAAGGCTCCGGACCGGGGAACGTCGCTGGAGGTTCAGGACCGTAGGCCGTCTCAGGAGGTTCCGGACTGGGGACCATCGCTGCAGGCTCCACGCCATGGATCATCCCTACAGGCTCCGGGCCATGGATCATCACTGGAGGCTTTGTGCCATGGATCATCACTGGAGGCTTCGGACCATAGATTTAATTGGAGGTGATTGCAAGGTGCTCTCCAAAGTACTAGCCATGAGGCTGGAGAAGATTTTACCTCATATTAAAAAGTAGAACCTCCACATACAATCTTAGACATTTGCTTCACCTCATGTGGCTGAGTCAAAAAGAGGATACTCAGGTGGCAGCCCTTTCCCTAGATGCAGAGAAGGTATTCGATAGGGTGGAGTGGGGCTTTTTGACATATAACCTGGAGAAGTTTGGCTTTGGCCCTGGATTTATCAAGTGGGTTAAGGTATTATACTCCAATCCAAGAGCAGCGGTCCTCACAAATGGTATGATCTCTTCCTTTTTTTAATCTGTCGAGGGGAACAGAGGGTTAAATACACGACAAGTAATGAGGGAAATGTAAACCAGGTGTGTGGGAAAACAAGACAAAACAAATGGAAAATGAAAGGTGGACCCGACTTCGGCGGAAGTCGTGACACTAACTTATTCGTTGCCACCCACTCTGAAACTAACTGCAGCTCTTTGTTGAGTGTTGCAGCCATTTCAGTCGCTGTAGTAGCTGATGTGTATAGTGTTGAGTCATCCATATACAAGTAACTCTTTATCCACATTATAACGGGGTGTAAATTCATAACACATACGTCTTTCTATTAGCAGACTATGATCGATAATGTCAAAAGCCGCACTGAAGTCTAACAAAACAGCTCCCACAATCTTTTTATCAACAATTTCTCTCAGCCAATCACCAGTCATTTGTGTAAGTGCTGTGCTTGTTGAGTGTCCTTCCCTATAAGCATTGCTGAAAATTCTGTTGTCAATTTGTTTACTGTGAAAAATCATTGTATCTGGTCAAAACACATTTTTTTCCAGAAGTTTACTAAGGGTTGGTAACAGGCTGATTGGTCGGCTATTTGAGCCAGTAAACAATGACTTTAGCTTCCCTCCAGGCCTGAGGGCACACGCACTCTAATAGGCTTAAATTGAAGATGTGGCAAATAGGAGTGGCAATATCGTCCACTATTATCCTCAGTAATTTTCCATCCAGATTGTCAGACCCTGGTGTCTTGTTATTGTTGATAGACAACAATAATTGTTTTCACCTCTTCCACACTGACTTTATGGAATTCAAAAGTGCAATTCTTGTCTTTGTAATTTGGTCCCATATACTTGGATGTGTAGTGTCAGAGTTTGTTGCTGGCATGTCATCCCTAAGTTTGTTTATCTTGCCAATGAAAAAGTCATTCAAGTAGTTGGCAATATCAGTGGGCTTTGTGATGAATGAGCATCTGATTCAATGAGTGAAGGAGCCGAGTTGGCTTTTTTCCCCCAAAAATGTCATTTAAGGAGAGATGAAAACTATTTCCTGTTACCAGGAATATCACACTCACTTCAGTGTTTTATAAAATAGTCTCATATACACTGATATCATCTAGTGGCCAAAATCTAAATTGCACCTGGGCTGGAATAATACATTATGGCCTTTCTCTTGCATTTCAAAGATGATGGTACAAAAAAAATACAAAAGAACGGTTGGTTTTTTTTCTTTCTATTATATTTGACCAGATGCACATTCCTTTCACATTTCCATAAACTTCAAAGTGTTTTCTTTCAAATGGTACCAGGAATATGCATATCCTTGCTTCAGGGCCTGAGCTACAGGCAGTTAGATTTGGGTATGTCATTTTTGGCAAAAATGGAAAAAAAGGGGCTTATCCTTTCTCTTGCAGCATTTTCATCTCATTTCATGTTTCATGAATTCCTCCAGTGGAACACAGACGTTTGTCGCCATCGTGTGGCTATAACGTACACTGCAGGATGTGTTGGTTGCGGAGGGGAGAGAAAACTCAAGGTGCTGTCGTTTGGTTAATCTGTGCAGTGCGTCGCTGTCGCCTTTCTCCAATATCAGTCTGTCGACAGCAGAGGGCGCTACAGCCCCACGGATGGTGTAGGACTCCATCAGAAGAGTTTGGGACATGTATAACTTGCAGCGTTCTAAAACGTAAACGACAAATGATTGATTAAAGAAATGATAAATGGCCAATATTCTTTGCCAATATTATAAATTGCGGGATACAAAAATAGTCTGAGCTTGTAGGGCAGTTCTATGAACC